>NC_044550.1:192500280-192811027 GCF_007565055.1 Rhinopithecus roxellana
ATTCTTTTAGCATTCTGTGTGGGTAGAAGCATTAATGCTGTTGTTATCATAGCCATATCCTTATGGTAGCATATGAAGCAGAAAAGAGGCAGGAAAAATAACTCTCCTTGTGTGACATTCTCTTTTTATTTGGAGAGAAATAACTTCATCTCAGAGTTAATGGGATCTGAACCTAATACAATTTTAGGATCTTCTTTAAGAAAAGCAGAAAAATATTAAAATTAAAAACGGGGCACAGGGCTTTGACTGGAGTCATTGTGAATGTTGGCCTCTAAACTTCCTGGTAAATCAAGTCTCTGTTGAATTTCCTCTTCTGTTTCAGTGGTTGGACTGAGTCCCATGAAGGCAGATCACTTCTGACTGCAAGGAGCTTGGAAAAGCAAGTATCTGGATCTTTTACCAGCTAAATTTGGAGATAGGTATCTACCAGACTGGGGAAGAAGAGGAGAAGAATGGCTGTTGAGTGCAGATCAATTTGTTTCCACTGAAGTCTATGGATGAAATATTTATGCATAGCCAAGGTATAGAACTGTGTTGTAAAATGTGGTTGATTTGGTGGTAGCTATGTGGATGGGTGTGATAGGCTGAAGTGTCCCCCACAAATTTATGTCTACCTGGGATCTCAGAATGTGACTTTAATTGGAAATAGGGTCTTGCTGATGCAATTAGTTAACAACTTTGAGATGAGTCATACTGGGTTTTTGGTGGGTGCTAAATCCAATGGCTGGCATCCTTATAAGAAGAGAGGACACACAGACACACAGAAGAGAAGGCGATGCAAAGATGGAGACAGAGCCTGGGGTTATGCTGACAGGAGCCAAGGAATGCCGGGGGACATTAGAAGCTGAAAGAAGCTGGGAGTTTCCTCTATAGGCTCAGAGGATGCATGGCCCTGCTGACACCTTGATTTCTGGCTTCCAGCCTCTAGAACTGAGAGAGAATTAATTTCTGCTGTAATAAATCACCCAGTTTGTGGTCATTTACTGTGGCAACCTTAGGAAACTAAAGCGATAAGGTAAAGGGCAGTTATCAGAAGGAGCAGATGTGGTGCTGGTAGACAATCCCAAAGGTGTCCATTGTAGAATTTATAAAAGGAGCTTGGTAGCAGGTAGAGTCATAGCTACAGGATGGGGGCCAGGTTAGTATATTGCCTTGATGTTATGACAGGGCATGAGAATGTCAGTGCCAGGAAGAGTGTGCACCGAGAAGTTGAGAAGAGGGTAGGTATGATGAGACAGGAGGACAAGCACCTGGCCTTTCATCTAGACAAACTAATTCCTAAGCATTTCTACCTCCTTCCTGAGTCTGCCTGTGAATGTCCTTCACGTGAAATGCTCGTCACCTCACTCTGCTTGACTAATTCATTGCCCTTCCCTTTGTGAAACTGACATTGAAGGTACACTCCTTCATTGTTCATGTCGTTGGTGTGGTGGATGTGTGTGTGTGTGTGTGTGTGTGTATGTGTATAGAGTGATACTTTCACAATTTTTTAGATTTATTTTTGTGATAGAATTTTCTTTTTTTTTTTTTTCTCACTCTGTCACCCAGGCTGGAGTGTAATGCGGTGATCTCAACTTACTGCAACCTCCACCTCCCAGGTTCAAACAATTCTCCTGCCTCAGCCTTCTGAGTAACTGGAATTACATGCGCATGCCACAACACCCAGCTGAGTTTTTGTATTTTTAGTAGCGATGGGGTTGCGCCATATTGGCCAGGCTGGTCTCGAACTCCTGACCTCAAGTGATCTGTCCACCTCGGCCTCCCAAAGTGCTGGGATTACAAATGTGAGCCACCATGCCTGGCTGTGGTAAGATACTCATGAAGTTATTTAGGTGTTTAATTAAAGACAATGGCATGCAATGTGTATCTTGTGGAGTCTGAGCATAAGAAAAATAGGAGACACTGATATTAAATTTTATGTATAAGTCTTCTGTATTTAAATACAGTGATTTAATAAAATCTGTTATTTGGAGACAAAGAAGTATTTCACATATTTTCATTTCAGACATAAAGGAAATCAACTCCTTTGAAGTACCAAAATTTATAACTTTATATTATTTTGACATAAATATACCTAAAACATATTGTATAGTTCCCTGGATTCTTATATAGAGTGCATCTTCTCCCTGCTGACCCAGGGTCAACATTAGACACATCCATTATTGTTCTGTGTGATATTATAATGTTCTGGGGCCTCTTTCCTAAAGTGCTGCTCTTTTCTCTTGCTGTGAGCTGACCAGCTGTGCCCTTGCCTGTTGCCAGCACGCTCCCCTCTCCTAGATCCCTGTTTTCCTCTCGTGCAGTTTTTAATTCATTGTGGCCTGAGAATCCAGATAACATAGCTAATTAGAAATGATCTAAATGTAAGAGTGAATGCCCCTGAGGGAGCATCTGTGGCCTTCTCTGTGAGTTTCTATGGGGATCTCTCCTTTGCATTAGATGCTGTAAGTGTTAGTGCATGGATGGCAGACCTGTTTTTCCTTTGCTTCTCAACACTCAGTTAGATCCAACAAGCTAATGAAATTCATGACAGCATGCAGCAAAATTCTGTATAGGAAGTTTTTTTTCACTTCTTTACATAGTTTCCCATGTTCTAAATTAGTTGTTCTAATGTTATCTATGTGTTTTTGTTTCATCTTAGGATATCAGTGGGATAATATTAACTGCCAAAATAATTCATTAGTTGTAAAGCTCCATCCTGGGGAGTTATCTTGGCTAAACTGTGGATAATGTGCCTCTTGGTTTAGACTGCCTAAAAGTCATTATGGTCAATGATTGACCCACAGCCACCATGTGAAAAACCTGGGGTTAACTAGAAAGTAAAAACTGCTGGAACAACCTGATTGTGCCAAGAGGTAGTGTGTTAAATCTACGTAGAAGTAGCAGAAATTACAGGAAAAAAGCCAGTGATTACCAGGATGTCACATTGTTTATGAATCAGGTTGCTGAGTCTTTGAATCTTGAGATGATATTTAAGTCAAAATTTCAAGAGTAGGAATTCTGAGGTCAGGATCAATAGTGTAGTTGGGTATTAGTCATTTGAATAAAAAGCCGGCTTTTGAGCTGACCCCTTTTCTCTTAGTTCCTTTTCCTAATTATCCTACTTTTCTCAAAAATGTCACTCACAAACTCTTTTGCTGTGAGAGTTAATAGTGAGGTGCATAAAATACACATAAAAGTTTCAAACGTGAAGTATAAATAGCCACAGCCTTTCAAAATATTACTCGGGTTTAGGAAAACAAGTGCCTTTACACATCATTCGAGCACTGGAGGATGATTCTAACTGCAGATAGGCCTTTAAATAAGTGTGAGTTTGCTGCTGCTTCTCAACTCCCAGTTGGATACTGAAAAAAAAAAAAAAAAAAGGATCTTTCTCAATTTCCTGTTCTTGTGCCTTATTAAAATCCTTCTGTTGCCCCCACCGCCACCCCTGCCTCTTTCTTCTTTTCCCATCTTTTTGTGTGGAGGATGTTATCCACAGTTCCCAGCAGTGATGATGCATTTGAGTCAGGAGGATGAGATTGTGACCCAGATACAGTGCATGAGAAATGAGTGATGGGAAGAGAGAGAATGACGGGCGGCGGAGGGATGGGGGGGGGGGGGGCGGGAAGAGAGAGAGAGCACAGTGGTGAAGGGTTATGAGTTGTACAGTTATTTCTAGCTTTGAATGGTTTCCAAATCTCATACATTCACAGACAACCTTGCCAAAGCCCACAGCTGTCATGTATTTTCAACAGATTCCACAGGGCCTAGATGAGGTTTGAAGGCATTCCTTTGCTCTTACACATTAGCTAAAAGGAATTACCGTAACATCTGATATTGTGGAAGTGGGACATTTGCCATCCTGACCTTGCCCAAAGCAGTCCGGAAATAGGGGTCTAAGAATGTATTATCTCATATGGCCCCTAAAGGTCACCAGGGGCCTGTCGGTGGCATTCTGAGAAAATGCAAGCACCCAATATGCTCTGTATTTGGAGAAACTGGGCTGCTTTGTATGGACACATTGGGCAGACACATGTTCCCATTGCTCGTTGGATGTTTGTCATAGGAAAGGCATGTTCCACTGGAGAAATTCCCAGCTGTCAGTAATGTGCTGATATACCACAGCCAATCATCAGAGGATGAGACAAATAAACAGGATGTTCACAATGTGTGTGATTGCATGAGTGTGTAACAAAACTTCTGCCCATTTCACAGCCTCATAATGGGATTGACATGCATTGCTTAATGCATCTGTCTGTTTAGGATAGAAACGCATAAATACCATGGAAACCATGTGTAAGAAAGCCCTTTCTTTGGCTCTATGGACTGTTGATATGACGGGATGAAATCTGGTATAAATTGGGAAAGAACATCGCTTTAATATTATGAGTTTGCTTGCTGGGAAGTGTCTTGAAGTCATCCAAACACAGATGAGAAAGAATAATCAGATAATCGGTAGCTATTGTGAGTTAACAAAAGGGGCTGAGTTGATATGAATATTTTTACATACCAGTGGCGTCATCTTCATTCTTTCTTCTTGTAAGACACTCATTAGTTGAATTATTTATATAAATGTACAGAAACGAGTCAAAGTTATGTCATTGCCCTTTTTGTTTGGATATGCTGCTACTGTTAACAATTAGTTTCTAAATATATTCCCGAGGAAGCAGTTTGGGAAGGGGGAGTAGTGGTTCCTTCAACACTCATGTGTAGATAGGTTCTTGGAAAAATAACATCAGGTATCCTGTTAAGTGTCAGACCTTTTACTTCTCTGAGTATTCAAATCCCTTTTGCTCAAGGTGGCACATCCATTCATGATAATAACAGTAATAAATGACATTTATTGTACATTTCCTATTTGCTGGTACTGAGCCAAGCCTTTAACATGCATTAACTCTTTTAATTCTCACAAAAACATGTAAGATTGATACTATTATTATTACTATCATAATGATAAGAAAACCAGGGTTCAGAGAAGATAGTAGGCTTTTAAGAAGGTAGAGTTAGTAACAGAGCAAACGGGAGTATCTATTTATATAGAGTACTGAATCCATGCATTTAACCATTTCACTACATTACCCTTGTGTTTCCCTGCTCTATGTGAAATTTGATTCTATTACAGTCTCTGGTGTTAATTACTTTATTGCACTGAAATGTGATTTGTATTTCCTTGAATAGGACTAATGCACAAAGATGATTTTGGTATCCTAGGGTCCATCTGTATTTCACCACCCTAGCACAGTTGAAGATTGAGGAACATGCCATGAAGTCTTTGTAATGATTTTTCTCTGTTAAGTTTTGGTCTTTTAATTGTGGTTATTATGTGCTGCTTTTCAAACATTGCCCAAGATGCACTGATTTAGGAAAAAAATCCAATGGGTCAGGATGCTACCTCCTAATCAGGATGCTACCTCCTAGTAATGTTAACACTTTCAATAGGTTTTATGTGATAAACACAGCAGGAAAGAAAAGGAGTTCTGAGTGTACAGAATCTGTGTGTTTATATTGGTTTATGAGATCGTTAGAGACTTGTACTGCATCATCTGGTGGAAGGCAGTACCACATAATGGTTAGGACTTGGGCTTCGGAGTTTCACTACTTACGATCTGTGTGACCCTGGGCAGTTTTGTTGATGTCTCTGAGCCCATTTATTTCATCTGTACAGTAGGTATAAGATAATATTTTTTATAAGATTATTGTTAGGATGAAATGAGAGAATTCCTGCAAAACGCATGGCCCCAATAAGTATTTTAAAGAATGCTCTGAAATGCCTTTCAGCACTCTTCATTGCCAATTCTTGTACTGTTTCTCTTTGAGTCCTTATCACAATTAGACATACTGTATTACACTTGTTAAATGTCGTCTCCCTAAACTAGAATGTAAACTCCACAAACTCAGGTATGTGTCCTTCTCTCCTGTGCCCTCATGGCCTAGAACAGCACCTGACACAAGCTAGGCCCTTATGAATATTTGCAGATAAATAAATGACAGCTATTTTATTATCATCATCATTATCACTATTACTATGGCTCTTATTACCATGTGTTTCAGACTCAGACACCATGCTTAAGAAAATCCTAAAAATACTGTTTAGATTTGAATAGTTACCAAGAGGCTTAAGAAATAGTTGATTTCTGATCATAGAGGTTTATAGGAACATCAGAGAACATTGAGTTTAACATCTTCAATTTATAAAATAAAAGACTTAGAATACTCCAAGGCCAAGTGATGTTAATTGGTCTTACCTTAGTCAAGAATTACCAAGTGGCAAATAAGAGCTAGGATCCAGGCTCCACCCCCAGTCCAGTAAGTTCTCTTTCTACTGTGCTCTACTGACATCTAACTTGGGTATCAATATGGCTCTCCACTCTTCAGCAGACCAACCCTAAACCAAGGTGGAAACCATGGCCCTACTTTATCATTGCATTTTACTCCAAACTTCTTGTCACCTTTTGTTGACTGGTCATGGCTGTATCTTCCAGGTTTTTCACAGGAATGGAATTTCTTTTTGATGATAAAATGTGCTCTAGTGACAAGTCATACATGGAGATTCCTGAGAACTGCAAGACACTGTTTGGGGCCAGGTAGAGATGCCCCTCTCCAGATAACTCAGTGTAAATTGGATACCTTTTATCAGCTCTATTTGGAGTCTTTTACTGAATTTGGGATCTCCAAAGCATTTCATTCTGAGAGAAAATAAAAACAATGAAAGCTATAAAGTTTATTACTCCTCTGGCTTAGAGCAGTCTAGGAAGAAAAATGTATGAATTCATTCAAAAAACTTATTAAGAGATAGTGAGAAATGGATGTGTGTGAATGGACCTCTTTTACAAATATTTTCAAGTTGCATCATTTTCCCTCAAGGAGTTTACAGTCTAGCAAAAAATGGATTTTTCCAAATTAATCTCAGTGATATATAACATGGTAGTGAGAACATGGAGAGAGGAAATGAAAATAAAATTTTGAGGGAGCTTGGAGGAGGAAGAGATTACTTCCAGATGGTGAATTGAGATGTTCATGGAAAAGGCAGCATTATAACTAGATTGATGGATCAGTAGTATTCTTCCAATTGCATGCATCTTAGATCAAATATATTTTAAAGTTGATTTCTTAGGAAGTTCGTTTACTTCCTGACATTTTTATATTCTTATGTATGCCATACAATAGACACAAATGTGTATAATGTAATGTAACCGACATAGCTTATTTCTCAAAAGCAGGCATAATAATTAGACATTATTATGTACTTTTTTCATAGCCACAATTATAAATAAATATATACATATACATATATATATATATTATTATTATTATTTTTTTTTTGAGACGGAGTCTTGCTCTGTCACCCAGGCTGGAGTGCAGTGGCCGGATCTCGGCTCACTGCAAACTCCGCCTCCCGGGTTTATGCCATTCTCCTGCTTCAGCCTCCCGAGTAGCTGGGACTACAGGCGCCCGCCACCACGCTTGGCTAGTTTTTTGTATTTTTTAGTAGAGACGGGGTTTCACCGGGTTAGCCAGGATGGTCTCGATCTCCTGACCTCATGATCCACCCATCTCGGCCTCCCAAAGTGCTGGGATTACAGGCTTGAGCCACTGCGCCCGGCCCACAATGATAAATATTTACATGAGTTTATAAATAATAGCATACCAAAAGAAAAAATTGTATCTTGTACTTACACACATGCAATATTTGGAGGCTCTACACATAGCTAAGATTATTTTTGGATGTTTGTGATTTGACTTACATAACTGTTTATGCTTAAGCCACAGAAAGTTTTCAAACTAAAGTCCATTTTGATAATAGTGTGATGTATCAAAGGCATCCATGAGCTGAACTCATGTTCTTATACTGAAAGTCTTGGAAAATATTTACAATGTTTACAACGCCTTCACAGACATTTTTTTTCTCCTTATAGATGTATCTTTCTACTTAAAATAGCTGCATTTATTTTAGTAGCTGATCTCTTTCCTGGAAATTATTTTTGAAAGTAAATATAATGTTAGTTAAATAAATATTTTAAGTTTTACTTCACATTTTCAATGTATTAAGCACTACATGGTAAGTAGAAAATTGAACGTTTTTATTAATTTGATTAATGAAAACCATATTTTACATTTAGCAACCCCAAATTAAATAAAAACAATCATAGAGGAATAATAAAGAATGTGATTTACATTGGTTTAGTGCCGGGATGGCTCTTCATTTTCTAATCTTCCCTTACCGTTTCGAGTTTGCCCTGTTC
Source organism: Rhinopithecus roxellana (assembly GCF_007565055.1). Classification (NCBI taxonomy): domain Eukaryota; kingdom Metazoa; phylum Chordata; class Mammalia; order Primates; family Cercopithecidae; genus Rhinopithecus; species Rhinopithecus roxellana. Next base: position 192,508,506 of record NC_044550.1, read on the forward strand.
CTGGTCAGCTGGGAAGTTATCTGCTGTGGAGTTTCCTTTTTGCCTATTGCTCTTCTACATTGGGGTGCTCTAGCTACCCATTTGGCTTGCTCGCTCCTAAAGCTATGACTGCAGCTATATAGTCTTTCGTGTTTCGCTTGAAACATGCTGACAGATGTGCTGACTGAACATTTTAACCAGCACATTTATTCTGGCTTCTTCTGAAGCTGATGAAGCTACCAAAACAATTTTATGTTCCTTTGCTGATTAAGCTACCAAAACAATTCTGTGTTCCTCTGAAAAACAAAAAAACATGAATTAAATAGAGCCAATCTGGAAAATGTACAGCTTTAATAGAACATAAGAACTATGGTGTTCAGTGGCTTTTGGAGGCCACATTCTTTCATGTGGAGAGAACATGGGAACAGCTTACTGTCTTGCTATAGTTTGCTTTTACATTACTACTAGATCTTAGACTGGATTAGTCATTAGTATTTGTAATGAGTCAATAAAACTTAAAAAATATCTTGGGACAGTTTTCCTAAGCTCAGGAAACTATGAATATAGCTAGAAGAATGATTTATTTCCAAGTATTTTTTGAGCTGCTATTATGTGAAGAAGACTTATTAAAAGAGTAAATATGTTTGCAAGACATAGCCCCTGTCCAGGGGAACTAGTACACCATTGCTGAAATTGGTGTGGGGTCTTCCATGGTTGAAGGAAGTCAAGGCTCTAAGCCAAATTAAGGATTTTCTGGTTGCTGATAGAATATTAGAACTGAAGGGTCTTTCAGATATCATCTACTCCTCTAATTTTATTTTATGAATATGGTAACTGTAATTACTTCTCGAAGATCACCCAGAAATTTAGCAAGAAAGTCATATATGTACATATTTTTCTTTCCTCTAAATCTGATTTTTTTCGTGATATAACATATATATTTATACTAATTTAAATGGGTCAAATGTAATTTAATTTTACTTTTATTAGTTTAGTGTATGTATGTATATGTGTATATATATAAAATATTAGTTCTCTCTGGGGATTGACATTGTACATTGTACATATACAATGTATATATATATATATGTGTATATATGTATATATATGTATATATGTATATATATAATACACACATATTATTTGCAATAAAAATGAGATCACACTTAAGCTACCGTTTTGTACCTCACTTATTCATGTAACTATTGCATGAATATTTTCAATGTGAATGAATATGTTTAGAATATTACTTTTAGTGGGACTGCAAAATAGTCTATTCATCTCATATTTTAGAACATTTTACTTTAGTGTAACTTTTAAACACATTATTTAAGGTCAACATTCCCCTTTGTAAATCATTCCGCAATGAAGAGCCACATAATTATATATTTATTCTCACTTCTTTCCTTTATATTTCCAGACCTAGAGTTTCTGGGTCAAAGGCAATACATACATGCAAGACTTTTGATCCACAGTGAGCCCACCAACAATACTTTCCACTCCCAATTTCAAAATCCATAGTTTATATTCAGTGCTGCAGGACTGTAAAATCTGGCAAGGGTTAACAGGTCTATTAAAAAATCCAAACAAAACTTCTCCAGCCAGAAATATAAAGTCACAATGGCTTAGTATCCACCCAGCAGGGCTGTCATTTCCTGAAATGTATTAGACGGACAGGTGGCATCGATTAAGCTCACAGAAGAAAAGTGTTTGTGATGGAGTCTCCCCATTTCCAACCTTCAAAGGCAAGAGGATGATGATCTTAGATTTAGCAGTGGCTTCAGGAGGTGCCTTTTGTCACATCCTCGTACATTTCTGACTGACATTTGCTAAAGCTGGGATGTAAAAGGCATATATGAATTTATAACAACCTAGAAGTCTTCAAATGTTCATTAGAGAGCAAATATATTTACTGCCTAGGGGTCACTGTGAGTCTCCTACTTCTTGTTTGAGTTTGCTTGCTGTGTGGGATTGCTTATCAATATAAGAGTAAATAAGAGTTATAGTTTAACAGTTTACTGAAAGCTGCTAGATGTTTGCAATGAAAATACTAAATTCAGTGAGGTTTGCATCTATCTTTTAAAAGTAAGAGTAAACATTCTAATATTTAAAAATGTCAGAGAGAAAAATGCACATGTACTCTTTTTTTCAATTTCAACCTCTGACATTTTGCTGCCTTATGTAGTACGTGCTCTTTGTTTTTCTCGGATAAGAAATAGCTGTAGATGGTTTTTCAAGCATATCGTTTTTAGGTAATGTTTTGAGATAATGGTGCTTCATGATAATAGTTGTAGACAGTTTCAAGCATGATGTTTGAGCATAGAAATTAATCTCTATTTGTGTTTCTGAAGCAGTGTGGAAATTCAAGGAAAATTGTTTTGTGTTTGATTGTCTTATACCATCTGTGATTTGAATTTTGAATTTTTCATGTAAATTATTATATGCTATCTCTAAAGGTAAGATTATTTTCCAGTTAAGTGTTTCATAATCTAAGTAAATGCTAATAGAATTTTAGATTAAATTAATTTTTAAAATAAATATATATGCAATTATTTTACCATCTTTATTTTATCTCTCAAGTATAAGCTAGTTCATATTTATAAAGGAAAACTGTCAATTTTAAATTTTCATTTTTGTTTACAAATTGATTTTTTTCCGATTATTGGATTCTAGCATAGCTCCAGGAAAGCTGATTAAAATTTGTATTATAGCTTGTTTTTGGATAATACAGATTTGTACTTGGTAAAGACACTCATATTAGTAAATATCATTTTAGATGAGCCTAGTCTACTTCAAAAATGAAGAAGAGGATATTGCTGTACTCAAATATAGGAAAGGTACATTTTCATGGAATGGAGAGATGTGAGAAAAATAAAAAAGCCCACATAACATAGATAACTTCTGGCTCAGAGGAGACTCAGGCAGTAACTGTGTGACTATTCTGGGTGATCACTAGGTAGTATGAGGGTCTTAGCCACCTGTCTGGGTAGGGTATGCCCAAGTTAAGAGTTGTATACCACTTGCCCTTCACTCTCCCTGTCAACCCAAATGTTTGCTCTAGAGAACAGCTTCCCTCTGTTTCATCGGATCCCTTTTCTTCTCTAATTAACATCCGATGACCTCCAAACCATCGACATATTAATAATTCCGGATCCTTTCATTTACTCATCACTTTTGTAATCATTATAGCTCTCATTTTTTGTAAATGGGATGTGTGTCTGTATTGCTTCCTTTATTAAACTACAATCATGAATCTGGGATCATGGCTAATCCTGACTGTGTTCCCTGGAACGATAAACAAAATAGTTATAAATCTGAGCATTTCTAAATAAATACAGTCCCTAAGGGGAATTTTATACCAAGTTCTTAAACATTATGTGGAAAATATATTTATTCATTGGATTAAAAGGAGAGGAAGAAAAAGAGATGGGTCTGAGCATTGCCGATATGGAGATATTGTTATATCCACTTACAGATGAGGAAATGGGGAGGTTTTTTTCTGAGTTTCAGGATGTTCAGAGACTTGGTCTAGGAAACATCATTAATAAATGGAAGCATTGGGACAAGAACTCAAAAAAAATATGACAGGAAAAACTCCTTCTCTTTGCCAATTCTAACATCTTCCTGTTCATTTTCTACTGGGCTTATCTTAACGAAGTGAAGTAATGCTATAAAACCCCTTTTTACATTTTAAACTTTCAAAACTTTGGTGCTTAAGATTTATAGTTCAGTAATTGATTTTACTTTATGGACTGAGAATTCTAGGGTGGATCATTCCACAGTAGATTCCTTACTCACCTTATCTATAAATATAGGGCCATTGAATATTTAATCTGGAAAGGATTCTAGGGATCACTTCATTCTGTACAACCATTATAGAAATTCTCTGGTTCTTAACAAAAATATCCAGTTAAAACCTGTTGTGAAAATAAGAAGACAATGATTTTTCATTGCAGTGTAGGGCTGAAAATATCATTTTATTAGTAGTAGTAGTATAGTATTATATTGGCTTTGTAGGCATGCCAGCTCACATAGTTATTTACTTGGTCATCATATATTATTTGAGGGAATAGTGACTATTCTAGGTTATATTCTTTTTTGGTTACTATGTCATATTTGTTTTCAAATGAAATCTAATTCAGACTGCCAATTCTTGTCAAGTAATGCCTAAGTTGTAATACTTTACAGTGTTAAACACAACTTTCTACCAGCATAGTATAGAGCATAATTTTATTAATAAAATATTAATAAAATGCAAACTGTAGAGAAAGAAATTGACAATTGCAGAAAGATGTCCCCAGAAAGCAGATCAAATTAAATGTCACAATAATTCCCCTCCAAATACAAACATCTTTGACTTAAAAGAAAGATCTGCTTTATGATGTTATAAACATATCCTTCCCTGGAGCAGTATTGATAATTAATGCCACATACTCTTGGTTAGAATTATATATGAGTTTGGTCATAAATGTTCTCATGCACTTTAAATGTCAATAAAATAAATAGCCTTTATTATTTCAAAATGATTACTTGCTCCCAGACACTGCTACTTTGCAGGAGAGGATGGCTGCCTTGGCACATAATGAAGTATTACAGAGACATGCTGTAAACCTTTGGAAGACGCACTCCTAGCTCTCAGGCAATGCAGCATGGGGAGCATATAAGGGCATAAGGAATATGCTTGAAGAAACCCAATCCCTGTCCTTGCTTCCACTTGCGCTCTCATAAATCAGCCTGTTAATATCTTAAACTTAGAAATAATTTTTAAAAAGGACAATGTTCCTCTTTTGTGGCTTGCAGGGCCAAGTGCTTTGTTTCTGGTCACTCTTACTTTCTAGATACAGCCTTCGTTATTGTTTTTGATTGGAAACAGGGAGTGTCTCGGTCTGTTGCCCAGGCTGGAGTGCAGTGGTGTGATCTCAGTGATCCTCCCACATGAGTCTTCTGAGTAACTGGGGTTACAGGCACATGCCACCATGCTCAGCTAATTTTTTTTCCATTTTTTTCTAGAAACAAGATTTTGCCATGTTGCCCAGGCTGGCCTTGAACTCCTGTCCTCAAGTGATCTTCCTGCCTTGGCCTCCCAAAGTGCTCAGATTATAGGTGTGAGCCACTGTGCCAAATTCTTTTGTTTTTAAGAAAATCCCCAAATGTTTAACTTCTGTAGGCAATTTTGTCTCAGCTCAAGAGAGAAGGACTTATATATATTCTTATTTCATGACATATTAAAAACATGTGAGACCGAGAGATAGGTAATGAATAAGAGGAGTTAGTCCTTGCCATAGGAAGAATTATCAACTGAATAAAAAACTAAAAATAGGACTTCCAGTTTTAGCTTTAGCATATAAAGAGCTTGGAAGTTGTTATGCCTGTCTTTACAAGAAAAAGCTAATCAAATTGTGAACCAAAGATTTTTCTCGAATCCATCAGAGAATAGACATAGTAAGGCAAATTTCCACCCTGAATTTCAGAAAGACAGGTGAATCTAGAGTCATAGCTGAGGTCTGCTTACCTGGAGCAGAAGCTGCTGGCATTATAATCTGGTAAGAGCAACTAAATGGTAATTTTGAGGAAACGCTGGAGGCTAAGTGTGAACTAGAGGAGAGTGAAAAACTTGTGGGGGTTGCAATTTTATGGGGCCCTCTTGCTTTTATGAGCTTTTACTCCAGGAACTTCACTGGATTCTCACAGTGAAGATCCAAGATTCTCTTGTGGCTCTGTCATGGGGAGCAAAAGAGTAATTCTTGCTAGATACTCCAAGACAGTTCTCCATAACAAAGACCTATCCTGGAGGAGAAGAAAGTTGACTAGAGTATATCCGAGCTGGGGGAAGGGCGTTCTCAATCTAGTTACCTCTAGCCTTCAGGTCTCACCCAAGGGGGACATATGATACCACTGAAGAAGCACTTGTGAAGATCATAGCCCAGAGACACAGGACCACTAAACACACAGAGTTATGTATAAAATTATAGAACGCCTGACTTTCCCCACATCTTAGCATCACACCAACAGGGGTTCAGTATAACAACAGTGTATTACAATGGAAAGAGCTATAAAATGCAGTCTCTGAAGAAGAGTCTTAAGGAAGCCCAAAGTCAACAATGAAGATAAAAACAAGGACACTAGAGAAATTTGAGTCCTGTGGCACCTACAGTTGCAGCAGACATTAATACAACATGTCTGGGTTTAAAAAAAATTATAAAGCATGCCAGAAGTCAAGAAAAAAACACAATCTGAAGGGATAAAGTAAGAATCAGACTCAGACCTTGATATAACACAAATGTTGGAATTATCAGACAGAAAACTTAAAATGATGATGATCAACATGTTAAAGGTCCTAATGGAAAGAACAGGCAACATGCAAGAACAGTTGGGTAATGTAATGTGAGATAAAGACAACAAAAATAAAAAATGAAAAAAGATAAAAGAAGTGCTGGAAATCAAAGACAGAAATGAAGACTCTATTTATCAGTAGAGTGGACATGCCAGAGGAAAGAACTAGTGAGACTGAAGATACAGGTCAACCAGAACTTTCCAAACTGAAAGGGAAAGGAAGGAAGGAAAGAAGGAAGGAAGGAAGGAAGGAGAAAGGAGAAAGAAAGAAGAAAGAAAAAGGAAGAAAGAAAGAAAGAAAGAAGAGAAAGAGAGAAAGAAAGAAGAAAGAAAGAAAGAAAGAAAAAGAAAGAAAAAGAAAAAGAAAAAAGAAAGAAGAAAGAAAAAGAAAGAAAGAAAAGAAAGAAAGAAAGGAGGAAGGGAGGGAGGAAGGAGGAAGGGAAGGAAAGAAGGAAAAGAAGAGAAAAAAATCAGAATACCCAAGGACTGTGGGACAACTGTAATAAGTATAAATTATGCATAATTGGAATACCAGAAGGAGAAAAGGGAAAACAGCAAAATAAATATTTGACATAATAATGACTGAGAACTTTCCAAAATTAATCACAGACATGCAGCACAGTTCCAGAAAGCCCAGAAAACACCAAGAAAGAGAAAAAACAAACAACATACAAATGAACAAAACAACAACAAAAACACCATGAAAGTATACCTAAGCATATTATATTCAAGCAACAGAAAAGCAAAGACAAAGAAAGAAATCTTGAAAGAAGCCAGAGGAAAAATAATACATCTTATTTGTAGATAAAGAAGGGATAAGAATTACAGTGGTTTTCTCATCAGAAACCACATAAAAAGAAAGTGGAGGAAAATATTTAAAGTTTTGAAGAAAAGCAACCGCCATGTAGAATTGTATATCCAGTGAAATTATTCTTCAGAAGTAAAAGAGAAATAAAGACTTTCCCAGACAAAAACCGAGGGACCTGATCACCAATGAGCCTGCCCTGAAATAAATGTTAAAAGAAGTTCTTTAGGAAGAAGAAAAATGACACAGTTCAGAAACTAGTGAAATGAGATTGTTCCCTTGACCCCTTCACGGGACTTGTGAAGGGGGTGGCTCATTTACTCAGTTTGTAGCTCTTAACCCCTCATGGGAAGGGGAACATGCAGATGACTGGGTGCAGCGGCCAGGATGAGCACTTGTGGGGAACTGACAGGAGCAGAACTCCATGTGGCCCACAGCAGCGTCTAGGGGTTGCCTGTGACTCCTGGAGCCTCACAGGGTGTGTATTACATTGTGCTCTTTTTGCTTTGCCATCCGCAGATGCTTAAGTGTTCAACAGCTCAGTGGAGGGTAAATGTGACGGCCTCTTGCACCATACCCAGGTCCTGTCTGACGTCCAGGAAGAATGAGGTTACAGTCACATGAACAAATTGGAGGGTAGTGAATGCAGAGGATTTTATTGCCAATGAAAGTGGCTCTCAGTGGGAAGGGGGACTGGAAAGGGGGTGGAGTGGGAAGGTGGTCCTCCTCTGGAGTTCGGGTGTCCTGCTATCAAGCTGTCCCTCTGAAGCCAAGCTGCTTCTCTCTGATATCCAGCTGCTGATTCTCTTCTCTCCTCCTCTGCCACGCTGCTCTGCTGGTAGGGCCTGGGGTTTTTATGGGTACAGGATGGGGGCTGGGGCAGGCCAGGGTGGATTTGGAAAGGCAGCCTTTGGGTTGGAAAACAGGAATGCATGCTCTCACTTTAAGCTGCACGTCAAGGCTTGAGGGTGTGGCCCTCGCCGAGGACCACTCTATTCTACCCAGTATTTCTCTGCCTCCTGTCTGTATCACTAGGGTTTACATAATAAAGGAAGTGTGTTGGAGAAGTAATAGATCGAAGTAAAATTAAATCTTTTACTTCTCTCATTTTTAATTGCAGTAAAAGATAACTCTTGAGAGCAATAATTGTAACGAAGTATGGAGTTATAGTATATAGGTAAGTGAAGTGAGTAACAGCAATGCATATGGGATGGGAATAGGGAATAGTCTATTATAAGGTACTTGTATTACCCATGAAGCAGTATAGAGTTATTTGAAGGTGAAATTAGATTACTTTAAAATGTTTACTTGAAAATCTAAGACAACTACTAGAAATATTTTTAAAGAAATATAATTGATAAGCTGAGAGGAAGATTAATAGAACCATGTAATATAGTCAGCTGAACCAGAGAAGGCAGAAAAGGAGGAGAATAAAAAGAAACAAAGAATAAATTTAGTAATTAAATAATTAAAACATGGTAGATATTAATTCAACTATATCATTAGTCACTATTAATTAAATGAACATAGATTAATTAAAGGAACATAGATCATCAGAGTGAATTGAAAGTAAAAACAGAATTGTATTAAGGCTAGCTACTATAACAACTAGTCTTCACAATTTCAATAGCTTAACACAATACAAGTTTATTTCTTGCTCATATTAAAGATGGTCAGGAATCCTAGGCAGTGGGCAGCTCCTGCTACATAGTGTCAGGGATAAAGGTCTTTCTATCTCATGGCCTCACCATCCTTAGGACTTCATAAACTCTGCATCTAGGTGCTGCAAAAGTGAAAGAGAGAACAAAGGGGAAGAAGTCACACATGTTTAATTCATAAATTTTTATACAAAATATCTTTGATAATCACAACTTAATTTCATGATATTTATACATTTTAAAAGGAAGGTGTAAAACATTAGGGCTGAGAGCAAGGAATGCTTATGAACATCAATTTAGGTTACCCTAGTCCATGAATTTTTGTAAATTATTGTCTCTAAACAAAGATGTAGTATTTTGACTAAGTTTGCCAAAATACTTTGAAATTTAAATAAATGTAAGAAAATTTTAATCATGTTAAAAATTATTTGGAAAATTTCTGGAAACCAATTTTGATAAATTTATTTTGGCAAAAAGTTATATTTTGAATATTACAATAAATGGTCCAATTTGGTGAACGTCTAAAGTTAAACTGGTTTAAACAAAAAATGCTGGCCTAAAAAACTTGCCTCTCTCCTAAATTTATGACCCTTGTTTCCATTCATTTACAACAGATTTCCATTTGGATGATCTAGTAGATAATTAAATACATATGTCCAAAAATTAAAAAAAAGCACAACAAAAAACATAAGGATCTTCACTAAAAGAACATTCATGATTAAAAAGACAGAATAAAGGTAATTCAATTAATTCATGAGAAGCTAGTAAATAAGACGAAAATAAAAAGCACAATGTAACATAAATGGAAGAGAGGAATACAAATATATAAAACTATCTCAATAAATGCAAACTGATTAAACAAAGATCAAAATACAGAGATTTTTATTGTTTTTAAAAAATGTATGTACTTTTTTGTAGGAAGCAAAGCAAAACAATGACATAGAAAGGTTAAAAGTAAGTAAATGGAAAATGTATTAGAAAAATACTATGTTAATATAAGCCAAATTGATTTGAAACCAAAAAATTTTACTGAAGTTATTTTATGATGATAAATCTGCTATTTTCCAAGAAGATGTAGCAGTCTTGAATCTGTATGTAACTAAAAGCATATCCTCAAACACTTGAGTCAAAATTGAAATAAGTTCAAGAAAAAATAAACAAATCTACATAGAAGATTGCAACATCACTCTGTGATGTATTGGTAGATCAAGGATTCAACTTTTGTTTCATATACAGACAAATGGAATAACACAATTAATACTGGTCTAATGTATATATAACACTTTGTCTAAGAATTAGACAAGTTAGAGAGTGTTTTTCACACACTCTTGAAACTTTTAGAAAATTTGACCACATACCAGGCCACAAAACACATCTTAACAAATATCAACGAACCCATATGATGTTGTCTGATCACAGGAAATAAGATTACATAACAATATTTTAAAATAGACCACCCAACTCATATGTTTTGAATTTTAAAGCAACACTCTCCAAAATATTCCATGGATTTAATAACGATGATGTTTATAAGAATGACATTGAGGATAATGGCAGCCAATTTCAATAGTTGTTTACTATGGGTCATGTACATTGATATGTGCATTACATATACCTCATAAAACCCTAGGGGTAAGTTCTACTTCTATTGTTATTATTTTGCTGATGAGGAAACTAAATCGCAGATCTAATGAATGATGGAGCTAAGATTCAGAGTCCAGATAATTTGATACCAGATACCGTGCTTTAAATCACTATATTGTGACAAAATCAAAATGAAAGAATGAAACAGCAATGAAATACTAAATATCAAAACTTTTGAAAGGCAATTAAAATAGGTTTAAAACATGAGTTTTATCTTAAATTCATTATAATAGTGTAGAAGATACACTGAAAATTAATGTTCTAAAGGTCAGCACCATAACTTAAAAGGAGAAAAGCAAAGTAAACTCCAAGATAGTAGGCAGAGGGAAATCGCCAAGATAGAACAAAGATTAATTAAGTCTAAGACAAGGAAACATAAATCTTGTAGATGTAAAATCTCTTTTTCATTTCACTTCATTTCATTTTATTTCAATTTCGTTATTTATTTCTTTGTTTTTATTTTTTAGACAGGACCTTCCTCTGTCACCCAGGCTGAAGTGCAGGGGCACCATCATAGCTCACTACAGCCTGGAACTCTAGGGCTCAGGCAAGCTTCCTGTCTCAGCCTTCTGAGAAGTTGGGACTACAGGCATTCCAACATGCCTGGCTAATATTTTTTCTTTTTTTTGTAGAGACTGGGTCTTGCTATGTTGCCCAGGCTCCAACTCCTAGGCCTCAAGTAATCTTCCCACCTTGGCCTCCCAAAGTGCTAGAATTACAGGCATGAGCCACTCTGCCCAGTTAAAACCTATTTTTGTTTTAATAAAGAAATTTATCTGACAAAACTGATTAAAAAAAACCCAACATGACTGTATGTAGAACAAAGATATTAAAACTCAATGTCAAGTTCCATAAGGGACTTTTATACCAATACCAGAGTGAACTGACCAACTTTCTAAAAAAGTGTACACTACCAAAACTGATAGAAGAAGAAATTAGAAACAAACCATGAATTAATCTAAAACCATCATAATCACTTAGTTGGTAGTCTAGAGCCTACCCACAAAATGGACACAAAATGAGGTATGTTTATTTACCAGTTTTACTGAACCTTCAGAAAATAGATAACATCTATTTTGGATACTCTTTCAGAAATTGAGGAATAGAGAAGGTTGCTAATTCACCAAAATCAGAGAGAGAGTACAAGAAAAAAAAATTATGGGCCAATTTCATTATAAGCATAGATGCAAGACTTCTAAGATATTAGCAAATTCAACATATTATTTATGTTTCTATGAGATATATAACATTTAATTTTCAAAGTATGTAGATTAGTGTTTTATATTGACATAGCAAAATTGTTTTCAGTAACAAAGTTGCATAATGATGAAAACATTGCCAAACATCTGTTTTCAAAATTCTGTCTTGATAGCAGGAATTATTTTCCAAAACAATCATTTTCTCACTTCTTATTAAAAATGCCTCTTTTACATTGGGACATATTAAGGATGGGTGTGTATTTAAATACTGCTAAGCAGGCATTTTTCATTACAGAAAAGGTCAGACATTTGGAACAGCTGTTTTTGTGTGTGTGTGTGTGTAGAAGAAAAACATGTAACTCTTCTTCAAATTCCCCAACTCTTTTAAGGACTTTACCATTAGACAACCAGCAAATCACTTTATGGCACAAAGGATTTTCATGTCAATTCCCCATTTTAATACAATACCAGTCAATATTCTGGTCCAAGGATAATTCTTTTTTTTTTTTTTTAATTTTTATTTTTATTTTTTATTTTATTTTATTATACTTTAAGTTCTAGGGTACATGTGCATAACGTGCAGGTTTGTTACATATGTATACTTATGCCATGTTGGTGTGCTGCACCCATCAACTCGTCAGCACCCATCAATTCATCATTTATATCATGTATAACTCCCCAATGCAATCCCTCCCTCCTCCCCCCTCCCCATGATAGGCCCCAGTGTGTGATGTTCCCCTTCCCGAGTCCAAGTGATCTCATTGTTCAGTTCCCACCTATGAGTGAGAACATGCGGTGTTTGGTTTTCTCTTCTTGTGATAGTTTGCTAAGAATGATGGTTTCCAGCTGCATCCGGATAATTCTTAAAATATATATTGAAGCGTTAGATTTACAGAGGCTTTTCTTTAACTTGAAGTGTTTCTAAACACAGAAATGTATTATATTAATTCTAACCAATTTGAATATCAATGATGGCATTCATTATGAAAGATATGCAGTGATCATCGTAGCGTCACATTTTAAATAGTAAAGCTGAAATACAACTTAAGGAAATTACCTTTTTCAATGTCTAGTTCTAGCTCAGTTCTAGTTGAAGCACCATGGTTTCAATAAACACGAATAGAAATTTCAGCTGCTACAATGTCAAGCCCTTAAAAGACCTTTTGAAAGAAATATCCTCTTCTGACACCGGTGCTGGACTCTCTAAGAGCATGTTATACGTTAGGATATCAATTACTTTTATTTGCATTCATCAGAACTGGTATTGCAAACAGTTTGTCTGGGTGGAATAAAAGAAGAGACTGAAGTCCTTCAGTAACCCCTCTCATTAATTCTTTGTGCAAACAAACTCTAGTTTGGTGTAAAGCAAGATAACCTAATGGATGTTTTGTAGAGGATGTGCAGCCACTTTGTTTACCAGTTAAGTTTTATCAAATAAGATGGACCAAGAAAAGCCAAGAGAAGTTTGCAGCTCTATAAATCTCAAGCTATATTTTGAACATTCCTGAAACACCCACTCTGCAGACTTCAGCTTTGAGTGGATTTATAAGAGTCAAAAGTCACAGTTCTTGCAAACAGAGGAAACAGCACATAGAGTTTTTGTTTATTTTCTGTCTCTTAAAAAAATCAAATATGGCCATCAAGGATGTAAAGCACCAATAATCAACTACTGGTAGCAGAAATAAGGCCTGAGGCTGTTTTTGTCTCCTTGGTTTCCACATGTAGCAAAGGCGGGTGAAGAATCTTTCAGGTTTTTTGTATTTTGTTTTTAACCAACTTTTTAATACATTTGTTTTGAACAATAGAGGAATTCCATGAAACATTGCAAGGAGAAGACAAATCAGTTCACTTGCTAATGGACTTAAGAATACGGACAAAATGAATGCAGTTTACTGTAACAGAAAGATTTCTTCATCCTCATGTTGGAAGGCATTGAGTTTTAGTTCTAAAAATTTTATTTATTAGGTCTTGGAACTTTGAACAAGTTATTCAAGTCTGCTTTTTATTTCTCATCTGTGAAATAATTGATATCTCTGCTACATGGTGTTATTGAGAGGATTATGAGAAATCATTGACAGGAAAACTTTTTTATTGTGGTTATTTTTGTTTCTTAAAGACTCACAAATTTAAGATATCACAATATATTTTGTGACTATGCATTCTTCTGTTCCTAGAATTGACTCACAGAGGTCCTTGCCCTGGGATCGCTTACCTGCTTTGACTGGGGAGCAATGAAATCCTAGCACAGTGGCATCAAGATGAGCTACTATTGTTTTGTTAGCAATATTTGTCAGAATTAATTTTCCTTTTTTTTTTTTTTTGAGATGGAGTCTCGCTCTGTCTCCTAGGCTAGAGTGCAGTGGCGTGATCTCGGCTCACTGTGCTCTGCCTCTCAGTTTCACGCCATTCTCCTGCCTCAGCCTCCCGAGTAGCTGGGACTACAGGCGCCCAACCACCACACCCGGCTAATTTTTTTTGTATTTTTAGTAGAGACGGGGTTTCACCGTGTTAGCCAGGATGGTCTCGATCTCCTGACCTTGTGATCTAGCCGCCTCAGCCTCCCAAAGTGCTGGGATTACAGGCGTGAGCCACCACGCCCGGCCTCCATTTTCTTTACATTTCATTTTAGAAGACCCTACCCAGTGGCAGCAGCAATTTTCCGTGGTCTTATAGGATAGATATATTTATAATGACAGCTGCACTACTGCTAAACATTTAGCTTTTCAAATGAATCAAAGATAGAAAATAAAAGACTATTGTTGTTCCCTACCCATGATAAATATAAAGAGTTTAACCTCTCTGAACTTAGAAAAATTAATTTTGCTTTTTTTTAAATTTTTTGAGATGGAGTCTCTCTCTGTCACGTGGGCTGGGTGCAGTGGCACCATCTCCGCTCACTACAACCTCTGCCTCCTGGGTTCAAGTGATTCTCCTGCCTTGGCCTCTGGAGTAGCTGGGATTACAGGCGTGGGTCACCATGCCCAGATAATTTTTGTATTTTTAGTAGAGATGGGGTTTCCTCATGTTGATCAGGTTGGTCTCAAACTCTTGACCTCGTGATCCACCTGCCTCAGCCTCCCAAACTGCTGGGATTACAGGCACGAGCCACCATGTCTGGCCTTAATTTTACTTTTAACTTTAAGTTCTAAATTCATTGGAAAATATCCTTTCTACTTTTTCCTAGCAAATCATTGATTCCCAAATGTTGCTTGTGAGTAATATTTATATATGACTAAATTTTTCATGCATTACAATAAGAGTAATTGATCTTAGGCCCTTGTAGTAAAATTCTATTCAATCAGAATATTAGTATATGCCAAGGCTTCTGTCTAGAGCTGATCCAAGTTTTGGTTGTGGAAGACTTGTGGAAATGTCCTGCTTTAACTTTTGTCTCCCATTGCCCCTTGCTTTTTTAAAACAATGATTATAAAATATTTCTGGTATTAGGAGCCTTAATTAGGGAGCCCTAAGTACCTTTATTCTATTTCCTTTGAGTTCTACTTGATTGCCAACCAGCCAGGAAGATAGAGGTTTAGAAAGACTGGGCTGTGATGCAGACTGTCCTAGGCTGCAAAAATCCTGCTCACCTTGTTTAAAGATATGAACTGCTTTAGGATTGAGGTCCTCGAACAGATTTCTAAGCCTGTAGCCAAATGCTTAAAACACTGAGTCATGGAATGATTTTAATCTTTCTGAACTAGAAGTTTCCCAGGGTTAGACAAGCTCTTACGCTGAAAACATAGCACAAAGTCCATTGATGACTACTGATATGGTTTGAGTCTGTGTCCCCACCCAAATCTCATGTCAAATTGTAATCCCAGTGTTGGATGTAGGGCCTGGTGGGAGGTGATTGGATCATGGGGGCGGATTTCCCCTTTGGTGCTATTCTCATGATAGTGACTGAGTTATCGTGAAATCTAGTTGCTTAAAAGTGTGTAGTGCCCTCCCCTTCACCCCTTTTCCTCCTGCTGCTGCCATGTAAGACCTGTTGGCTTCCTCTTTGCCTTCCGCCATGATTGTAAGTTTCCTGAGGCCTTTCCAACCATGCTTCCTGTACAGCCTATGGAACCATGAGTCAATTAAACCTTCATTCTTTATAAATTACTCAGTCTCAGGTATTTCTTTATAGCAGTGTGAGAATGGACTAATACACGTACTTTCTCTAAGATTACCTCCTATGCTGTTTTTTAGTTAGATAATTTCCCAATTACACCCTGATTATGGAACACCTAAGTTGATATTGGCTCTTGGCTATGATCTTCTCAATAACACTTTGAGATATATCAATGCTTCTTGAATTCTGTAGCTTGAGTAGTAAAGATTAATGTGTTCATGTAACATTGGATTTAGCACTTAACTGAATTTAAATAATATAATGATATCAGCCATCAACTTCTCCTCTTAGGGCATTAGTAAAACGAATGTTAATTTTGAGAAAAGTCGTGAGTTTCTTAAAATGAATAAACTTTACAAAAATGAAGGACCAATAAAGGATGAGGACTACTCTAAAAAGCTCCTAATTTGTTGGTGGGATACCTTGATCCCATAGGAGAAGTCTTCCTAAAATGAGAATTGGTTCTCAAAAAGCCAGACATTGTTCTGATTGGAGAGGATTCACTTCTGGCCTCAGAGGACATGCCATAAAACTAAGGGAATTCTAGTCTCTGACCAAGAGACCAATTCTTCATGTGGTTTACAACAATTTTTGTTTTATGTGCTAAAGAATAGAAAGCTGAATAAGATATGATTCTTGCTCTAAATAGTTTTTAAATTTTGTGGAGGCCACAAGGCACTAATCTTACACTTGGAAATTTCTTTTGGATACCCGGATAGCCATGACAATGGTGCAATGTATGGGGAAATTTTCCTCCATCATTCAAGTGATGCTTGTTTTGGGGGGGGGCAGTCAGCTATATATTCTTAGAATCTGCATGCAAAAATGATGTCCATTCAAGTAATGAAGGAAAATACTTTTAAACTCTTGCCCAAGTCATTCTTCTAGGTCCAGGGTATACTTCACTTTTACTGTGAATTCCTCCTCATCCCTCAGGTTCTGTACTTGAGAAGCTTTCAAACGCTTTTGTTATAGCACTCATCGGTTATGATTTATGCATACATTTTTTTCCATTAGACTCTGAATTCTTCAGGGAGAGAGACTATCTATTATTTGTCTTTTAAAATTTTGAACTCGTTTTATTTTGTTGTCAAATACAAACACGGAATTAAATATTCGTAATAAAAAAGTTTGAATTTCTCTCTAGTAATAATTTCTAAGAGGAAACTGTCATTTTTTTTATTCCTTCTCCAGATGTAATTATTGACAGCTTATTAAGTAGCATTTTCTTAGCAGTGACAGGTATGACTTTTGTCTTTTGAGACTGTTTATAATATTAATATTTTATAATGTGAGTACATAAATCCATAATTGTCCAAATGAAGAATTCAAGAATAAAGGACTTGATTTAGAAAGATTCAGAAGAGCTTGAGTCTCTGGAACTGAAGTCCACCTCAGATTTACATTTTGCATCATAATCTTGGCTTTTAGAATGCATTTAATGCATGAGAATAATTACCGGGTACCAATCACTGCTTTGCATAGATTATTTTATGTACTTTGTGCACTAGTTTTAATATTAGTTCTATGAGTGAGGGAGCTTTGAAAGATTATGTAATGAGCTTTAGGTAATATAGGTGGTAAGTGGTCCTACCACTTTCCTTAAACAAGGAACTGTGGTCCCTTGCCTCCTTTTCTACCCGCAAGCTTCTCTCATCGCTCCCTGCACCCTGTCCTCAATTTATTGACCTCAAATATTATTCTACCTAGTTGCAGACTGAAGTGAAGGTCTTAGCAGATTTTGGGACATATGGAGTGCAGCAGAGGTTATCATTGCACACTGTGTTTATAGCTTCACTCAGTCAGGGGTTTTTGGCAGTTTTCAGGACCGTAGAGACCTCCTTTCAACACGGGAGCCAGTGTAAATACACAACAAAGAGACCACACCTGAGGAGGGTTTTCTGTCTATTTTAGTGACCTTGTTTGTGGCTGTGGGCCACTGGTGATCCTTCTCACCAGTCAAATATTAAACTTCTCTTTCTGAAACTTCCCTTAGGCCTGTCTGAAGATTTTTGGTCCCCATGTTTTATGAGGTGATAAAGATTTTGAGCTTTTCAAAGACAAAGTTGGTTTGTATTTTTTAGATGGCATTGTCATCATGATTACATTTGCCGTGTAAATTAATTTTTATTTTTTTAAAGAGTAAGTTACCACTGAAGTTCCTCTTCTACTTGATAGTTGTCAGAAGACAAGATAAGTGCTTAGGTTTTGACATTCACAATCTATGTAACAGGAGGATGATCAAAAGTTGGATTTCTGATACCCGATGAAAGCCATATGATAGGGCTGGGCTAAATCAGACTGAACAAAGATCTTTCCTTCCTGTTTCTACTGAGGCATGAATACTAATAACTTAGTATTTCTACTGAGGCATGAAAACTAATAATGTTTTGGGTGCCCACCAAGTACCCATTTTAGAAGACCTTTAAAGAATATAAGAAATGAGTGACAAGATCCATGCACATGAGGAACTTAATTATTAAGAAAGATTCTAACAAACTCTGGATCACTAACAGTTTGAAGGCACGGTTTTTTTGTAAACTGAATATGAAAAGATGACAGGAAATAAATGGTTGAAATGTGTAATAAGAGTGGTGGTATTTGAAAAGAGGAAAACTTGGAACATTTTTGGTTTGGTACACTCACAAATGTTGAGGGGCCTAACAGATTTGCAAAAATTGAATCTGGAAAGTTTGTTCCTAGTGTATGAACAGTATGGTCTGAGAGTCTGAGATAATTAGCAGAAATTAATCTTAAACTTGCTGGCATTAGTTTCCAAAGAAGCTGCTGACATGACTTGGTGCTATACAAGACAAAGTTGACATGTAATGCAAGAGACATTAATTCTATCTGTCAAAACATTAAAAATATGCTTATTAAATAGAAATAAATATCACTACATATATATATAAAACAACCACAATGAATTTTTATAAGTATTGGATATAAATGAAAAAGAGAAAATTTCATACATGCTGGTTAGATACAGATGAAGCTGTTTTGCATGCTTCTCTTTCTTCAGTATTTAATTTGGAGATTTATCTACCTTATCATGTAACTTGATTTTACATTTTATGCGTAAGAAGGTGAATCAACTTTTCTGTATTGAAACAGTCTTTGTTAACATTTTCAACATGTACTTTCACTTTAGCTGATTTATAATTGAACCTTCACTGCTTTATTGTCATGTTTTATTCCTAATAGAATGTGCTTCTATATTTAAGGATGATATGGTGCACAAATGTTGTTAAGCATACAAATTGATGGCATAATTTGCCCTTGACCTTGGATCTTGGTAGTTGCTAGAACACTGAGGAGAGAGCTTTTTTTTGGCCATGTGGGGGTCTAACAAAGGCATCAATTTTAAAGCTAGACTGGAGCAATTACCATTACATTTATGTTAGAGGTTAACATTTGTATTATTTCCTCTTATTGCCTGGGTTTACAGAATGTTATGCCCCACTGCTTTTATTAAATCCAGGTAATAGAGGAAATAACAGTGTTATTAACCTCTAACACTGATGAAAAATTAGTCTTAAGTAAAACATGGTTTAAAATCAGAACCATTGAGCCAGTACTTTAGCTGGTTCCCTGACCGAGCACAGAAAGGCTTTGTATACTCATTGTGCCTGTATTCATTATGATAAAAGTAAAACAAAGTATAACATGAAATAAATCTCTGGGAGAAAAAGGGATTTGATTTGAATACGTACTACGTTCTTACTAGTAAATGTTATAGGTTTGCATGACATTGTATAAATAAATATTGATCAGAAGAGTACCACTTTTCTATGACTGAAAGAGGAATTCATTTTGATAACTTGATTACTTTCACAGAAAAGCACTTAGAAATTTAATATATAATGATTGACCTCATCAGAAGTCTGTAGTTAGGTGCTTCCAAACACAACTATTGTTAATCTGAGGATTACTTTAGAAAAATTCCCTTTTCTATGCTTGTTTGCATTTAAAACAATAATATTTCAAAGTGATTTTTGGGATTTAGGCAGTTTGCTTCCCTTGTTATACAGTGGTTACACATGGTTTTGTTGGGATGTTTATTCTAATTGAGACCACAAAGTTGTGAGTGAATTTATACATTTTAGGCAAATTAGGAAATATAGACTTAGTCAATAAAATTAGAATGATAATTTATTATAGGAAAATAAGATTTTGGTATCATAGTCTATTGATTATGTAATTTAAATAACCCTTTTAGATGTATTTTGTATGCTTTGGTTAATAAATATTTTATTTAAATTTAATATTAAAGCAACACATTTCTATTAAGCAATGCATATGTGTATCTAAGTAACTTCAAAGGTTTTTCAATCATCTGATTTTTAAATAAATCTCTCTGCCTAACATTTATTAGTGAATTGCCAGATTATTTAATGGTATTTTTCTTTTGTGGAATAAAATATACTTCTTAATATAAGCATATTGGTTTCTAAATTACTCAGTATATTTACCATGATTTTGTAAATAATGTAGTGAAAGATTTCCTTTTAATCTATTATTTTAAATATAGAATTCATATAATTGATTAGAATAAATATCATTGAGAGAGAGCATTGTATCTTATGTATTCAAAGGATGGTGTTGGGTAACACTAGATTTAAGAGCTTTTGTGTGAATTAAATAAAACTGCACATATAGAAGTGTCTTGTAATTATGTAAACATTAAGTATTATGTTATTCTCATGACTTATAGTGGGGAAGATGTATAGAAACTTCATAGTATTCGTGGCATTTCTATAGTATAAGGTGTTTAATAGAAAATAACAAAGAAAAGTATGCATTGTACTTCTTAATCTTTAGGTAAATATACATTCCAGTTGCATGAACAGTCCTATGTAAAGGCTCAACAATCCGTTTACTTTTTAAATTAACAACCACTTCAATGGTTAATTGAGTATTTCTAAGCCAATAAATTACCCTTCAACATTACTGACTGGAAGCTTAGTTAGTATGCAAAACAAGCCTGGCATTAATGAACTCATTCCCCAACAAAAGGAAAAGGAAGCATCAAATCTGAACTTTGGATGTGTTCGGTCCCCTTATTCTAAACACATTAGTACACTGTATTTTCCCACTTAGAGAAGCTTTTGTACACTGAGCATGTGGCTGTTTAAATGCCCCAGCGGGACATCCAGAGGCTGCAAAAAAGGGAAAAATTATTTGGAACAATTTGCTTTCGTTCAAGGGCAACCATTTTACAGCTGGTTTATTGCTATTCTTGTGCTGTTTAAGCTGTCTTTCATGTCAAAAGTCCTTTCCTGCTTACAGATCATCAGGAAGCATTCTGCTGCGTGCTGTTTGCCTAAGTTCCTCCAGGGCTCCGGGCCTTTGATCACGGATACCATTTGCGATCTGGTTAAAAATAGGAGGCTGCTGAGATAAGCTTGGGCCCTGGCAATGAGGAAAAGGCCCTTTCCTTTTTTTTTTTTTTTTTAAACTTTGTTGTTTTGCTTTTTAGCATGGGAACACATAATCGCGAAGAGGAATAGTGCTTAGAAATTATAGCATGCTTAGAGGTGTGAAAAGTTTCTGTGAAAAAAGGTTATTGGTTATTAAAAAGTTCAGTTTTTTGAAACCAGTGTCATTATTGTAGTAAGTTAAAGTTTTGAATGTAATGAGTACATTCTTTTCTTTGAGTCTTTTCTTTGAGGTTGACACAAACAATATTTGCTCCCTTACATTTAAAATACACTACTGGTTGCACAGCTTTCAAGCTTGTACTCCTAAGGATGGCATTTAAACCAGAAGCATATATATTTATATATATATTTTAGCGAGGAAAAATGTATTACTGTCATTAGCAAACCTAATATAAAAGGACAATAATATATTTTAAATCGCTATTAGGTAACAAACATTGTAAGGATAAAATCAGAATAAAAGACTCATATTTTTATAATTTTTTATTGCTTATCATTTTCTAGTGCTTTCTTAAGTTTGTCAACTTATTGAAAACAAAAGCATGAAGATAGACATGATTTTTAAATTATAGTTTCTCTCAGAATTTTGATTAACATGATTGTATCATTCTTATGATGTAGGGGTATGGTGACTTTCATTACTGTTTGCTTAAGCAATAAATCAAATATATCACAAGCCAGGAAATTAGAGAATTAATTGGAAATGAAACGTAGCCTAGATGGTAAAAGTGCAATAACTTTGGATACTAGAATATCAACATAAAACTCAACATAGAATATTTACTGTGAAATAAAATGTGCTAGAAGGGATCTTGGGATTTTAATTAATTTTTCTGCCAGTGGACAAGATCATTTATTTGTTAATTTAGTCAAATAAAAATCTGTGCAAAGCCAAAACCTGTAAAATAAAGCAGAATAAAAGAGTGCCCTCCGAGGCTAAAAACATGTTTACTGTAATGCCACATACATTCTTGGCAATTTGGGGTCCTATGTATATTTTGGAGGGACAAAGAAGAATTAGTCAAAGGAAAGATTGTGGGAATACATTTGTAGAATGGAGGGTAGGTGAGGGATTAGAGATGAAGGAATCAGTTTATATGGATTTCAGCATGAAAGAGAGTTTAGAAAGAGAGTTCCTGAAGCTGCAATTAGTGCAGTTATGCCGGACTGGAACAACGTGGGATGGGAAGTGCAGTGGGGAGGCAGAGTGGACTGAACTAAACTGGCTGGGAGTAAAGTATGGGATGAAGTTTACAGTGCTCGGCGGGGTCAGATTATGGAAGAACACGTGCTGTGTACACTGAGTTGTATTAATTGTTATATATATATTTTTAATCAATAGTGTACTAACTTGTGCTGCTGAGTTTACTGAATTCATATTTTTAAAAACTCTAATTTGCCTTTCAAAATAAAGCATCTAAAGCTTATTAAACATATAAAACAGGAAACTTGATAAGTTGTTCTTGTGTTTGTGCTTAAATATTACCAAGTATGTAATAGCTCACATTCCGGCAGAAACAATACTGTGGCTTAGTCATACCATGTTTTGTATTACAAATAGTTTTACGTAAAATGAATGTTCCAATCTATATCTCCAGAATGGAGATGGTCCTCTCTAAAAGGGGCTCCTTCATCCTGAAAACTAGCTCAGAGGTTTTTTTGAGCTTCGTGTCCTGTTTATCACTTCTCTGAGTACCTTAACCTGCAGTGTAGTTACCCTTGCCACACTGCAATATCCTAAAATGGGCATCTTGTATCTCTGTCTCAAGGTAGTAATGGAGTTGAAATGTATATCAGGGAAAAGATCAGGATTTCATTGAAAAGATGGAATATACATTTTGCACTAATGTCTGAAAAATCAACTTGCTCATTAGTTATTAAAGGACCACAGGCGCAAGCAGTGCAATTTTTTGCAGTTCTCTTTCCTGATATATTCTAGCATGGTCATTTGCCCCTAAGCCTCAGAAGGTTAACTGGATCTCATAATAAGTGAGTGCACCCAATCACTCATGATTTTGGAAATTTTAAAATTGTTATTGTTTAGGCATTAACACTGGAATATCAAATTTGACTTTCTTTTTATTGAGTGGGATTGTTCTAAATTTGCTGGTTTTATGGCTTTTATAATGAAAATTATTAAAAATGAACACTAAAGACCAACTTAAATAAAAAACTACCTGTGTTGCTCAAATAAGTTTTTTATCTACTTGTCTAGAAAATAGATTTATGGAAATTTAAATCTGCTTTGAGCTCTTTGGGACAAGTGTAATAGCACTAAATCACGTATTCAACATGCACCAGAAGTGGTCACTGTGTGGTAATTTTGCTGGTCAATGAAGTGACTCTTACTAACAAGGAAGAAATAGGAAAGGCAGGGGGTCGAGAAGGCAAGACTAGACACCATTGTGTGATTGAAGTAGAAAGTGTTTTTCTAATATAGTTCTGTGCCTTATTTGTCTCTCTTCTTTTTTTTTTTTTTTTTTTTTTTTTTTTTAATCTTTTTGTCCTACCGTTTTGCTTTCTTTTTTCACCTGTTCTCTTTTTCTGAGATGTGAAGTTGTAGGCTGTATTCTGGGTTTAAGTTGGTTGTACAAGTATCAGAGATAATGATATTTTGAATTTGTTAAAAGGCTTTTATCTGAAAATTGTCAGGATATTTTTGTAAAACAAGCAGAAAACACGAGAGGGGCAATGAAAAAATATTTAGCCTTAAGACCCATAGATTTTTCTGTTAGATCCATACAACTCAATAGAGAATGTCATGAAAATTCATCCATGAGTGAGAAAACTGGCTGCATGATATCTACTGTGTAACTCCACATCAAGAGGGGCAGCACCATTTCATTCACTCTAGGCTCTCATTAAATTCACTACACTAGAGTGAGAGACCTGCCTGTACTCTTAAAAGAAAGGGAGGGGGCTGGGTGGGGTGTCTCATGCCTATAATCCCAGAACTTTGGGAGGCCGAGGTGGGCAGATCACCTGTGGTCAGGAGTTCAGGACCAGCCTGACCAACATGGAGAAACCCCATCTCCACAAAAAATACAAAATTAGCCGGGTGTGGTGGCACATGCCTGTAATCCCAGCTACTTGGGAGGCTAAGGCAGGAGAATCGCTTGAACTCAGGAGGCAGAGGTTGCAGTGAGCCGACAGCATGCCATTGCACTCCAGCCTGGGCAAGAGCAAAACTTTGTCTCAAAAAAAAAAAGAAAGAAAGAAAGAAAGGGCGATGAGCTTACCTAGATGATGGGTTGATAGGTGCGGCAAACCACCATGGCACATGTATACCTATGTAACATTCAGCATATGTACCCCAGAACTTAAAGTTAAAAAAAAAAGCAATGCTCCATGTATCTTTAATGTGTTTACCTTGACTAATTTTATAGAATAACTATCTTATCTAAATACACTAGAACTATCAACTCCATATTTGTTATAGTGTAGTTAATATGTAATATCTCATCCCAAAGTAAACATATTTAATATGTATTTTAAAACTCAATAAACATCATATATATAATTTCACTTAGTAGAGTAGCTTATTATCTTCTCTAATGGCTTATCAATGAAGGAAAATTTATTTCAAAGAGGATCATTATATGGATGTATCAGGAATTAGTGTTATCTTAGGTTGTATCTTCACAAGGAAGAGACATAAAGATATTTCTTATTATTGCAGCATATTTATATGCTAAAGCATGTTCTCTTAAGGGATCATATCTTTGGCAGAAGAAAAGACATAAAAGGATTCTAAAAGTGGCTACGATATTCAATTCCACAGTACCAGAAGATTAATCTGCCACAATTTCTTTTGCTTTAATCACTATATGTCTTAGGTTTTCTCTTCTTTTTGGGTACTTCCTTTCTTAATGGTAGTTGAATTCTCAGAGTTTAGCATACTGTACTTCTGGAGGAGTGGAGAGCTCTAGAGAAACTCAAATACTTCTTTTTACAAAATGTATATTTGTTTTATTCATGATTTGTCATGTTCTGGAATACAAAAAGTAATTATGATGATGGTTGAATTTAGCAAAAAAATTGTAACTTCAACTTAAAACATGGACTCATTAAATCTCATTCAATGGCAATATTCAATGCTTAAAGAAACAAAAACAAACATGTACACAATTTTACAGTTTTCATAAGGGTTTATTTTATAACTGGTGGATAGCACATTTAACAGTTAAATACATTTAAATAATGTATAGATGACAACACGATTGCAGCACTGGTAACTAGATAGATAACCAATTCAACCAAAAGCCAGTTAACAAGTAACAATCAAAATATTTAAAAAACAACTCTTGTTTGAGTCATCTTTTGTTCTGAACACATTCTTAGGGGGGCAAAGGCCTGCTGGTCACACATTAAGGCCAAATCTTCTGATATCCATTCTCAGAGGCTACTTTTAGCTGGATTAAGCCTCTACCTCTAGGGCAAGCACACATTTGTGGCCTCCAGTATCAATGCTCTTCCTGTCTACCAGAGCAGACAATGTAAGATTTACACCAGGCCTCAGAATCTGAGGGTAGCCTGCCCCAGTCAATATAGAGTTGTTGACTTTTGCATTGAACATTGTAAAGGATGGACAGCCAGGTAAAGCGATACATAGGGTGAGGTCTGGAAGAGTCCTGAGCATGGGGGCGTCCGTCCCTGTGGAGTTGGTGTGCACCACTCTCCGAGTATGTGGATGTGTTCTTGTTCACCTCGTTGGAAGCCCTGAACTGCTCAAATACTTCTAATAAGAAGCGTTACACAGTAGTTTTGGGAGAGACCATTGAAAGGTGATCTCCATTTAGGAGATGAACTTTCATACTGGAAAGGCTTGCCCTTTCAGATATTTGATGGAGAGCTACATGAGTCATTTATGATGGTCCTGAGACCTAGACCATTGGGGTAGTCACACTACTGAGGACAGAACACTTCACACAGACTTCTAGATGTGAAACTTTGTATAACTCTGAGGAGAAGGCCCGGAATTTAAAATACCAAAATTTTATGAGTACACAGGCGCTAGGAATTGTAGGTAAAGATAGTTTTCTAAGGGAAAAGTCCACTGTGGCATTCATTCTCAAGGAGTCAGATCCCACTAAAAATAGAAACATATCAAACCCCAAAAATCTCAAATGAATCTCAGTCTTAAGGAAAGAGGATTGTGTAGGCAGATTTTCCCAGTGTGGGGAGAAACAGTACATAGAAGCTTTTGAGTCCAGGGCAGTTTTTATTTTTATTTTTGAAATCCCTATGTGAGAGGTACTGAGAAAGAGAAATATTTTGGTCTTTGCAAATTTAGGAGACTTTACAATTAAAAATTATAACAATCAGAGATAGCTCATGAGGAAAACTGCTGCAAATACTCAATGTACAAAATTCCTAGACATTAGGCATTCAGAGATATTGGGGAGTTCATATAGGAGAAAAACCGTACAAATGTGATGAAACTTCATCTAGGACTAAATGACACATTTGTGGATGTTACCCCTTCCTCTGAGCAGACATAGCCTTGCACCAGGGCTTCTGGCTTGGTGAGCAGAGGATCACCTCGTATTTTCCCCTTGTTCAGTGAATTGCTAGTGCAATCCTATCAGTCGCCCTCATTGTACTGAGTTTCCTGGCAGTGAGCAGGCCTGATGACATTCTACCTGGTTTTGTTTGTATTTTTTGAAAGCATACTGCATGTATCTTTTGGAATCATACTCAATATACTCAAGTGATAGATTAGGGTGATTATTTTCACTTTGGAAGTTTATTTGCTTTACAAAAGAGTATAGGATGATTTATTTAAAAATCGTTTCCTCTATGATTTAATTTATGAAAGATTAAGCTTGCATCTAATAGTTAAAATTCACTCTTAAAATTTTTTGTTGTAAGTCTAGCAAAAATTACAGAGATGGTGAGTCGTTGCCACATAATTATCTCCCCTAATCCGAATAGTTACAATATGAAATGTCTACTCTTTTTTTTTTTTCTTAGTTTAAGGAAGTTTCAGACATACGTACACACAAATATTTATGGTAGATTGTATTATTGTTCTAAATTATTTGTTCACTCCTTACCCCTGAGAAGACAATGCATTCTTATGCTGTTGATTTGAGGCTTGGCCTTGTGACCTGCTTAAGCCAAGAGATACACCACATCTGAGCAGTTCTTTTCCTTGCAGCCCCTGCCATGTGAGCAGTGTGTACAAGGTGGATGCTGCTCCTTTAGCATGGATCCTGGGATGAGAAGACTCAGGGAGCAGGCTCTGCCAACACACAGCCTGCAGCAGAGCCGCAGCCAGCAGTAGTCCTCATTCAACAGGAGCAAGAAAAAACTGCTTGTCATCTTTAGCGCTGAGATTTGGGGGTTGCCTGTTACCACAGAAAGTACTGTCTCATAGAAGTTTGTAATATAACTACTACTACAACAACTATTGCTATAATGTTTACAGCAATCATTGCTGCTTTACGTTGCAACGGTATTGTTGCTTGCAAGCTGCTATCAAATAGATGATCTTGTTGGAAACTCACAGCTACAAGGGTAGGTGAGGAAGCTGAAGTAATGAGTAAGAGAAGTTAATGAATTATCCCAAGGTCAAAGTGCTCGAAAGTAGGACAGGATTTGAACTCAGATTTTCTTATTTCAAGTTGTCCTTTTTCTGGACCTTAGTTTACTAGTCTCCAACACACTTTACAGAGTTCTCAAGGCATCTTAAGTGTAGCATGCCATGTCAATTGCCCATCACTTCACCTATAGAGACAGAGTCTCTGTCTCTATAGGTACTTCATCATACACCTATAGAGACTCTGTCTCTATAGGTACTTCATCATACAATTCCCTCACTGGCATTTCCAAGGCCTTCTAGTAGGTTCAGGAGAAAGATGAAAATCCTTAACATGTTTGACACAATTCTGACTTGTCTAAATTCTGCAAATCTCTCAAGCCTCAAATGCCTCCTTAGTTGCTTCCTGGATTGCTCTCTGGCCTCCAGCTACACTAATGGTTTTGGAAGCCCATGGAGAGATCTTGCCTTTTTCAGCCACAGGACTTTCTGAATATAATATTTTTCTGCCAAAATGTCACCTCTGTACCCTAAATTCTTACCATGTACCATCCTCATTCTCCTCACTATGTATTCTTTCTCTGGATCTCTACTCAATAGACAATGGCCGAGAGACCTCCCGCGACTTTCTGATCAGGTCAATCCCCATACTTAAAGGGCATTTACCTCTGCCTCAGCGGTGGTTGATGTGGTTCTCTTTGGATAATATCTCTTGTTCTTTTATTATTCTATTTATCATCGCTTGTTTATTGATTTTGTTCACCCTAGTACCTAGCACACTGCCTGCTACATAGGAAGTATTCAGCAAACCTTTCTTAAATCTCTGAATATTCAGATACAATGCTGAATGCTAAACATTCAGCTGCAGCGCTGCAGCTGAGCTGTCAGAAATGGGGTAGAAGTGTCTTGAGTTTTGATAAGGAGAGGGATCTACTTGTTACATGAACTGGAAATAGTGATGAGATGGAAATTTGGTGTGAAGAAGCCAAGAGGTCATTTGTGGTCATTGTAACATCACTAGGTAATGATCAGAGAGGCAATAGAGAGCATCCCTCAATGGCTGTGTCTACACGAGACTCACCGCTTTGAAGAAGCACATGCCAAGAACTCACATCCCTTTAGTGGCTTAAGTCTTTGAACTTTCTTTCCAGTTTTCATAAAAGTTCTGTTTACAGGCTTCACCAACAGTAAAGCTAAGAGGTTTGCATGTGTTTTACCAGCCCTATCATTTTAGTAGGCCTTGATTTCTGGAAGATTATTTTTCTCTGCAGATTTTATTCTTTTTTCCCCTTTGTTTTAATAAATAACATCTTTCAGGCCAAGTAGAAAAGAGGATGAAGTATATCCCGTAAATCTAAGGATGGCACAATGGCAACCACTATTATGGAGCACTAACTGTTTTCTGGTATTATTATTTAGTTATGAGGGCAACCTAGGTTGTTCATGTCTATATTTTCATATGTCTTTTCATTTTCTATCCTTTTATTTTTAGTAGAGATTTTCACTCTCTTTCACTGGGCTGCTTTTCAATTTTATTTCACAGGTAGCAATATTAGATTTCTACTAAAAAAATAAAAACAAACTAAAAACTCTTTGCAAGTTTTCTGACAAATTTAGGCAAGTGTGGGGTATTGGACTTAGGCTTTTAAGAATAGTAGGTTAGTTTATGATGACAAAAAGAGAGAAGTGGTATGGGAATAGAAAAAAGTAGCAATTGTTTGCCTGCAAGGATCCAATTTGAGAAGATGAGGATGGCATGAATATAGTATGTGCTGCATACCAGTGTTCAAGTTAATGATGGACCACATATATGACATGGTTTCTTAAGATTATAATGGAGCTGAAAAATTCCTTTCACCTATTGATAGTGTAGCCATCATAACATCATAGTGTCCCACATAACCTTTTCTATGCTTAGATATGTTTAGACACACAAATGCTTACCATTATGTTACAATTGCCTACAATGTTCAGTACAGCAACATGCCATACAGGTTTGTAGCCTAGGAACAATAGGCTATACCATATAGCCTAGGTGGGTAGTAGGCTATACCATCAGATTTTTGTAATTACACTCTACAATGTTCACACAAGAACAAAATCACTGAATGACACATTTCTTAGTATATATTCCTGTGGCTAAGCAACACATGACAGTATTGATGTGGTCAGAGAGCAACGGACAATGAATAGGAACACACAAGCGATGGGCTAGCCTGGAAAATATCTCAGTGTGAGCTACAGGGAAAGATAAGATCTCATCGCAATGCTGGGGTGACTGCATCAGAATGTGCTCAAATCCCAACATACACATACATTTCCTAACTTGGATCCTCCGTTTCAGTCTACAGTACATTCAAGTCATCTCTGATGTAGGTCCTGCTGCATGGCCCAGAGCCCCATAATTTCTTTAATTGTCTAAAGGTTCCCAGTCTTTGGGGAGTTTATGGTCTGGTTAAGAAGACTTAACTTTTTAAGAAGACTTAACTTTTTCTATTAATAGTGACACACAAACTGATATAGTTTGGATATTTGTCCCTCCCAAATCCCATGTTGAATTGTAATCACCAGTGCTAGAAGTGGGTCAGGGTGGAAGGTGTTTGGGTCATGGGAGAAGATCCCTCATGGCTTGGCCCTATTTTTTGTGATAGTGCATGAGTTGTCGGGAGATCTAGTTGTTAGAAGTGTGTGGCACCTCCCCCTTTACTCTTTGTCTCACTTGCTCCTGTTTTCTCCATATGACGTGCCAGCCCCCTACTGTGCCTTCTGCCATGACTGTAAGCTTCCTTAGACCTCACTGGAAGCCAAGCAGATTCCAGCACCATACTTCCTGTAAAGCCTGCAGAACCATGAGCCAGTTAAATCTCTTTTCTTTATAAATTACCCAGCCACAGGCATTTCTTTATAGCAATGCAAGAATGACCTAATACTCATACCTTCTTTCCTTCCATGATATCTACAAAAGGTTACATCTAATTAGTTGAATATAGTTTAGAAACAATCCTACAGCTGCCAAAATAGGTGATGGCACAGTCTTAGTAATGTAAAATAATAAGATTTGCTAATGTTTGGTATCACTTGCCATTAGTTCAAGTAAGTTCTTCTGTTTGGTCTCTGAATCAACACAGTAACAAAAGGTGATTCCATGACTCATTCTGTCATCAAGTGGCAATGTCCCTGATCTGTCTTCCCTTTGCTTGGCCATGCCTATTTTCGGATCTTCTAGTAGAAGTCTAATACGTATATTCCAAAACTTTTGATTTTTTATCTTCTATTTTCAATTTGTTCTATCACTTTTCCTCTTTGATCTTTTCACAAGCCCTTTATCCCTTTTTTCTGTTTTCCCTTTCTCTACCATTCTTCATATAATTTACCCATCTTTGCCATCAGTTTTCTGGTCATCCTCAGCTAGGATGTGAGGGTACTTCCTGACAACATATTCTTCATTGTAATGTAAAATGTTACAGCAATTCAACCGAATTCATATATTTTTCTTTACTTAAAAATACTTATGACATTATACTTATTTTTTTTCTATGGGTAGGTCTGTCCTCTGTGATGTCTCCTCATCTTGCTTAGGAGCTTATCATAGAGATTTTTCCTATGGCTAAAGATCACAGAATCTAGGCTTTTACATGTGGGAATAATAAGACACACCTTCTGTGTAACAGCTTCATTTCTGGATAGGGACCAAAGATGTACCAGGCTGGAATCCTTGTATAATTTTCTTATGAATATAGAAAAATGATAATTTCAATAGGATTTTCATCATTATAGGTTCTGGGTGTATCTGCTATGCCAGTGCTAAATGGTTTCATTTCTCTCTTTTTTCATGTAGCTTCCATTGAATTATTCTGATGGCCTCTGAAAAATCAGAAAAAACAATTTTTCTCTATTTCTGGCAATGAAAGAGAAGAAAGATTCTTTAGGTATATTTCCTACTGTACCCTTTTCTCTTTGATACCAAAGGAATGGGATGATTACTTCATTAATTATAATATGGAATTATATAACCAAATAAAATGATTTTATGTGATCCAGCAATTTCATTTCTGGACATATACCTAAATGAAATAAAAGCAGGAATTTAAAGAGATACTCTACATCAATATTCATAGCAACATTTTTCACAATAGCAAAAAGGTAGAAGTAACCCAAATGTCCATTGAAGGTTGAATGGGTACACCAAGTGTGGTTTGTACACACAATGGAATATTACTCAGCCTTGAAAAGGAAGAAAATTCTGACATATGCCACAACATGGATGAAACTTGACATTATGCAAAGTGAAATAAGCCCATCATGAAAGGAGAAAAATACTCTGTGATTCCATTTATATGAGGTACCTAAAGTAATCAAATTCATAGCAACAGAAAGTAGATGGTGGTTGCCAGGATCTGGGGGAAGGGATGAATAAGAAATTATTGTTTAGTGGGTACAGAGTTTCTGTTGTGCAAGATGAATGTAGTTCAGTGGTGGTGATGATTGCACAACAATATGAATGTACTTAATGCCACTGAATGGTACACTTAAAAATGGTTCAAAAAGTAAATGTTATGTTATGCATATTTTTCATGATTAAAACAATAATAATTTTAGATTACACCTCTAACATGTGAAACTAATTGTAAGTTGCCTACTTTGTGCCAGATGGTGGACTGGGTACTTTACATGCATTATTCCTGATCAATATGATTCTCATTTTACAAGTGAAGAAACAGAAGTACATCAGTACGGCCAGGCATGGTGGCTCATGTCTAATCCCAGCACTTTGGGAGGCCAAGGCAGGTGGATCACATGAGGTTAGGAGCTTGACACCAGCCTGGCCAACATGATGAAACCCCGTCTCTACTAAAAATGCAAAAATTAGCTGGATGTGGTGCCACGCACCTGTAATCCCAGCTACTCAGGAGGCTGAGACAGGAGAATCACTTGAACCTGGGAGGTGGAGGTTGCAGTGAACCGACATCATGCCACTGCGCTCCAGCCTGGGCGACAGAGCAAGACTCCATCTCAAAAAAAAAAAAAAAAAAAAAAAAAAAGAAGTAAATAGAGGCTAAGATGCTTTGATGAAGTTAAGCAATTCAGCAGCAGACATGTGATCTGAATCCAGGTCTGTGTAGTCTCTCCATTAACCACATCTCTGCTCTGCTACTGCTCACAGGGAACTCACATATGTGTGCAGGCATGCACATAGGTCTCTGTATTTTTGTCTCTATGTTTTATTCCCTAGTTTACAATTAATTTTGTTAGTTACTATAAATACAAATGTTGAGGCTAACCACTTCATTAATATTGCAAAGTTAATCCACATAATCGCCTTATAGTATGTGGCATGTACCAATTCTCATTGCCAAACAAATCTGTGAGGAAGAACTGCCCAAATACAAACAGCTTCCTGGATGCCTCAGGAAGCAGGGAATTAGAGTGATTGCTTAGGCTTCAGGCTTTGCAATTACAACCTGACATTTTGGTAACAGCAATTTAAAATTTAAGTTCCAAAAAGGCTTAAGACCAAGTCTGTCATTTGACACTTTTTTCCCTCCACATTTTTGAGAAAAGAATGAATTATTTAGAAATGGATCTTGTGGAACTGCTAGGAAATTTTTCTACGTTTTTTTTGGTCTCTGAAATGAGCTTACTTAATGTGTGTTCATTGTGTAAAAGAAGAAATCTGTCTGGTATAGACAGGAATTGGATCCCCATGGTAAACAAAATTGCCTCAGCCTTGCTGAAGCATGTACTTTCTAAGTAGTGGGCACAGAGACAGTGTAATTGGCTACCTCCTGGTTGTAAGTATAGGTATGTTAAATGTGGGCCTGAGGGGAACCTCCATTTTGGGTTGTAGTTTATTATTAGGTGAGGAAATTACTGGACACCTCCAGCTGCCATTAATCAGCCACAGAGTCAGACTGGAGCCAAGGGAGAAGCCTGTGGGTGGATTCTGCCCAGTTCTGTGGAAATACAAGAAGACAGAGACAAATGTTTTCCAGCCTAGCAGCTCTAAACTCTGCCCTTTCACAGTCCTTAACATGCATGTTCAAATTGATTTAGTCCATTTACCCCCTCAACCTAACCATCTATTTTCCTTGAAGACTGACAGTTTTATGTGTTGCTACCATGTTATTATGTGTTGCTGCTCTGCTGGTAGCTATAGTATTTCAGAAACATTTACTTCCAGACATAAAGGATGAATGAGGAGGGGGCGTGTAGAGAAATGGAGGTGAGGTTGAATCATTTTTAATTCCTTTTTTATAGGGTGCAAAACATGCCCATCGTGGCACTGACTTTCTCTCTCCCTCTCGTTTTTTCTTTATTCCTTTTCTGTGTCAATGATTTCCATGAAAATCCTTGAATAACATTTCCGACTTGAGAAACGCATCTGTCAGGTGATGTCAACGCCTGGCTTACTCCTCTTCCTGTTGGGTTGCAAACACGGCCTTCTCTCACGGTCCTGGAATGCTGACATGGTCGGGCAGCCAGAGCCTAACACAGGTAGGGTCAAGCTGAAAACATGGGCAAGCCCTGCTGTCCTCAGCCTGACTTTGGAGGGAATGGGAAGAACCTAGACACAATTTATTGTCTTTGCTGCTATGTAAATTCAGAAAAGGGAAGCGGTGGAGGTAAAAGCAAGACCACAAATAGCCTCTTGTCAGCTGCAGGGAGGTCAGTCAAGACATTCCAAGTATTTGTCCAATGAGAGATATTTGCTTCAGGGTAAGTGGGGATTCAAATCTGACCCCCACCCTCAACATTTTTGGAACTGGATCAAAGTGCCTTATCTGAACATGTAAGAATATTTCTGGCACTGAAGACCAAAGACTAAAACTCTGAGTTAAAATAAATACTCAGAGAAGGAAAGGAAACAGTGAGGTGAAAGGTTTGATCAGATATGAACCTCTGAACTCACTGACTACCATATCCTTGTTTTATTCTATCTGGTTTTCATGTACGAATCCATGCAAAGGCAAACAGAGAGACTCTCCTTTTACTTTTCCTGCTTTTGTGTGGACAAGTAGAAAATGAAAATTCTATTGATTTATGCTACGCAAATAAAAATAAAACACATAAAATAAAATAAGGCAATTTGAAGTGTGTAACCAAATATGAGAATTTTCTGTTATTTCCTGTGGATCAGATCTCAGATATGCATAGAATTTGATTCTATTGAGTAGTCATGATGATTACCTAGTAATAGAAAAAGGTTTTAAAATAGTACCTTGAGAACGAATTATTTTATAATGAAATAGAATCTGAGAAATATTGAGTGAGGCAGACATGCTTATATGGATATACACACACATAAACCTATATAGGTAATTTCTTTAAGGAAAAAACCTTATTACTCTAGCATAAATTAAACTTATGGTTCAGGGTTGTAGTCACCCAGTGACTTTTGACATGGGTCCACTTTGGGCTGCTGGAGGTTTCTGGGAGGAGTCCCTGAGTGGGTATTGAGAGGGTGTTTGTGGTGATCTTTACATCATCAGCATTTAGATGACAGTCCTTGTTTTCCCTGCAGTTCTCAGGGTTTGCATGGTTGACTGTTCCCAATCAGAGGTCACCTCAGCCACGCACTGAGTTCCTCTGAAGCAGGGCACCCGTAGGCCCCTAGGGAAATGAAGCATGTGGCTCCTTCAGCCATTCAGTCTCCGTTTGATGACTGTGGAATGACTGAGAAAGCCTCACAGACATTCACAGGCTTTTCTTCACCCTTTTGCTCAAGTACTGTTGTTGGTTTGGTGCTGGGAGCTTTGATTCAGACTGCCTTGCAAGGTCGAGGGTGGCCAAATGAATTACCCTTATTGCCTTCTGCAACAACTGAATTTTCTTTGTTGGGATTCCATGAAAATACCATTTGACAACACAAACCTCATTCAGTTTGAAGAGCTGATGGATTGTAAAACTACTATAGGGAATCTTTCCCTATTACAATGAACTTTAACAGCGACTTAAAATATCTTTTTAAAGGGCATGGGGGCATGTGTCCATAAAGTACTTAGTCATTTAGAAAGTTACCTTTGTTTCTGGCACTGTAATACAGAAGCTTTCAACACTATTGGCAAGTGGGAGATTGTCTGTTTGTTCTGAATCCAAAATTGGGATATATGTTGTTAAACATTATGACTGTCTTTATGGGAACCATAGAACAGTCTGTTTAAAATTGAGAATTTTTCAGAAAATTGGAGCTAATGATTGCCATAGTAATAGCTTAAATAATTAATATTTTGGCATCCTTCCATCATATTTTACCTTTATAAAACTTTTCCCTAACAAAGTATGATAAAAATTAACCAGTAAAACCATTTCTATTTGAATTATCTAAGGAATTCTCTCAGAGTCAGAGAAGAATCTAGATAGAGAAAGCATTTGTGATAAAATTGGTTGCCTTAACCTGCCACTTTTTTCATGCTGGCAGAAAGTTAGTAACCCAGTATGGCTTTCTTGTGCAGAAACGAAGCTTGAGAATGATTAGCAAGGTGTGAACAACCTGTAATTAAAAACTTAGAAATTTGCTGCATTGTCTTCATCTTTTAAATAAGTATACCTCTTCAACTGTAAATGAAACCTCTCAGTGACAATTTCTATCTGTATAAAATTCACTGCTTGATAACTGTTTTTAAACATGCAAGTTTTGGTGTACAATAAATAGTGACTGTTTTTTTTCTGGCTATGGCCTTGTTATGAAGCATTCCTTAAAAAGACCTGAATCCATAAAAAATGTGAGATGGTAATAAGTGACCATAGATTGTACTAAATAAGGATTTATGCTTCACAGGGAAGATGAAAAGTAATAAAAGAGGCAGACTAAATCTTATTCCAAAGTGTAAATTGTCATAGTAAATAAAGCTTATCTCTTACATTCTTTTTGCCATATCATATTCATGGAAAGGGCCAGTCTTTTGCCTTTTCTCCTTTTCTGTAATTCTGTAGGACACTATTAGATATAATATATACATATATAACCGCTACTTTTGACCAAAGGAAAATGACCCTGGTTGTCCTTTAGGTTCAGTGAATTCAGGGAGCTAATTGTAAGGTCAGGGTGCTGTACTTTGACCCCGTAAGGAGGAAGCCCTTTTAGTTGTACAGCCATATACTTCATTGTGGTAATATGGTATTACAGCATATAAACAAAAGAAAGGGGATCAGGATAAAGAAGCCATGGAGAAAGGACACACAATCACCTGGATACTTAATTCTTTTTAGTTAAATACTTGTGACTGAGTTATGTTTAGGCTATAAGAGGAGGCAAATGAATTTGGAAGACTCAGTACGGACACCCATTACCAGTTTTGTCAAACAGTATCTAACCTAGCATCAGCACACTGGAAGAATACATACTACTTTCCAGAATTCTAGAAAATATAATCCAGTTAGAATAAGTAGCAGTGATTTCTTTCAGCTGCTTTGTAATCTTAAATCATTCTGTTCCACATACTTCAACATGGGGATTGGACAAATACGAGAGCTGGCCACCATCATTGCATCTCATTATTTTATTCAAACTATAGATAATTTGATTCCATATCCATTTTTATTATTAATCAGAGCTTACCTGCCTTTCTACTCCCATTAATGCCAAAAGCCACGATTACTTTTGTGTAGACTTCATAGATATTTGTTCTTAGGGTACTTTGGTAAAATTCAGGAGCCTGGAAAGTAAACAGAGCATTTTATTGTTTGACGAAAGAGAAACCGCAGGAGTGCTGTGACAATAGTGTGTCGAAGTTGCCTTGCACTACAGGTGTACATACTGTTCTAGGACATTTAAAAATACAGAGAAAATTCCACCTAGAAATTTGCATTTTGATTTGAACTTCTCCTTGTGGGTGATCATCCAATTTACTCAAGAACTTTAAAATACTAGATGGTTTTTCTTAATTACATCTGTGACTAGACTTCTTTTCTCCCTCCCAATTCTGATATTTTATTATTTTGTGATTAAAGACACTGGATCTAGCTGCTTGCTGTGTAAGGAGCACAATGCCTGAAGAATAAGTAACACTCTCCTTACTCCTCTTCCTATTCTATTTTTTGATGACTGGTGAATTTCATAGAACTTAGCCCCATATATGTTAAAGACAGTTTCAGAAATTTTGTGAAACTTTTAATAAATTATTACCTTGGTGCTCAACTTTGATTTAGTGATCATTATGTTAATTAATGCTTTCCAAACTGCTGAGGTTTGGTTAAGTCTAGATTATAACAGCTTGAATTATGACATGCTTTATCTTATATTTTAGTTATCAAAACCATACTGCATTAGCCTTCAGGAAATCTGGCCAGTTTTCATGATAAATTGACTCAGCCTTGTAATGCATAATTCAGTTGCACAGCTGTGTAGTCTAGTGTGTTCTCTGAGGGATGTAGTTTTACTTGTAGGTTTACATCAAGAAAATCTACTCCAGTAAGTTTGATTTATACCCCAGAAACCTATAAAAATGTGCATATTGATTTAACATAAACCTAAATTATATATTTTTAATAAACACTGAATATATTTTTTCTTAAAACTCACATGCCAAGTTTTAAAGAAAGGCAGAAAATTTTGTGAAAATTTTTTCACTTCATTCTAATAATGGATCCCTCATTTAGAAAAATCTTTTTTTTTTTTTTTTTTCTGGTCATAGTTCCAATAAAAATGTTTTTTAGTAGTAATTTAAAATAGGTGTTGAATTTTTTATTATGAAGAGATTATTGGGCATAGTGGCTAAGAGTATGAGTTTGAAATCATAGACTGGAAGTATTCCTTTTCTGTTTTCAAAATTGTTGAATGCCATTAACAATTATATTGCTGTTAACCAATATATGCGAATGTGTGCTTTCTTTCATCCCCATCTGTGATTGAGATAAGGACAACAGGGGAATGTAGAAATCCCCCTAGCACTGATTCAATCCCCAATGAAGTTATAGTCCTGGTTACACTT
Source organism: Rhinopithecus roxellana (assembly GCF_007565055.1). Taxonomy (NCBI): domain Eukaryota; kingdom Metazoa; phylum Chordata; class Mammalia; order Primates; family Cercopithecidae; genus Rhinopithecus; species Rhinopithecus roxellana. Next base: position 192,547,151 of record NC_044550.1, read on the forward strand.
AGAAAAGGTGGGATTCCATGGACCTTATTAAAATGACACCGCTTAGCCGTGAACAGCCCCAGGCATTGTATAAACTGTTAAAGTCCTGCAGTGATATCGTTTCAATGTAGAGAATATCTCATTGACAGTCATTGACTTAAAATATCTCCATCAAACTTTAACAATGTGTAGTTTTGAGTACGGCAATTCCTCAAGGATCTAGAACTAGATGTACCATATGACCCAGCCATCCCACTACTGGGTATATACCCAAAGGATTATAAATTATTCTACTACAAAGACACATGTACACGTATGTTTATTGCGGCACTATTCACAATAGCAAAGACTTGGAATCAACCCAAATGTCCATCTGTGACAGACTGGATTAAGAAAATGTGGCACATATACACCATGGAATACTATGCAGCCATAAAAAAGGATGAGTTTGCATCCTTTGTAGGGACATGGATGCAGCTGGAAACCATCATTCTTCGCAAACTATCACAAGAACAGAAAACCAAACACCGCATGTTCTCACTCATAGGTGGGAACTGAACAATGAGATCACTTGGACTCGGGAAGGGGAACATCACACACTGAGGCCTATCATGGGGAGGGGGGAGGGGGGAGGAGGGCGGGATTGCATTGGGGAGTTATACATGATATAAATGATGAATTGATGGGTGCTGACGAGTTGATGGGTGCAGCACACCAACATGGCATAAGTATACATATGTAACAAACCTGCACGTTATGCACATGTACCCTAGAACTTAAAGTATAATAAAAAAAAAACAAAAAAAAAAAAAACAAAAAAAAAACAAAAAAAAAACAATGTGTAGTTTTGAAGGTTTTAGGAGGGAGGCAAGAGAGTTTTTCTGAATGTTTGAAAAAATAATCGTTTTAGGAAGAATGTTTAGGAAATGAATTTTTACTTTGGTTTTGCTTACCTTTGAGGAAGTTCAGAAATTTCAACTTAAGCAGTGAAAGAAATTCAATTTCAGGTGAGCCTTTTTTTTTTTTTTTTTAATTTCTTCTTTTAAAGGACTTAAGTAGTGGAAGAAATTCAATTTCAAGTGAGTATTTTTTTTTAACTTCTTCTTTTAAATGATTGGTGGCATAGACATACCCTTCTTAACCAGAGAGAGGTTCATTTCAAAGACTGTGTTGAACACAGTGGGCCAGCTAGTTGATATGCCTGTAATCCCAGCACTTTGGGAGGCCAAGGCGGGTGGATCACTTGAGGTCAGGAACTCGTGACCAGACTGGCCAACATGGTAAAACCACGTCTCTACTAAAAATACAAAAAAATTAGCCAGGCATGGTGGTGTGCACGTGTAATCCCAGCTATTTCGGAGGCAGAGGCATGAGAATCCCTCGAACGTGGGAGGTGGAGGTTGCAGTGAGCCGACATCGTGCCACTGCAATCCAGCCTGGGTGACAGAGCGAGACCTTGTCTCAAAAAAAAAAACAAAAAACAAAAAAACCAAAAAACTCCTACATTTTACTTCCATTTGACTGTTATTTTCATGGCCATTGTCATTATTCCTAATAGTCAAAAATATTAAATAGAGATGAAGATGAAATTAATACTAAATTTTTATTCTTTATGAAAATGTTTGAATGATTATTTGATGGAGATAAATTTGTATAACTTACATGTCAAGCATTCTTTTTATGATTTTATGTACATGCTTACTATTACATAATCAATTTTGTGAATAGCAACAAGGTAAGGGTGTTATATAAATACCAAGTATTGATTATATTAAATACTTATTTTTATGCATTTAACAATATTATAAACCAATAGCTGAAATCCAAATATTGTGCGCTTAGATAGTCTTTCAGGGTCATAATATCACTAGAATAGAATCTTTGACCTATGCAGTATAACTAAATTTTGACAATACTTCAAAATTTTTAGGTAGTTTAATATATGGATTCGTGGTTGTTATATGTATCTAGTATGATTTTAAAATATAGATCATTTACTAAAGCATATTTGATAATGTAAACTCTTTTTCAAGCCATTTGGTCTCTACTTTCTGTTTCCCTCAACAGTCTAAGACAGAAGAAAACTGCAGAAGATTGCTACCCATTCACGTAGAAAAACTCAAGCTGGAAAATTAACAGCACAGCTGGAAAGGCTAATGAACTTAGCATTTAACAATGCTTGTAGAGCCGCCAGATCTACCCCTTGATCCCAGAGGTAGCTGTTTTTGACATAACCAACCAATCATGAAACTTCAGAACCATTTAAATATCACAGTGGTGAAATAGATTTGTTTATACCACAACCTTGACAATTTTTTCTCACAATTGTCTTTCACCACCCATCATTTGCTCCTGACAAAGTGCCATTTCTTATATTCTCTTTAAAAAGACAAGTGGCAAATTGACCAGCAAGGTAGCTGGCCAGGGTTAGAACTCTGTTATTGAATTCCTATGGTGGGAGTGAAAACAAAAATACTGATGGATACCCATGTTATGCCTACAATTAATAGAGTAAACATCTTAATAGGCATAGAAGACACAAACAGATGTTCTAATTGCATGTCTGTGAGAAGCTGATGTTTACTAGTTCCACTCTGGCTTGGCCTTTGAGACCTCAGGAAGTTTCTCTCCCAGTGGGGATTTCCGTGATTTATTGATTTCAGTACAATGAATATTTCAGAAACTCACAGGATTTTTAAGAGGTTAAATACATCCTTACAAAGGTTAGCATTATTCACGCTTGAAGGGAATGCTTACTCTACTTTAACCAGGGTAGCTATGGCCACATTTGCCACATTCTTGCCTAAGTGGGAGAGAAGATGGATGGGGTGATGGAAGGGGCTTTCTAATAGAAAATGTAGAAATAAAACATTGGCACAGAATTTTCTTTTCTTTTCTTTTCACCTTGAGCTGAACAAAAAATGAGGGAGGTATAAATAACAGCAAACTCCTAAGCATTCCTGGTTGAAACACTGAGTAGTCTTGATCCAAACAGTAAAGATATTTTTTGGCTCATATTTGAAATTCAGAACAAAATAAAAATAATAATGCTTGGAACCTGGGAAGTTTTTAAAATGCTTAAGAAATGCTTAATTTATCACTCACATTCTGCATTGGTTTTCCAAGTCCATTCTCTTGTAATTATTTGGCTGTTTCTATTTTTCATTTTTTATTTTTATTTTTATTTTTATTTTTATTTTTTACCAGAAAGCACCTAAAAAGTAATGGGTACTTTTTACTCTTATGCTTTTTTCTTCTTAGTCACACTCATGGATATTAATAAACTGATATGTTCTCATTATTAATAATGATACTCAATCCTTATCCAAAATGTACTTCATACCAGGTACTGTATAATTGCTTTAAACAAATCATCTCGGTGAAATAATATCATTACATAAGATAACCAGGTATGAAATCATTTACAGACTATTTTGTAGTAAACGTAGACAGTATTTTATCTTAGCTACTCTTTCAAATTGGGCTCGATTATTGGTTATTTGCAATAAGATTTGGCTAAATTTTTTTCTTAAGATTAAAAATAAATAGTAGATAAGAATTCTGTTGTGGGCCAGGCCTCCTGCTTGTGTGTTTTATGATTCTAGGCCAGCACTGTTGAATACAGTAGCTATGGCTAGGTGCAGCTGCTGAATGCCTGAAGCACAGTTGGTCTGAATTAAAGATTTAAATGTTTTCTCTTAGACAATATTTAAAACAGCATTTAATATTTTTGTATTGATTAGATGTGGAAATGGTAATATTTGGATATATTGGATTCAATTAAATAGACTATTAATATTAATTTTAGCTGCTTTTATTGGGGGGAAGTAATCCCTATTCAATGCATGGTACAGGGACAGCTGGCTAGCCATATGCAGAAGAATGAAACTGGACCCCTACATTTCACTGTACAGAAAAGTTAACTGAAGATAGTTTAAAGATTTAGATGTAAGACCTCAAACTATACGAATCCTAGAAGAAAACCTAGAAAATACCATTCTGCACATTGGCCTTACAAAAGAATTTATGACTAAGTCCTCAAAAGGACTTGCAACAACAATAAAAAAATTGACAAGTGGGACCTAATTAAACTAAAGAGCTTCTGCTCAGCAAAAGAAATGATCAACAAAGTAAACAGACAACCTACAGAATGGGAGAAAATATTTGCAAATTATGCATCTGACAAAGGTCCCTATAAGGAATGTTCACAACAGAACAAGCAAAAAACAAATAACTCCGTTTAAAAATGAGCAAAAGACATGAACAGACACTTCTCTAAAGAAGAATATAAAAAAATGCTCAATTTCACTAATCATCAGAGAAATACTAATCAAAACCACAATGAGATACCATGTCACACCAGTCAGAATGGTGATTATTAAAAAGTCAAAAAACAACAGATGCTTGTGAGCCTGCAGAGAAGGGGAATGCTTACACACTGTTGATGGGAATGTAAATTAGTTCAGTCACTGTGGAAAGCAGTTTGTAGATTTCTGAAAGAACATAAACCAGAATGACCATTCAACCCAGCAATCCCATTATGGAGTTTATATGCAAAAGAAAATAAATCGTTCTACCAAAAGGGCACATGCACTCATATGTTCGTTGCAGCCCTATTATCAAAAGCAAAGACATGGGATTGAAACCACCTTTGCAAAAATCGTAACAGAAAATTATTGCAATGAGAGAGATCTTACCTAACCAACCCCATCTTGCTTCTAAGCTCCAAGTTGTCCTTGGCGTAGGCCAAACTAACTTTGGGAGGAACTTAGTTTATAGTTTAGCTTTGAAACAAAGATGAAAACAGCCCTTTCCCAAAACAAACCCCTTTCCTGCCTGGGGACTAGGCTGCCTTTGCAGGACTAAAAAATTAGCCACAAGAGGCCGGGCGCGGTGGCTCAAGCCTGTAATCCCAGCACTTTGGGAGGCCGAGACGGGTGGATCACAAGGTCAGGAGATCGAGACCATCCTGGCTAACACGGTGAAACCCCGTCTCTACTAAAAAAATACAAAAAACTAGCCGGGCGCGGTGGCGGGCGCCTGTAGTCCCAGCTACTCGGGAGACTGAGGCAGGAGAATGGCGTAAACCCGGGAGGCGGAGTTTGCAGTGAGCTGAGATCCGGCCACTGCACTCCAGCCTGGGTGACAGAGCGAGACTCCTTCTCAAAAAAAAAAAAAAAAAAAAAAAAAAAAAAAAAAAATTAGCCACAAGATTAGAAATTATGGTTTAGGAGTCATGCAGCTGGAGGCTGCAAAATTCTAAACCTCCTCAAATTGCCCCTGGGGATAACATCACTATTGTAAAACCTAAGATCCCTGCTTAAGATATTTTGCAGACCTTCCCTGTGCTGGATGGATCAGCTGGCACCACGCAAATGAATAAACTGGCACATCTGATCCTGTGGCCTTCATCCAGGAACTGACTCAGCACAAGACAGCTTTGACGCCCTATGATTTCATCTCCGACCCAACCATCAGCATTCCTGACTCACAAGCCCCCTTCCCATCAAATTATCCTTAAAAACTCCTAACTCCAAATTCTCCAGGAAACTAATTTGAGTAATAATAATGTCCATCAATGGTGGATTGGATAAAGAAAAGAAATGTGACACACACACATACGTGTGTATATACATATATATACATGTATGCTATGGAATACTATACAACCATAAAAAAGAATGAAATCACATCCTTTGAAGCAACATGAATGCAGTTGGAAGCCTTATTCTAAGTGAATCAATGCAGAAACAGAAAACCAAACACTGCACATTGCCACTTATAAGTGGAACTTAAACAATGGGTACTCATAGACATAAAAATGGCAATAGTAGACCCTGGGGACTACTGGAAGGGGTAGGGAGGGAGAGGGACTAGAGTTGAAAAGCTGTGGGGTACTATGCTCAGTACTTGGCTGATGGGATCAATTGTACCCAAATCTCACATCATGAAATATACCTGGGTAACAAACCTGAATATTTACCCTCTGAATCTAAAAAGTTGAAATTATCACTTTTTTTACCTGCTTCTTTTTACTTTTTAAAATGTGACTACTCGAAAGTTTAAATTTTCATAACTAGAATTATTTGTTGAGCAGCATACAATTTCTCAAACCTTGGAACTAGATTGGACACTGACAGCTTGATTTCCTATTCCACACTGATTACTGCATTTTACTTGCTTTTATTTCAGCAACCATAGAAAATCCAGCTCCACAGAGGTGTGGCATCATAAAAAATGTAGCATAACTTGGAACACGGTTTGGGAACCACAGATATATACTATTAAAAACTCGACAATTTTTAGTTTTGTTACATATGCCATCTCTCGGTGGAATGATGAATTCTACGATGTTATCAGAATACATATCTTATTCACCTTTATACTCATTCATCTATTCATTCGTTCATTCATTTAGCTATTCATATTCAGTATCTAAAATGTGCAAAACATTGAGTGCTGTGTGCTGCTGATACAGTGGTGAGAAACGCTGACAAAAATCCGTATCTTGTGGAGTTTGCATTCTAGTAAATAGAAACAAACAGAGAGAGAAACCTGAAGTGAACAGGAAAACAAGGTAATTGCAAGTTATGATAGGTGCTATGGAAGCGAGACTACGTGGAGCACTGCAGGGGTGGGGTGGGGTGGCCCCTTGGATGGGGCGGCCAGAGAGGCCTCTGAAGTGACATTTGAATGAACACCAACAAAGGGAATAGTCAACCTGGGAAAGCATCTGAAAAGAGCATTCTGAAAGATTAGCAACAGCAAAGACCTTAAGAATGGAAATAACTTGGGGTGTTAGCACAACAGAAAGAAGACGGCTGTAGTTGAGGAAGGGGAAGCCTGATGTGACAAGCTGTAGAGCCTGACAGGAGCCTCCGTGCAAGACATTGTATGCTACAATCAGCAGTTTCAGTTATTATTTTCCAAAAGCAAGGCTTAAGCTACCTAGTGCAATGCTTTTCCTGTAACAGGCACCAAGTAAATGGTTGTGGAATTAATGTAGATAGCTAAATAATGGGTGCCAAAAATGAATACAGGATCCAGCTTTTTAAAATAAGTCTTAAGGTTTTTTTTTTTTTTTTTTTTTTTTTTTTGAGACAGAGTCTTGCTCTGTCGCCCAGGCTGGAGTGCAGTGGCCGGATCCCAGCTCACTGCAAGCTCCGCCTCCCGCGTTTACGCCATTCTCCTGCCTCAGCCTCCCGAGTAGCTGGGACTACAGGCGCCCGCCACCATGCCCGGCTAATTTTTTGTATGTTTTTTAGTAGAGATGGGGTTTCACCGAGTCTTAAGGTTTTTTTCTGATCAATTTAATTTTTTATTCTTTCAGAAGTAGACTTGTTTTATTACAGGAAAAATAAATGACTAATTATTAACATCTTCATTTGCAATTAACCACTTTTTTTTAATATATGAATTTGTCAGGAGTAGGAAGCTGTGATGGTTAATATTGAATGTCAACTTGATTGGATTGAGGGATGCAAAGTATGTTCTTGGGTGTGTCTGTGAGGGTGTTGCCAAAGGAGATTAACATTTGAGTCAGTGGGCTGGAAGAGGGAGACCCACCCTCAATCTGTATGGGCACCATCTAATCAGCTGCCAGTGTGGCTAGGATGAAAGCAGGCAGAGGAACGTGGAAGGACTAGATTGTCTTAGCCTTCCGGCCTTTATCTTTCTCCCATGGTGGATGCTTCTGGCCCTCAAACATCACACTCCAAGTTCTTCAGCTTTTGGACTCAGACCTTTGACCAAGGCTGAAGGCTGCACTGTTGGCTTCCCTTTTGAGGTTTTGGGACTTGAACTGGTTTACTTGTTCCTCAGCTTGCAAATGGCCTACTGTGGGACTTCACCTTGTGATTGTATGAGTCAAGAGTCCCTAATAACCCCCCCTTTATATATAGGTCTATCCTTTTAGTTCTGTCCCTCTAGAGAATCCTGACTAATACAGAGGTTCTGTATAGGGACCAACCAAGACTGAAATCTTTAGGGAATTACCTTAATTCAATGGTAGCTTCCAGGTGTGCTACCAGGCAGGTAATCCAGAGCTCATGAAACAGAAAGACTGACAGACCAAATAAAGCTGCTTGGATAGTGAATTTATTAAATAAATCATAAACATACAGCAATAGCAAGGGCAAACAGACTGAGTAGACTGACATACTTGGAAGATGGAGCAAGTGGCACGGAAGGCAAGTCCTAAGTTACGCCATGTGTACATGCTTGGGATTTTCCTGCTGACAATGTGGCTACAAGAATCAGGTGAAAGTGTGGTAGTCAGAATAATGGTCCTTGAAATGGCTCACACTTGAATCCTCAGTATCTGGGAATATTGGTGATTCCCTGAGTCAGTGTCTATGCAAATGTCACTTTAAAGAGATCTTCTGCGGCCACCTTATCTCAGCTATCTTACATGGCTAAAGGGATTTTGCAGATGTGATTATGTCAAAGACCTTAGCAGGGGGATTTTCCTAGATTATCCAGATGGACCTAATCTGATCACACCAGTTCTTAAAAATTGGACAATATTTCCTGGGCTCCAGTCAGAGAGAAGTGTGAGGATGGATGGAGAGTCAAAAGAATGTGATGCTGCTGCTGTTGAAGATGAAGGAAGATGTCCACCAGCTAAGGAATGTGGGTGGCCTCTAGATGCTGGAAAAAGCAAGGAAGTGGATTGTCCCCATCAAGCCCCCAGAAAGAAATGCGGCTTAGCTTACATCTTGATCTTTGTCCAGTGAAATTCATGCCAGACTTCTAACCTATAGAAGATAAGTCTGTGTTTTAAGCCACTGTGTTTGCGGCAATTTGTTATGGCAGCAATAGGAAAGTAATTCAGAAAGTGAAGCAGCAGGGCTGGGCAGGCGAGAGGGTCCTTAAGCCAACACTTGCTCTATGAGAGATGCAGGGGCAAGACACTGGCCATGGCCTGGCCACAGTTGTAGTTCTCTGAGCAGCTACAGCCTTTGCCTGAATTTTGCAAGCAGAGCACATCTGGGGAATGAGTTGGTGGCTGCATCCAAGACACCTGAGCTGTCGATCTGAGGTGGCATAAACTGTGTCTTGTAAATATTAAATATTTGTTTGGTCTTTCCATCATTTTCTACCTAAATTAAAACTCTCATTTGTTTCATTAAAAAAAAAAACTATACTAAAAATACCATAAATTCCATCTATTCAACCTGTTTTTTTTTTTTTTTTTTTCTCACTCTGTCACCCAGGTTGGAGTGCAGTGGCATGATCTCAGCTCACTGCAACCTCCACGTCCTGGGTTCAAGCACTTCTCCTGCTTCAGCCTCCTGAATAGCTGGGACTATAGGCGCCCACCACCACGCCTGACTAATTTTTGTATTTTTAGTAGAGACATGGTTTCACCACGTTGGCCAGGTTGGTTTCGAACTCCTGACCTCAGGTGATCTTCCCACCTCGGCCTCCCAAAGTGCTGGGATTACAGGCATGAGCCACTGCGCCTGGCCTTAACCCGTTTTTAACATGCTTTACTGACTTACTCTTTGACATTATTGTTAGGGTCTGATATTTTATGTTCCCCTATCCCCAAAATTCATCTGTTGAAATCCTGATCCCCAAGATGATGGTGTTATGAGATGGGGCCTTTGGGAGGTGATTAAATCATAGGGGAAGAATCCTTAAGAATGGAATTAGTGTTCTCGTATAAGAGGCCCAAGAGAGACCTTTTGCCCTTTCCACCATGTAAGAACCCAGTAAGAAGGCACCCTTTATGAACCAGAAAGTGGGCCCTCACCAGACACTGAATCCAACACCTTAATCTTGGACTTCCTAACTCCAAGATCTGTGAGACCTAGTACTTTCTACTGTTTATAAGCCACTCAGTTTTTGGTATTTTGTTATAGCACCCCAAATGCGTTAAGACATTTATGATATTTGTACATTTCTTTTTACCCCCTTGCACACTGTTAGTGGGAATATAGATTGGTGTAGCCACTATAGAAAACAGTATGAAGGTGCCTTAACATTAAAAACAGAACTGTCGTATGATCTGGCAATCCCACTTCTGAGTCTATATTCAAAGGAAATAAAATCAATGTGTCAAAAGATATCTACACCCGCATATTCACGGCAGCATTATTCACAATAGCCAAAATATAGAAGCAATTAAATGTCCATCCAGAGATGAATGGATACAGAAAAGGTCATATAAACACACAAAGGAATATTAATTCGACCTTAAAAAAGAAGAAAATCCTGCCATTTGTGACAACGTGGATGAACCTGGAGGACATTATACTAAGTGAGGGCAGCCATGCACAGAAAAACAAATACTAAACTACTTATACGATGAATCTAAAATGGTCAAACTAAAAGAAGCAGAGAGTGGAATAATAGTTTCCAGGGGCTGGGATGAGGCAGAAACAGGAGGTACAAAGTTATAGTAGAGATCTACTGTAATAATAATGTATTGTATACTTGAAAATATGCTAAGAAGATAGATCCTATATTAAGCATTCCTATCATACACACACAAAATTATAATAAATAGGAAGGCAAGAATAAATTTTTGGAGGCAATGGATAGGCTTATGGCAGATTGTAGTAATGGCTTCATGGGTCCATGGGTCTATACTTATCTCCAAACTCACTGTGTACATTAAATATGAACAGCTTTGTGTATGGTAATCATACCTCAATAAAGTCATTAAAATAAAGAATCCCACAAAAGGCAATCCTCCATGGGTGTAAATAATTTGAGTGTGTTCAGTGTGCCCCTTCTGTTGAGTATGTTTAGGGATTCTTGCTTCCTTGATGAACCTCACTTTTGCCATACACCTCCCATGGAACTGAGGAGGATATTTTGAGAATTTTCCAGTACTTCAGGCTGTCTGACAGACTCTCAGTAGATGTGCAAGCTTTTCCAGGTGCTGTGAACTGCACATTCTGTTTATAGTCTGAAATTGAAGTACATTATTTGGTTATGTCAGTACCTTGGTGAACACAATCATCTGTGTGCAAGGACAAATTACAGCTGTAAACATTTGTTACACATGTAACATACAGAGAGGTGAAATCAACTTGCACACTTGAATAATCACATATTATAATTGTAAGAGACGTAAAGGTAATTTAAACACTATATTTGGCTTTTGTTCAAGTTTTAAATATTAAAAAAAATACCACTAGACCATTATATTTTCAGTGTAATATCAGATCAAGGAGGCTGATAATGGCGTGACTGTGTCCCCATCCTAATTTCATATCGAATTGGAATTCCCACAGTTCCCACCTGTTGTGGGAGAAACCCAGCAGGACATGATGAATTATGGGGGTAGCTCTTTCCTGCACTGTTCTCATGATAGTGAATGAATCTCACAAGATCAGATGGTTTTAAAAAATGAGAGTTTCCCTGCACAAGCTCTCTCTTTGCCAGCTGCAATCCACATAAGATGTGACATGCTCTTCCTTGCCTTCCACCATGATTGTGAGGCCTCCCCAGCCATGTGAAACTGTATGTCCACTAAATCTAATTTTCTTCCCAGTCTCCCATAGGTCTTTATCAGCACTGTGAAAATGGACTAATACAGAGGCTGTTGTCTACTTAACTAGTTCAGAAAAATGTGGTTTTTGATAAAATTTTGAACTAAAAATTAGAGATTGGTCTACTTTGACTATTTTTCAAAAGCACCACTAATACATGATTGGGTGGTTGGAGATGGTCTAAGAGATGGATTTTTCCTAACATAGAAAATCAGTTAATATTCTCTTGAATCATATCTATATATGTGAAGCCAGGTTTCTCGTTTAAAGGATCTTTGGTTAGTGTGAGGTGCAGCCCATTTCTGAAAGGTTAGGAGTCAGCTTTTGTTAGCTGAACTTCGTTAATTGATTCCATACTTTCATTTAGAAGTTCCTTTTCTTTTCAATTTTTATTTTAGGAAGAAGACCAGCCTGGATAACATAGAGAGATCCTGTACCTAAGAAAAAAAAAAAAAAAAAAAAAAAAAAAAAAAAAAAAAAAACTATTAGCCAGGCGTGGTGATGAGAGTAGTCTCAGCTACTCTGGAGGCTGAGGAGGGAGGATTGCTTAAGCCCAGGAATTCAAGGCTGCAGTAAACCATGATCTCACCACTGCATTTAAGCCTGGGCAACAGAGTAAGACCTTGCCTTTTAAAAAAGGGATGTGAAAACTTTATTAATATTTACTTACTTTAGCAAGGTTTTCTATCTTAATGCAGAAATCAATATTATGTTAACCACTCTTCAATTACAAAAGAACTATTAAATGAGGCAAAATTTTCTGAAAGTCAATCTCCATTTAGTAGTTTTCTTAAAGAATTGATTAATGGCCAATATAATAAAATATTTTTCTTTGGGCTGGAAAAATTCTGTTAAACCATTCAATTTCATGCCAATAAAGCAATTTTTAGACAAATGTTATAATTGAACTGGATAAGTATTAATTCGACTCAGATTTGCTAGGATCAGCCAAGCAACCAGTATTTGCTAGTCTGTTGCAATAAAAGCTTAGCATTAAGTTTTCTGTTCATGTTGTCACCAGGTTATAATATCCTCAGAGATCTGTCCTTAGAGAATTAAATAAAAGCCATTTAGCAATTAGTCCATGAAGGTGTTAAAATTGTCTTATAGTTCATTAGTTATACTTTGATGTTGCCAACTTCTATTAAATAGATCAAGGTTGAAGCAGTAGGGAAGGAAGAATGTTTTAATGGAGACTTTATTGCAACTGAGAATTACAAAAGATGAAGAAAAGTTTGTTTATTTAATAATGGTAATAACTTAAAGTCTGATATTTAAATGTCTTTTAAGCACTTTTCATTAAGAGATGATCTGCGAAATAGGAAGGAATACATTGATCCATGGAAAATTAACGATGCAGCATGCACAGACACATCCCCACTTCTGATGAACAACACTCATCACCAAATGCAGTGCACATATGTAGAGACATCATTATTAAGTTAGAGATTAGACACAGCTTTTTTTTGGAGTATGAGAACCTTAATAATAGGCCTCACATTTATAATTCTAAAATCTAGAATTTACAGATAGCTCTTTCATTTAAAAAAATAGAAAGCTTAACCTTATTTAGGGTATCTGTAGCTCAAGCTGATTTCTGTAGAATTCAACATATGGGGCTGCAGATATGGTTCTTACCTTGGGAATAGTGAGGACGACTGCCAGCAGTCCCCATGGCTTTTCCCTCTCACCTTACTTTGAGAGGATTGAAGAAGGTAGGAATTAGGAGAGGCTCTGGAGCCTTAGCTGGAGAGTGGAAAGACAGAGAAATCAAGTCATAGAACTTCTAAACCGTACTGTCTTTTGCACTTGTCCTATGCTTCTCATCCAAGTTGTATGGACTGATTCAATAGCACCTGAAATCAGCTTGCATATGAGAATGGGCAGATTTGGGAGGAGCATAAACTGGGCTTAGCAATAGTTAGTGGTGCTTACTATTGGGAAGTCATTAAGAATAGTGCCTTAGCTGTTCAGAGAATTGACAGCTTACCTTGTTCCTGAAATTGTCTTTGAATTCCTATTTTCAGAAAGAGGAGAAAACAAATAGTGAATGTATGCCTGCACTGTGACAGGACTATTTTTTTTTTTTTTTTTTTTTAGGAAATACCAGATACATAAACTTTGCAGTGGAGGATAAACCATGTTCAAAAAGAAACAAACTCAGAAAGGAAGAGGGAAGGGTCATATGCATAGAATATGAAAGTGGATTTAATCGCATTTATATAAAGAATTGTCCAAATGGCTAGCCAGATAAATACGTCTCATATTTTACCTTTCTGGTGTCATGAAAAATGTTCTTTTACTACCTTGATAATCATATGTATGACACATAAAAAAAAATACAAAGTCAACCAAAAATAAATTCCTAGTTTTCAAGTCTGATGGTGAACAGAAATAGCCAGTCTTTGTTAAGATTTCTGATTTAATTATATACTTCTATACATCATAGAAAATATTTTGGTTATCATTGTTCTTTAAGGAATTAAAAAGCATTAACAGATGTCTAAAAAGTTGCTACTTTAAAGAACTGTATAAGAACATTTGGGAAAAAGGTTTAGAAACCCAGGCAACTTTACAAATAGGTAACTAATAATAATTATCCTAGAATCATGGAAATAAAAGAAACTATAAGGTCCATCCTTTTGTTTTAGTCCCACCTTTGTCTTCCCAGAACATTTTGTATTCTGTCCTATTAGGTAGTGTTCTTTCCACGGTACTACATTGTGATTAAAAAATGTAGCAAAATATGTACAAAGCATTTTATATAGATAAATAGGAGGCAATTCACTCTTTAAAGAAAACTTGTAAAACTAGTTGCTAATGCCAAAAGGAGTAGAAAAGCTGCGATTTGTGTTAACTCTGTTGGCAAGTTGAGACAGGGCTGGAGTGAGCGTGGAGCATGTTCTTCAACTGCAATCGCGTGTCTTAGGTAACAGGATAATTCTCTTTCCTTAGTGACTGCCTCCGTAACATTCACATGAGCAGCCAGTACATACTGGGATGAAGGTGGGGGTGAAATAGGGGGATCCTTAGGGTGTCTTCCTTCCAACCCATCTCAGCTGAGCATATTTGCTGTAAAAATCAGAGAAACTCTTCAAAGTTTTGCAATATAATTCTTTGCCATTTCTGAACATAGTGGAGAAGCTTTAGGAAATCTTAATGTCTCCGAAGCTTTCAAATAGAGAAAACAGAGCTCATATATGTCCTCCACAGTGTGGAAACAGGCTGTTTGTTGAGCAGTCTTTTATGAGACTAGTCTTATTCTGTAATATGACATTAGTCATTCTTGACTAATTGTCTTGATGTCTCCATTAGGTTCTGAATGACTGGACCCTTCTAGGCACTGTTGTGTATCCAAAGTCTTAATCAGTAGAGTAAGTAGTTTCTAAATTAGCAGGCCTTAGAAAACATTAATGTACCAAGCTTTACCTCAGTTTAGGTTTATAAGATATTTTACATTATAAAGCTCATTAACATTACTAATACTTATCTATTTATAACAAAATACTCAATATTACTCAGTCTCACTGTGCAGATCATATCCACAAGGATGGATATCTGATATCCAATTCATTATTGTAAACATTTGATAAACATTTTATTTGACCTCATGTTAAGCCCAGGGATGTAAAGAAAACTAAATCAATAAAGAAGGCAGACGTCTATAGGAAAACAAAAGAACCAAAGTAAAATAAAGCCCAATTGACTTTAAATATAGGGGTAAGGGGGTTCCAGTCGTATCATTAGACCTTGAAGTCAATATTGTATTTTTAACACAATAGTTTCTGAGGCTATCAGGAAAACTGTAATGTTTAAATGCACATTCTGTTTAAGAAGGTGTGGAACACAGGTATATACCTATGGAAACATTCATCAAGCTGTATACATAAGATCTGTGTACTTTGGGTATGTAAATTATAACAATTAAAAGAAAGAACATATGAAAGTATAGATTATGCCCAGCATCTATACTAAAAAAAGAAGAGGCTCCTTTGGCCAATCTCTTAGCTATTTCGCCCACTTATTTGGAATATTTGTTCTGTACAGCTCAGGATTTTTGTGTTCTAATGTGCAGTATGCATTAGTATAATATTAAATTATTTATCTCATCATTACTTTTGGTGAAAAATTTTACTTCTTATACAGGATTTTTAAGTACCTGCTCATTTGTCTAATGCTTAAAATATACACACAAATAGAATTTTCATACTATATTAGTATCACATTCTTCAGTCTCATGTGAGAGACTAAATGCTATAATTATGAAAAGAACTTCATTTTGTTTCATGATTTGGGGATTTTCTAGAACACTGCGTTAGGCCAGATACACTTTCCACAGTGACCACAGATCTAGAAAAAATATTCTTGTGCCTTGAATCCCTGGCAGCACCCCAGAACCCCAGACTATGGGGTTACAGGTCTTTATTCTGAACATTATGAAACTTCCTCCTAAACAATAGATAAATTGATTTTGTGGTCAGAAAGCCCGTGCTTAGATATAAGACAGGCTACAAATGTGAATTTATGCAGTTTGGAGAAGGCATAGAGATAATGTCAACTTTAATTCCTGTTTTTCTCCAAACGCAGAGAATAGGCCAAAGGTCATGTGTGGAAATTAAAAAAAAAAAATGGAAAACAGATGTTAGGAAGCCCACTATAGGAATGGAAACACAAGCAGCACTGAACATTATTTAAAAGCAAAACAAAACAAACATTTGCTTAAAAAAAATCTAGCAAGTGATTATCTTATGAAGGTTCTATTTTCATAATGATTTGTTTAACATAGTTTGACTTTTTACTATTTTTCTGAAGTTTAATTTTATATAATCTTTATATATATAAAAGTTTAATTTTATATAATCTCTTCCTTATATCTAGAGACAGAATTTGGGAGCAAAACAAGATTTTAGAATCTTCCCATTATAAATTCCTAAAAAGATGATGCCTGGAGAATAGCCTCTTTTCAAGAACCAAAATACAGTCACTTTATCCCTCAAATAATCTAACTTACAAAATGTTTGCCTTTCAATTGACAGTGGTGTTACCTTTCAAAATGCTTATTATTCTTAAATTTTCATTCTATTAAGATACATTAATAAGTTTCTTTGATATTAGTAAGAGCCATGCAGATTTATTATGGTGAAAATAGACAGGTATAATTTTATGTTAGATTATAAAATACACCCTAATGACTCTCAAATGGATTGTTAATTCTTTTTGTGCTTAAAGAAGATCTATGTGTTTGACATGCTTTGATGTTTTATACATGATCTTCAGCCAAATAAAGGAAGATATTGCAAGATCAATGAAAATACAGAAATGTATGGATGATGAGCTGAAACTTTGTAAACAAACACACAATGGACATCTAGACTCTATCTTGAAACTTTTCTCTGTGTTGTATTTTAAAAATCCAGATAAGATTCATAAAATTGAAAGAAATGTAATATGATTAAGAAGTAATTTCCAAAATTTTAAATTAAACTGAAATTAAGAGGAATTATTAAAAATACACATTCCTGGCCGGGCGCGGTGGCTCAAGCCTGTAATCCCAGCACTTTGGGAGGCCGAGACGGGCGGATCACGAGGTCAGGAGATCGAGACCATCCTGGCTAACACGGTGAAACCCCGTCTCTACTAAAAATACAAAAACTAGCTGGGCGAGGCGGCGGGCGCCTGTAGTCCCAGCTACTCGGGAGGCTGAGGCAGGAGAATGGCGTAAACCCGGGAGGCGGAGCTTGCAGTGAGCTGAGATCTGGCCACTGCACTCCAGTCCGGGCAACAGAGCTAGACTCCGCCTCAAAAAAAACAAAACAAAACAAAAAAATACACATTCCTGTTGCTGTTGTAATCTTTGTGTAGGAATGCAGAATAAGCTTACTCAATGTTTTCTTAAATTAAATAGTTATTAATCTTCTAGATATCACCATTTGTTGGAATTCAAGAGTTATGAATGGCCCTCACCATACCAGTGCTTTCTGACTGAACTCCTCTCTATGCTAAATGCAAGAGACCCAATAGTTAGGCAGGTATAACTTCGCCCCTATTCTGCCTGAAGAAGTTACAGAAGACTGATCATAGTCCCTCTGCAACCCCTAGGATTAAGGGTTCTCTTATAAAAGGGAAGGGGGAAATGTCAGAGGCATTAGAACCAGAGCAACTCCATTTTGAATAGGGACTGAGTAAAATAAGGCTGAGACCTGCTGGGCTGCATTTCCAGGAGGCTAAGGCATCCTAAGTCACAGAATGAAATAGGGGGTCAGCACAAGATACAGGTCATAAAGACCTTGCTGATAAAACAAGTTGCAGTAAAGAGGCCAGCTAAAACCTACCCAAACCAAGATGGCAATGAGAGTGACCTCTGGTTGCCCTTACTGCTACACTCCCACCGGCACCATGACAGTTTGTGAATGCCATGGCAATGTCAGGAAGTTACCTATATGGTTCAAAAATGGGAGGTACAAATAATCCACCCCTGTTTAGCATATAATCAAGAAATAAGCATAGAAAAGGGCAACCAGCAGCCCTTGGGGCTGCTTTGCCTATGGAGTAGCCATTCTTTTATTCCTTTACTTTCCTAATAAACTTGCTTTGGCTTTAAAAAATAAAAAAAATACATATTTCTCAGCATATCTTTTTATTCAAAACTTCCCACTGATGGCTTTCTTGTGTATCTATGTATTTGTTTGGTTTAGTATTCACCAATTGACTTAAATGATGACAAAGGAGAGTTGGCATGCATTTGCAGGAGGTGTATAATTAAGAGGATGTAATTAAGGATTATTGCTGGATGTGTTTACATTAGGGATGTAATTAGGAAGAAAGAAGAGACAGTGGAATAGCCAAGGCATGGATGCCAGAATGTGCTTGGAAACTCAGAAACTGAAATGTATTTCTTTGTAGGAGGAACTGCCGTGGTCATCCCAGTCATGTGCTGTAAGAGCAATGACAGCAATGGAATAAGGGGGAGTCCGAAAGCCACCATGCCCAGAACCACCAGCCTCAAGCAAATCATCTTCTCTTGTCCTCTTGCTCTCATCTTACCCTTCCAGACGTGGTATACTATTTTTATGTGTGTTCTTATTTTCTCATGAGTAGACGCATTAACGTGATGAGTTTAACTACAGTTCATTTTATTTATGAGTCTCTGGTTAAATGTTAATAGCCTGAAGTCAAGTATCAAACAAGAATTTAGGGCTAAAGATCTTGCAAGTTGTACTTACTGCCTATGCAACAACGTTAGGATCCCGCCAATCCTGTTTCTTTATATATTTTGATGTTATCAAGAGTGAACACTTACTATGCTTTTTAAATGCCCATAACTGTTCTAAGCATCCTGGATATGTTAACTCATTTAATCCTCATGATGTGCACATGAGACAGCTACTATTATTATCATCTATTTTAAGGTCGAGGAAACTAAATCAATAGAGAGGTTAAGTAATTCACCCAAAGTCACACAGCTGGTGAGAGGCAAAACTAGCTATGACTACAGAATATGTGCTGTTAACAATCATACTACCATCTGTGCCTTTTTACAGTTGGTAGATAGATCTTTTATGATCATGTCTTATTATAAGAAGGAGTAAAAATTATTCGATTGGACGTATGCTGGATTGTTCATATTGCATAGACAGTGATGGGGAGTTTTCTCCAGTTGTGTAAGTCTGTTTTATGTTTTGAATATACAGCTTGCACCATTACAATATCACTTGACATGCTCTCTAATATCACCATGCAGATTCATTCTCATCCTGTCTATAGTGTGAATAACTCATAGCCTCAAGATTAGCACAATAAAAACAGATTCTTAATAAAACAACGTGAGATTCTATTCAAAGACTCGAAGGAAGCTGATCTCATGTCCATTAAACTGCTAGTTGGATCTGTTTGAAAAACTTCCAAAGGGTTAGTATATGTGTTTCAGTGCAGTGTAATGAAAATTCAGGACTGGTGGGGGATTTAGTAAAAGTGAAAAGAAAGGAGAAGTTAAAATCTGAAGCAAAGCAGACTTTTCAGAAACAATTTATCGTTCCTCAGTTATACAGAGCCTTCATATATAGAGAAAGGTTAACCTTAGACAGAGCTTGCCCTGCATATCAGTAATCTTTATTATTGAGACACAACAACTTTATTTCATAATCATCTTCTTCCGGCCAACCAGCTGTGATTACTCAAGGAAGATTAACTAAAACCTGATGGATTTCAGCCCCTATTCAGCAATGCCAGCCAAATACTATAATTACACAGGATGCAGGCTGAGATAATGTCGACCTTGTACTTAGAGATAGTCCTAGATAAGTTGAACGGTCAGATTTGCAGGTCAGGTTTTTCAATCACTGGGGCTGTATCTGTAAAGGGAAAGAGACAGGAAAAGAGGAAGAAAAGCAAGCAAAAAACCTCTCATCATTTTAGCCATACTGAAATAAGGCATTTAATAAAGACAAATACTTCAACAGATAGGAGTGGGTTCACCAGTACAGATCTTAGAAGTTGTGTGGAAGATGTATAGTTCCTAAAGTAAATGTCATCTCTGCCCCTCCTGAGTCCATGTATTATGTGGATGGGACGTGTGTGAGCCTTTCCATTTGGCAGTTTGCACTTCATGCTGCTGATGTTATGAAATTTACATTAAGTTGGAAAAACAGTCTTTGTCATACTTTGTCGTTTTGGAGGAAATGGATTTCCTTAACAAGAGCACCACTTTATTTCCCCTATGAATTCAGATACAGAAAATGTTCCTGAATGGCATTCTACCAAATAGAAAGGCTGCTAAGGAAGGACTTATTATTCTAAAAATTTTAATGACCCAGAAGCAAAATATTTTTGGTCTTTATATTGTAGACATAAATGCTTAAATTCAGATTTCAAGTGCCAAGACCTCTGAGATATTACTGTTGGAACTCAACCAAAGATGAGGGATGCAGGAGGTATTTGTTAGTGGTTAATGAATAATTCCTTAAATCATTTGGTTATTAACTAGTTCAAAATGCCTCACCTCTAGAGCTTTGTAATTTTATTAAACTACGCAAAAGTTTCCCTGCTTTAATAAACTTTATGTGAAATGTGAAAATATTTTACATATATCAAATGTGCTTTCCTTTTAACGATTTCTGAGATGCTGCATATTCAGACATTTGTGCCTTTGCCCGTGAGCCTTCTTTTTTAAGGGATAGCTTCGTTCCCACTCATTTTCTCCTAGTGAACTCCTATTCATTTTTCAAAGCCTACATCAGGACAATATGTTTTTGTTATTTTTGTTACAATGTTTCTTTTTCTTTATTCTACTAATTAATTGCCCCTTCCCCTTTGGGTTCATAGTATAATAGTCCTTCCTCCATTATACTGTGTATCACCTTTTATTACTATTATTATTATTATTATTGGTTAATTGGCCATTTCTCCAGCTAGAGCTCTTTAAGGACATTGATGGTGGCTTTATTTTTCTTTGATCTCTAGCATAAAAGAACCAGGAACATGATAGGCCTTTAATAAATATTTTTTGAAGACATGAGTACATAAGTAAATAGTGAAGTTATTCTAAAGAAACAGGTTAGTTTTTTGTACAGCTGCTAAATTTTGAATCTTTCAAAATATCAAAGAGGATTGTGTTTTTAATATGTAAGGCCAGTTGTAGAGTAGGAAGCTACTGAAAATGACATTGCTCTTGAGTATGTTAGAACAGTTCCTTATTCTTTATGTATCCATAGAGAAAAGGAAAAGTCTTCTTAACTCTCCAGAAGAATTAATAAGAGGAGCATTTCTAATTTCTTTCCACCCACTCACTCACTCTCCTTCCACTGACCGTTGAAAATGGGGGAAGAAAAAAAGTATGGTTGGCTAAAGGTTTTCTGGATCCTCCCCAAATTTCTTTGGCTCTGCTCTTTACCTTCTGGCAGTCTCAACAGAGGAAACCCGCATCTTTAGATGAGTGGGTGCTATGGATTGATTGTGTCCTCTCAAATTATTGTGTTGTGAACTTAATTGCTAATGCAATAGGGTAGGGCCTGATGGGAGGTTTATAGGTGGAAGGGACTAATGCTGCCATAAAAAGGTCTTGAGGGAGTGAGTTCTATTTCTTCAGCTTTTCTGCCATGGGAAGACATAGAGTTTGTCTCTCTCTTGCTCTTCCATCTTCTGCTGTGTCAGGATGCAGCAAGGAAACCCTGATCGGATACTGGAATCTAGATCTTGGACTTTGCAGCCTCTAGAACTGTGAAAATGCAGTTCTAGGGGCCTGGTGTGGTGGCTCATGCCTGTAATACCAGCACTTCGGGAGGCTGAGGTGGGCGGATGATGAGGCCAGGAGTTTGAGACCATCCTGGCCAACATGGTGAAACCCCGTCTCTATTAAAATACAAAAAAATAGCTGGGTGTCGTGGCGGACGCCTATAATCCCAGCTACTCAGGAGGCTGAAGCAGGAGAATTGCTTGAACCCAGGAAGCAGAGGTTGCAGTGAGCCAAGAAGAGGCCGTTGCATTCCAGCCTGGGTGACAGAGTGAGATTCTGTCTTAAAAAAAAAAAAAAAAAAAAGGAAAAGAAAAGAAAAGACAGTTCTGTTCTTTATAAATTACCCAGTGCATGGTATTCTGCTCTAGCAGCACAAAAGGAACTAAGGCAATCGGTATTTTCAATGTAGGGGATATTATTAGGCCTGCAGAAGAGTGTGGCTTTATCAGTAACCCAAAGCTGTTCATTTTTGTTGATAACAAAGGTAATATTTGACCTTAATTTATCTGACTCCTATATTCATCTTTACTAAGTGTCCAGTCTCAGGTAGGGGAAAGGAGGTATTAATTATTGTACCCTGCTACCACCAAATAAATCCAAAATAATGTCTCTAGTTGTCCATTTCCAGAATATTGTGGAATTATAAAATTTTAGTGAACTCTTACTATGAATACACTGTAATTAATTCAAATTTAATATTTTAAATTACAGAGTTGAGGCAGAGATACCAAATAATCTTATTTACTAAAAAAATTATTTCAGAATCCCTTAATTATCTGCCTTTTCAGAGAATGACATCAGGCACGTAGGGCTTGTAGAGGTCTAAACTGTCATCCAATACAAGGGTTGAATAGAGACCACATTCTAGTTGAAGACATTAAGCCATCTTCTTTCAGCCTGAATCTAGTAATCAGAAGCTCACTAACTCTTGATGCTTCCTGCTTGCTAGTTAGATAACTCCAATGATTAGAGAGTACGTTATTTTAGTGAGTAATTTATTTTCTTTGTAAATTTTTCTAATTTTACTCTCTGGTGGAATATAAGCAATCTATTTTATATTTTTTCCCCTATAAATCTTTATATTGTAATGTTATTTCTTTGAAATCAGGGATCATGTATCTTTCATATGCATATCCTCCTTCTCTGCTTAGTATTAATATAAAAAAACATCTTTTGAGCACTAGGCACTGTGCCTGGTGTTTGTCATAAAAATGAATAAGATATGATTCCTTTCCTCAGGAAGGATATACAAAAAAAGGCTATACAAAATATATACAAAGAAATGCATACAAGCTGTGGTATAAATTGCTGTAATGAAAGCATGTACAAAATGCTAAAGGAAGCTGAGAAAGAGAGCATCTAATATGGCTTAGGAAAAGAGGCTGAACTAGCCATGGAGAAATTTTTGGGTGAGTCTTAAAAGAGAAATTTTCTTTTCTTTTTTTTTTTTTTGAGGCGGAGTCTCGCTCTGTCGCCCGGACTGGAGTGCAGTGGCCGGATCTCAGCTCACTGCAACCTCCACCTCCTGGGTTTGCGCCATTCTCCCGCCTCAGCCTCCTGAGTAGCTGGGACTACAGGCGCCCGCCACCTCGCCCGGCTAGTTTTTGTATTTTTAGTAGAGACGGGGTTTCACCGTGTTAGCCAGGATGGTCTCGATCTCCTGACCTTGTGATCCGCCCATCTCGGCCTCCCAAAGTGCTGGGATTACAGGCTTGAGCCACCGCGCCCGGCCGAGAAATTTTCCTGGCAGAAAGAGAGGGGAAGAATTTTGGAGTCAGTGATATCAGCATTTCCAAAGGCACAGAGGAAAGAAAGTTTGCAGCACACATAGTAAACATCAATGTGCAAGGTTGCTGAAGTGAGTGAGTGTGTGGAGAGTGGCGGAAGAGCCCAGAAATGAAGGTGCTCAGAGCATGAATGGCTTCCTATAACCTACTAAGGATCTGGATATTGACTTAAGGAAAGAAAAGCCACTTTAAGATGTAGAATAAGAAAATGGCTATGTTACATATATTAGAAAAAATCACATAAGCAGTAGTACAATGGAAATATGATGAAATTAAAAGCAGGAAGATCATTTAGAAAGTTCTTGTTTGCTTGTTTGTTTCTCTTTGGATTTTTGCAATCGTACAGATGACTGCTGAATAAGGGACAGTGGGAATGCAGATTACAAATAAAAGTTGGACATGAAGGGTTTTTAGCATGTACAGTATATAGGATTTGTGGTTGGATAAAGGTGGGATGAGGGACAGAAGAGATTTAGGAAATTAAAGAAGTTTGTCCAGGTTTGGTTTCTTCAGGGGTGTTCAGGTAAAAGAAAGTTCAGAATAATACAAGCAGTAAAGGCATGAATCTTGGAAGAGAGTTCCAAGACTGATAATATTATAGAATTGTGAACCTCTAACATATGAGTAGTACTTGAACCATAGAAATGTGCAATGCAAGAAAATGCCATGATCAAGACCCTGGGGAACATTGGCACTTCAGAGCCTATTACAAGAGAAGGCCAGCAAAGTAGACTTAGAAGAATTGTTCAGAGAAGTAAGAGGAAAACCAAGAGAAATTAGGGTTATGGAGGCCAAGAATGAAGAGATTTTTCTGGAAGTAGGGAGAAGTCATCATTGTGAGAGGACATCGTTTCCTGCCTGTGAAATTCCTTGTGGAAAGATATAGGTAAAATTTAAAGAAAAAAAGACACCATTGAAAATGTTTAAAATACTAAAATACCAGTCTCATAGATTGATGCGACTTTAAAAGCAATTAATGAAAAGAATAAAAAGATAAAAGGTCATGTTAAACAAGGACTGATACTTTTCTGGTGGATTTCTTGATGAAGTCATTGTTGATCACCCTTACACAAGAGTGATTTGTGTGAGTTGAAATGGTGAAATAAAAAGCAGAGATGCTGTATTACAGACAGTGGCTGAGCTAGAAGATATTATATCAATGAATATATAAAGACTATAAAAAGAATTGAGCTTCTTAGGGTCCTTTGCTTGTCTATTTTATTTATTATTTTGCTTTTTCTCCTTTTGAAAAAAATTACACCAAGCAGATTTTAATACCATACTACATATTAAGATAGGAATATTTGAATCAAACACCCATAGTAGATTTATGGATATGGTTTCAAAATCTCTTTTCACTGATTCTGGGGAACCAAGTAAAATTTGCCAGTCTCAGTCTTAATAGAGTCAATGTGATCAACCTTGTTCACTGCCTATGGGAGGATGTATGAACACCATTATCACTTCCAATCTTGCCCCATGGTTTGCCTGAGCAGCCATCACTCACACCTAAAAGGCTTCCAAGATTTGCTACATATTTATATACCTTTCTTGAATATAAAATCCATAATATAAAGTGTGTTATTGAACTGAAAGTTCCCAAATGCCTGTAAAATTCCTTGTGGAAAGTTATAGGTAAAATTTAAAGAAGGAAATAAAAAAGACGCTATCTAAAAAGTTTAAAATAGCAGTCTAACAGATTGATGCAACTTTAAAAACAACCACTACTGGGTATATACCCAAAGGATTATAAATCATGCTGCTATAAAGACACATGCACATGTATGTTTATTGTGGCACTATTCACAATAGCAAAGACTTGGAATCAACCCAAATGTCCATCTGTGACAGACTGGATTAAGAAAATGTGGCACATATACACCATGGAATATTATGCAGCCATAAAAAAGGATGAGTTTGCATCCTTTGTAGGGACATGGATGCAGCTGGAAACCATCATTCTTAGCAAACTATCACAAGAACAGAAAACCAAACACCGCATGTTCTCACTCATAGGTGGGAACTGAACAATGACATCACTTGGACTCGGGAAGGGGAACATCACACATCGGGGCCTATCATGGGGAGGGGGGAGGGGGGAGGGATTGCATTGGGAGTTATACCTGATGTAAATGACGAATTGATGGGTGCTGACGAGTTGATGGGTGCAGCACACCAACATGGCACAAGTATACATATGTAACAAACCTGCACGTTATGCACATGTACCCTAGAACTTAAAGTATAATAAAAAAAAATTAAAAAAAAGAAAAGAATAAAAAGATTAAGTGAGAAATGTCTATTCTGTACTTTATAGAATTATTTGGAAGTCCCTATTAATGGCTTAATAATGGTAACAGAAATTTCTGGAAATTAATTGTGTTTGGAGAAAATAGATTTTTTTTAAATCCCTAAGTAATGCCCAATTTAATGCTCAATTGTTTATTTTGGGTTTTGTCAGTTGGAAAAGAAAGAAGTTAAATTTCCTGGAAATTATATTTGATAATAACACAGTAATTTAATTATCTTGTCATTGTGCAGACTGATAGTCAAGAAAATGACGTGCCATGGTAGATGTTTTGCTGACTTACTCTACAACTCAATTACAGCAGTATTTAAGGGCAAAGAGAAAATGACTAGAAGTTACATTAATTTCATTGCAACTTTGACTTGTAGTTATTTTCCGTCTGATTTGGTAGGAGTTGGCTGAAGCTATTTCATGGAAATGATCCTTATTTTTCTTTTTTAACCCTATGACCTCTTCTTGAAAATAAATCTCTTCATTGACAGGCTCATTCAGAGTTGGTCTCAAATATTTTCCCCATCTCCCAGGTCTTCAATTGGAAACCTGCCTGAATGGCCCTAGGGAATAACAAGCTTCTAACTACATTACATGATCACTTCTTTGGAAATATATTTTGGTATCCATAGTTTTGATCTTCTATTAAGCAGTTGATTTTGCCATTAAGTTACGTGTCTGTTATGAGTAGATGCTATTTCACTTGGTTGAAAATCCCCAAAGCAGGGCTTCAACAGGACAGGCATTCATTTCTCTGTTATAGAAATGAAATCTGAGGGTACTTATTTCAGGTGCGGATGGCACTGTGTGGTGTCAGAGACTGAGGCTCCTTTGGTCTGGCTGCTCCCCCACCCTCAGCACATAATTTCTATCCCACGTTTCAAGAAAGCTCTTCTTGCTGTTGCCCCTTTATCAGCATTCCAGCCAGCAAGGGGTAGGAAGGGTGGAGAAAAGACAGGCCTCTCTTATTAAGGACATTTCTAGAAAATGGCACACAATGTTTACGTTTACATTCTATCAGCTAAAACTTAAGCACAGGCCCACACCTGGCAGAAATGGAGTCCGGGAAGTGTAGTCTTGACTCCAGGTGGCCACATACCCAGCTAAGCCTGAGAGTTCTATAACTAAGGAAAGAGGGGAGACTGGATCCTGGAGGAAAAACAGTTATCTCTACCACAGTTTTCTTCTCCCTGCTCAGCCTGTCACATCATCCCTGCCATTAAATCTCAGTTTGTGGTCTTCCTATTCAACTAGAGCTTTTTTGGATATTAGCAACTCCTTTTCTTTGGCTATTGGAAAAATGGTTTCTTTGCTCTTGTCTTTATATACTGTACTTGTATTTGTGTTCATCATGTTTTTTCTCATCTATTAAACAGTATTCCTTAAGGAAAAAAGTCTTATGTATTCCAAGCCTAGTTGCACAGTTATGCACCCTGAGGAAATTTGGTAATACAATGACTAAAAGTCAGAGGTACATTAATTAAAGATATAAATGAATATTAGTACTGTTCTTGCCAGAACAAGGTTTCTTTAGAAATACATAAAATTGGGCCAGGTGTGGTGGCTGACGCCTGTAATCCCAGCACTTTGGGAGGCCGAGGCAGGTGGATCACCTGAGGTCAGGAGTTCGAGAAAAGCCTGATCAATATGGTGAAGCCCCGTCTCTACTAAAAATACATAATATTAGCCAGGTGTAATGGTGGTCACCTGTAATCCCAGCTAGTTGGTAGGCTGAGGCAGGATGATTGCTTTAACCTGGGAGGTGGAGATTGCAGTGAGCCGAGATCATGTCTGGGTGACAGAGGGAGACTCCATCTCAACCAAAAAAAAAAAAAAAAAAGGAAAAGAAATATCGTAAAATCTATTATGTCTTCCTAGGAAGCTGCTCTTCTCCATTCTAAGTCTTTTGTTTGATGTACTTCTGAGCTCTGCTCTCTGTCAGAGGCACTGTGGTTTTCCATTCATGAGGGACGTCTGAAAAGGTGTGTCTTGTAGCCTGGAAGGTGAGATCCAAGAGACAATGTCCTCAGATATACACTGGGAGAATCCCTGAAAATATCCATTTTCCACGGCAACAATGAAACCGACACTCTATGACTGAATAGTTCTTTATTCTCTCAAAGTACTAGGAAGAGATGTGAGAATGAGAATAAATACAAATGAATTGGTGCATACTTACTGATTGAGATTTTCTAAATCAAGCTATGACTGTTTTATGGACAGGTTAAAAGCCAATGTGGGGTAAACCAGCTTAATAATAATAATAAAACAGCCACTAGAGTTTCAAGATAAAATACATGACAGCCAGTTAAATTTGGAGTTAAAGAGTGAATTTTTTTTTATTATATATATGCCCTATGCAATATTTGGGATATATTTACACTCAAAAAGTTTCTATTTTTCTAAAATTCCGATGTAACTATGTTTCCTGTATTTTTATTTGCTAAATGTGATTTATGTTTTACTCTATCCATGGCACTTTGTAAGACTCTTCTCTCAAAAGGTGGAGAGTATTTCTCTACTCTGCTGAATTGGGGATGGCCTTAGACTTTCTTTGGCCAAAAAACGTGGACCAAGAAACACTGCAAATTGGGCAAATTGGGGTACCCAGAGTTAGGCTGCACTAGTAGACCCCCCAAATGAATGAAGTTTCTCAGGTGAGCCTGGATGAGCCTACAGATAGACTACTCAGCCAAACCACAGAATCCTGTGAAAGTGCGTAGCTATAGTTTCAACCTGTTGTATTTGGGATAGCCTGCTAGGCAGCAATAGATATTTGATATAATATCTGATTAGAATGAGTATTTCTGATTAGAAATGAGTATTTTTGAGCCATTTGAAATGATGAATTTATAATATTTGTTATAATACTTAGGACAGTGACCTACTGTTTCTAGAGGGATGGCCAGATACTGAATGACTCTCCCAACGCATAATGTGTAAATAAGCCTAGATAAAATATTTTAAAATACCATTTTATGAAAGAAACATGTCTGTATTAGCACAAAAAGAAAAATAACGAGAAAGCAAGAATAAAGTGAAAAAACAAAAAACAACCAGGAGGCACTAGAGCACTGAGGCTAGAACAGATAAGATGAGAGCAAGGGCTGAAAATAGCCAAGACACTCATAAAAAATGACACGTTTTATTTTTTTCTTCTCATGCCTGCTCTCACCATTTATGAAGTACAGGTGAAAATTCACATACCATGTATCTAAATACTTAAAAATTATACCTGAAGCAAGCCCACAGCCTGGTCATGAATCCCACCAAGGGCCCCACAGCACATTCTCCACGGATGGCCTTAGAAACTCAGAGGCTAAAGGACCAAATCCTTGCCCAAGCCAACCCTTCAATCTGGTCTATCAAGTTGGTCTTCTGGGGTCAGGCAGGGCAGAAGCTGAGCTCAGGATTCCTGAATCCTGGCAGTGAATGAACCAGGTCAAAACCAGGCTGGAAACTGAGTAGGGCAAGCTCCCAGCTTCATCCTTCCCAGGCTGTTTTATAAATGCCCCATGAATCCAGACATCATTCTGAGGATGAGGAGGGAGGAACAGGCAATCTTAGGCAGCAGTGGAATTGAACATGGATCACTGAACTGACTGAATATAAATCCTAAATTAACTGAGCACAGACTCAGCATATATCTGGTGTCAAACTGGAAGTGATTTGAGTTGCTTTGAGGTGACAAGAGTAACTATTTTCTGCTTTATGGTGTTAATAAAACAAGTTAAGGCTGGGCACGGTGGCTCACATCTGTAATCCCAGCACTTCTGAGGCCGAGGTGGGCGGATCACGAGGTCAAGAGATTGAGACCATCCTGGCCAACATGGTGAAACGCTGTCTCTACTAAAAAATACAAAAATTAGCTGGGTATGGTGGCACGCGCCTGTAGTCCCAGCTACTCAGGTTGAGGCAGGAGAATCGCTTGAACCTGGGACGCGAAGGTTGCAGTAAGCCGAGATCGTGCCCCTGCATTCCAGCCTGGTGACAGGGTGAGACTCCGTCTAAAAAAAAAGTTAAATAAATCTAGTGAGTTAGTTAAATGAATGAATGTAAGGAATTATCACAGTGCCTTATCCATAGTAAATACTCAGAGATATTATTATCGCCATTGGTGAAAATCTGGACTCTAAAAAAAACTGAGCTCAATTTATGAAATGAAAGACTGCCATTTAGATCTATTTCAGTCATATAAAGTAAACTCACTACAGTTATGAAAAAGATATATAATGATAATGACTGAGGAATGATACCTTATGCTCAAAATCAAAATAACTAATATTTCTACTATTAAACCCAACATCAGTGGTTTAATTTCAAGGTAACATCATCCATCACATGTAATTCATTCTGTTAGTTTCAGTTGTATTATTTTTGCAATTTTTGAATTCATATATTTGCTATGATTTTGTAGTTTTCAAGCTGTATTCTCTGATTTAGTTTTTTTCTATATTTAAGTAGTATCATTAAATAGTTAACACTAGTGGTCCTTAAAACATGTTCTCCAACAAGGAGGATTCCTTGCAATTCAAGCATTCAACAAATATATAGCTTATTAAGCAGTATATTATGTAGTGAATACACAGAGGTGAATTAAATAGACGTAGTCCTTTTTTCTTATGAGGCACAGAATTTATGAACAAGATGACAATAGACAAAAATGTTGAACTTAGAAAGAAGTAAGAGAAAAGTAATAAAATCAATAAGATAGTGCAGTACACTTTTATGAGAGATTTTAAAGTTCCAAAAATAAATTAATGAATGATAAGCAAAAGACAGAATTTTTCTTTCACATTTGTCTTTAGCTTACCTGAATTTTTACTTTTTATGATGAGAAGAAGAGATGCAGTGTCATTTTTTTCCTCCCATAGGAATACAGTGTTATCCCAGGACCATTTTTTAATGAGTTCTCGGTCAAATATAAAGTTTTGTAAATATCGGGATCTGGATTGTGGGTTTAGTTCCATCATTTCAGCAATACTATATTGATTTAAATGGTGTTTATCATAAGGTTTATAATAAGACTCAATATCTGGTAAGGCCAGTAGCTCATTGGATTCTGGACAAGAGGAACCCTTACCTTAATCCATACTTTAGCTGACCCACAGAAGTATTTTGTTTGGATTTGTTTGCATCTTGGTGTTTATATTTTTTTAGCAATCAATTGAGCAAAAGAGAATTATGAGAAGGATTCATGACAACTAAAGCCCCAAAGGCTAGAGGATAAAGGGGCTGAAAGCCACATACATACATGAGAAAAGGAGAAAAATCAGTTTTGTCCTTGATGTGGTTTGGATTTGTGTCCCTGCCAAAATCTCATGTTGAATTGGAGGAGGGCCTTGGTGGGAGGTGATTGGATCATGGGAGTGGACTTCTCCATTGTGGTTCTCGTGACAGTGAGTGAGTTCTCATGAGATCTAGTTGTTTGAAAGTGTGTGATACTTCCCTCTTTGTTCTCTCTCTTTCCTGTTCTGCCTTGGTAAAACATGCTTGCTTCCCCTTCACCTTCCATCATGATTGTAAGTTTCCTGAGGCCTCTCAGTCATGCATCCTGTTAAAACTATGGAACTGTGAGTCAACTAAATCTCTTTTCTTCATAAATTACCCAGTATTAGATAGTTCTTTATGGTAGTGTGAGAAAAGATCAATATTGAAAATTGGTACCGGAAGTGGGGCACTGCTATAAAGATACCTGAAAATGTGGAAGTGACTTTGAAACTGGGTAACAAGTAGAAGTTGGAACAGTTTAGAGAGCTCAGAAGAAGATAGGAAGATGTGGGAAAGTTTGGAACTTCCTAGAGATTTGTTGCATGGTTTTGACCAAAATGCTGATAATGATAAGGACAATGAAGTCCCAGCTGAGGTGGTCTCAGATGGAGATGAGGAAGTTATTGGGAACTGGAGTAAAGGTCACTCTTGCTATACTTTAGCAAAGAGACTGGTGGCATTTTGTCCCACCATAGGCTTCTGTGAAACTTTGAACTTGAAAGAGATGACCTAGGGTATCTGGCAGAAGAAATTTCTAAGCCCGAAAGTATGCAAGATGTGACCTGGCTGTTTTTAAAAGTGTATGTTTATATGTGTAAATAAAGAAATGGTCTAAAATTGGAACATATATTGAAAAGAAAAGCAGAGCATGAAAGTTTGGAAAATTTGCAGCCTGGCTATATGGTAGAAAAGAAGAACCCATTTTCTGGTGAGAAATTCAAGTTGGCTGCCCAAATTTGCATAAGTAAAAAAGAGCTGAATGTTAATAGCCAAGGCAATGGGGAAAATGTCTCCAGGGCATTTCAGAGACTTTCATGGAAGCCCCTCCCATCACAGGCCTGGAGGCCCAGGAAGAAACAATGATTTCCTGGGCCAGGCCCAGGGCCCAGCTGCTCTGTGCAGCCTTAGGACATGATGCTCTGCATTCTGACTGCTCCAGCTCCAGTCATAGCTAAAAGGGGCCAACGTACAGCTCTGGTCATGGCTTCAGAGTGTGGAAGCCCCAAGCCTTGGTGGCTTTCACTTGGTATTGGACTTGTAGATATGCAGAAGGCAAGAGTTGAGATTTGGGAACGTACACCTAGATATCAGAGGATCTGTGGAAATGCCTGGATGTTCAGGTAGATGGCTGCTGCAGGGATGCAGACCTCACGGAGAACTTCTGCTAGGGCAGTGCAGAGTGGAGATGTGGGGTTGAAGTCCACACACAGAGTCCCCATTGGGGCACTGCCTAGTGGAGCTTTGAGAAGAGGGCCACCATCCTCCAGATCCCAGAATGGTAGATCCACCAACAGCTTGCACTGTGTATCTGGAAAAGCTGCAGACACTCAATGCCAACCTGTGAAAGCAGCTGGTGTAGAGGACTATATGCTCTTGCAAATGAAGCAGGGCATTCCCCCATTAATATTGTAAGTCCTGCTCTTGCAAACGAAGCAGGGCATTCCCCCATTAATATTATAAGTCCTGCTCTTGCAAACGAAGCAGGGCATTCCTCCTCTGCAAACAGGGAGGACAAAGGAGACTACAAGACTGGCCTCAGTTGCAAATAGCAGACCCTGGGGGCTTGTTTATATGTAAACATCTTGGAAATCCAGAAAGTCAGGGAAAGGTCAGAAAAACGACAATGTGTCTTGTGACTTGGTAACATTCCACAAACGACGGTATAAAATAAAATGGAGCGTGTCGTTCGGGGTGGCCGCCATGTTTGTCTTGTCTTGTGTTGTCTTATGTGTTCATCCTTTGTTCAGGAAACACGCGGACCCCAACATCTGGTGCAGCGAGCAGGGTCCGTGGCTCCACGAGAGCAAGGAACCGGAGGGGGAGCACCCCGGGCAGGCGTGGGGAGACTGCGGGCAGGTAAATAAATAAATGAAGGGGGACCCACGGGAAAATTATGGGGAATTCCACCTCTCTGGCCTCGGAATATTTGCAGTTACTCCAGGGACTGTTGATGTCTATAGGAGTAGAAGTTAGTTAAGGAACATAGGACTTTGAAGCGATTGTTTGCCCATGTTGAACAACATTGTTATTGGTTTCAATATCAAACCAAAGTGCAATTAAATCAAAAGGAATGGTTACAAGTGGTTAAAGTCCTGCGTCGAGCTCATCAGCGAGGGCAAATGATGCCTCTGACTTTGTGGACTTTGTGTAGTTCCATTACTCAGGCATTAGAGTTATTTGAAACTGACTCAGAGCATGGCGATACTGCCACAGAAGGTGAGGCATCTGAAGCTTTAGAAAGGAATGATCCCAGAGAGAAACATATTTACGCCCTGGTTGCTGAGGACAAGGAATTGGAAGAAGAGCTAATGCCTCCATCATCTGAAGGAAATTCTGATTCACAGTGTATTTTAGAGATGTTACAACAGTTGTTAAAATTGATTGCTAGGTGCCGCTGCTCCTGTTTCTGCTATCTCTCCGCCACGAGCCTTCCCTGTTACCTTGAAAAAGATTTCCCTTTGCTTCCACCTCCAACCTCTTTGCCTATGTCAGGTCAGGTTTTCTCTGTGCCTTTTCCTCCTGTAGGAGAAAAGAAGGAATCGAAGGAAAAGGATGATTTCGAGGAATTAAATTTATTCCCAATAACACAGGCTGCTTTCGGCCCCAATGCTCAGTTCCCAAACAGTGGCCAGAATGTGACTTTTACAGCCCTACAATTTAAATTTTTGAAAGAAATGAAAGCTGCAATTTCTAATTATGGACCTCAGTCACCGTTTGTTCTTGGCCTTCTCGATTCCTTCTCTTCAGAACATCTGATGATTCCTATTGACTGGGAAACGTTGGGACAGGCTGTCCTTGATCGTTCGCAATGGCTTCAATTAAAAAGTTGGTGGTGGGAGGAAGCAAGAGTACAAACTAGAAAAAATGCTACCCGAAATCCCCCAGGACCTACTGAAGAGCAGCTTATGGGTTCAGGACAATACGCCACTATTAATGCTCAGGCAGGCCTAGATGATATTACTCTAACTCAGATTAAAGCCTTGTTTATAAAAGCGTGGACTAAGGTTGAAATAGCGGGTAAAACTTCTTTATCTTTTGTAAAGATCCTACAAGGAGCCACTGAGCCGTATCCAGATTTTGTAGCCCATCTTCAAGATGCGGTATTAAAGACTGTAGGTTCAGGCCCTGCTGCTAAAATTCTTTTGGATGCTCTGGCTTTTCAGAGTGCTAATCCCGAGTGCCAAAAATTGCTGCGTCCTCTAAAAGCTAGTGGAGCTGATTTAGATGAATACATTCGGGCTTGTGCAGGTGTTGGAGGAGCTATTTACAATGCTCAATTGTTTGCTGGGGCACTTTCTAAGGCTTTAAAAGGCATTTCTAAACAACGTATATGCTATCAATGTGAGAAACCCAGTCATTTTAAAAAGGAATGCCGGAAAAAATTAGGCTCTTCTGCTCTAAAAGAAAAAAGGTTACCATCTGATATGTGTAAACGATGTGGCAAGGGTCGACATTGGACCAATGAATGCCATTCAAAAACTGATAAAAGTGGGAATGTATTGTCACCCCTCTCGGGAAACGGGAGCCAGGACCCGCAGGCTTGGGGCCCCAACAACTACAATGCAGGCCTACCCCAGTACCCAGTGAGTAGTGGCTTACAACATCAAGGAATGACCTCGAGTCCTCCTTAAAGAAATCTTACCCTACCCCAGTTTCTCAGCTTTATGCTGCCACTAAGCAGAGTGCCGCTGCTGACCTAGCTATTGTCCAGCCTTATACTTTATCTCCTAATGGAGGAATATATAAGTTGGCTACTGGCATGTGTGGTCCTTTGCCAAAGGAACATGTAGGACTTTTACTAGGTTGAAGCAGTAGCACTATGCGGGGGTTAATGGTGGTCCCAGGAATTATTGATCCTGATTTTACTGATGAAATCCTTATTATGGTAGAAGTCTCACAATTTATGCGCCTAGAGGCAGGGGAACGTATTGCACAATTGCTTTTATTGCTTTTTTTTTCCCCTTTCTTATCTAGAGATGTGTCTCATTAAGGAGGTTTCGGTAGTACTGGGAAAACTGTTTTCTGGGAAACTTTAGTTTCTGATCAAAAACCTTTATGTTCATTGCAAATTAATGGGATACTTTTTGAGGGATTAGTCGACACAGGAGCAGATGTATCTATTATATGCTTGGCTCAATGGCCTGATCATTGGAAAAAGAAACAAGTATCGGTTACTGTATCTGGCCTAGGTACTGCTTCTATAGTCTACCAAAGTGTTGAGCCCCTGAGCTGTGTAGGACCTGAAGGACAACAAGGAAAAGTGTGCTTTTATATTGTTCTCATTAATATTAACTTTTGGGGCCGTGATCTTTTACAACAATTTGGTGCCTTTTTAAGCATTCCTCATATTTCTTCAGCTGCCAAAAATATGATGTTCAAAATGGGCTCCAATCCTTTAAATTAGCCACTGTCCACAAGCCTCAAACTTTACAATTGAAGTGGAAAACTACAACTCCTGTTTGGGTGGAACAGTGGCCATTATCTAAAGAAAAACTTAAGGCTTTAAAGAATTTAGTTAAGGAACAAATGGCCGAGGGGCATATTGAACCAGGTACTTCTACATGGAATTCCCCTGTGTTTGTCTTGTCAAAAAAAAAAAAAAAAAAAAAAAGAAAAAAAAAAGAAAAGGAAAATGGCACTTATTAACTGATCGTAGAGCTGTAAATGCTTGTATTCAACCTATGAGGACTTTACAACCTGGGATTCCTAATCCAACTCTTATCCCACAAAATTGGAAATTAATGGTTATAGATCTTAAAGATTGTTTTTTTACTATCCCGTTTCAACCCCAAGATTGTGAATGCTTAATAGTCCTACCTTATGTCAAGAGTTTGTTCATAGAGCCTTAAATCCTGTTAGATGTCAATCCCCTACTGTGTTAATATACCATTAGATGGATGATATTCTATTAGCAACTCCTGATAAAGTCCTACAAGGTCAAGTTTTTCTGGTCTTACAACAACAATTAACTTAATATAATTTACATATTTCTTCTGAGAAAATACAGACTCAATTTCCTATTCAATATTTGGGATACCTTTTAGCAGAAAAGCAGATTCGGCCACAAAAAGTTTAAATTCAAAGAGATCAACTTTTAACCCTTAATGATTTTCAAAAACTGTTAGGAGACATAAATTGGCTTCGCCCCATCTTAGGCATCCCTACTTACAAATTGCGACATCTATTTGCTACCTTAGAAAGAGATTCAGATTTAAATAGTTCTCGTCAATTATCCCCTGTAGCAGAAGAAAAACTGTCATTTGTAGAAAATAGAATTAGTGAAGCTCACCTTGATTATATTGCACCCAATCTTCCACTTTTGTTGTGTCTTTTTCATACTCCCCATTCGCCAACGGCTGTTTTACATCAAGATAATAACATTTTAGAGTGGCTATTTTTGGCTAATAAAGCCATTAAAAAGATTCACCCCTACATTGATAAATTGGCTGAATTAATTATTAAAGGACGACATCGAGCTCGTCAACTGTTTGGCGCTGACCCCGTAAAAATTATTACCCGATTATCTAAGCAATACATTGAATCCTTGCTAGAAACTCATGAGGGTTGGCAAGTGGGTTGTGCTGAGTTTACTGGTTCTTTTTCTCAGCACTACCCTAGTCATAAATTATTTGCCTTCCTACAACAATATTCCCTACTACCATATAATTCTATCTCTCCTACACCAGTTAAAGGTCCCACCTTTTTTACTCATGCTTCTAGCAATGGAAAAGCTGGGCACTGGACTTCAGACAATTCAAAAATTTCTTGCTATCCATTTGAATCAGTACAACAGGGAGAACTTTTTGCCATTCTTATGGTTCTACAAGACTGGCCTCAGACCCCTTGTAATATAGTTAGTGATTCCCAATATGCTGTATATGTAACTAAATATATCTCTCAGACTTCTTTACCATTATTTCCTCAAACTCCTTTACAAAAGTTATTTTCTTTATTATTTGTAACTCTTACTTCTCGCACTGCCCCCCGTTTCATCACTCATATTCGTTCTCATTCAGCTTTGCCAGGACCTTTATCTTTTGGCAATGGTCAGATTGATTCTTTACTTATTGGCGGTGTCCAACGAGCTCAAGATGAACATCAATTACATCACACTAATAGTCTAGGATTACAACAGTGATTTTCTATCACACTCCGTCAAGCCCGAGCTATTGTCAGGTTCTGTCCATCCTGTGCTCCTATCATTGCACCCTTTTTAAGTCCAGGTATTAACCCCCGGGGCACTCAACAGAATCACATTTGGCAAATGGATGTAACTTATGTCCCTTCTTTTGGTCGTTTAAAATATGTTCATCATACAATTGATACATGGTCACATTTCCAATGGGCTACACCATTACCTTCTGAAAAGGCTGACTCTGTTATTACTCATTTGCTTACTTGCTTTGCAGTTATGGGTGTTCCCGCTGAATTAAAAACTGATAACGCCCCTGCTTATTGCTCTCGTAAATTGGCCGCCTTTCTTTCTTTATATCACATTCATCATACAACAGGTATTCCGTTTAATAGTCAAGGTCAAGCTATTATTGAACGAGCCAATGCAACTTTAAAATTACAACTTTCAAAACAAAAAGGGGGAGATGGGCGAGATTCCCCAAAACACCAAATTCTGAAAGCCCTTTTTACTTTAAATTTTCTCAACCATTGGCGCCAATTACAGCAGTCTGCAGTGGTGAAACATTTTCAACAGCCTTTAGAAAAGCTGCAAAACAGTAATCTGTCGGTGTATTATCCTTCATTACAAGGGAAATATTTAAAAGGAAAAGTTTCACAATGGGGCCGAGGCTATGCTCTTATCTGTACAGGTGCCGGAGACGAGTGGTTTCCATCTCGACGGTTGAAACAGTGCTATGGTGAAGAGGAGCCAATCCGAAGAGTTCCTCAAGGAATTTCAGGAGCTGAATCTGAGCACTCAGAGAACATTCACCTTCAGGACTGGGCGTGTGGAGCCCCCGACATGAGGTCAACTGAAAAAGCTTACTCAGGAAGCTGAAGGGGTTGTTCAACAAGCTGGGCAGCCCAAAACCCCACTGACTTTATTCCTGGCTACGCTGGCCATAGTAAATTGTCAGGTAACGGCTGGAGAATTTACATACTGGGCTTATATTCCTTTTCCACCCTTATATCAAGGTGTGGCCTGGGGAGACAGAGAAGTCCCAGTATTTACTAATGATACTGCTTGGATGCCATTGCCTTTTTTAAACCAGGATCCTGAATTAGACACTGGCAGAGTAAATAGTTCATATCAATTTGGGGTTGAAGGATTACCTATATGTCTTGGGAGTAGTTCACATTGTCTGCATCTTTCTCATGAGGCTTGGGCTGTTCACTATAACCATAGTCATATCTCTGCCTTTACTATGATTACTGTGTCTCAAAGTTTTAAGTATAATCATACTGCAGTACTTAATGAAACTCTACTAACTACATTATCTTTATGCCCTATCCCTGATGTGTCTGGACGTGTTTCCCAACTAGAGTGGACTAGGTGTAGAGGCAGTGGGCCACGATTGTTGTTAGAAGTAAAAGGGAAGAGTCGTAAATACCTTGTTACAGATTGGAGTGTACTTGGAGATTTTCAAACTAATTCAGCCATGTCAACCTGCGTTGGCATAAAGGTAATCACAGCATTTCTGCGGATGGCAATGAAACTATTATTTGGCATGATGGTGGTCTATCACCCCCTATGCCACATTTGGCTAATACTTCACAAATACAAAGTCATATTTGGAAGTTGCTAGCTGCTGGTAAACCAATGTTCACTTTCACGGGAAACGTGTCCTTAAATCTTACTAATATTGCTAACCCTTTCCATATATCTTTGCATCGAAATAGTTCTAGACATGTTATTGCATGTGTAAGAACACCTTACTTGTTGTTGACAGGAATTTTTAAATGGGATAATAATACAGGGGTAGTTAACTGTACAAACAATTGTACATTCTTAAGTTGTATAAATACTACTTGGTGGAATAATAATTGGAATGAGTCTCATTCCGATTTATATATACTAAGAGCCAGAAAAGAAACCTGGCTACCTTGAAACTTAACACGTACTTGGAGTGAATCTGCTGGGGTTACTCAAATTTACAAGGTTATGCAAGATCTTGTCCACCACAGTTGGAGGATGGTTGGAATCATCGTGACCTTGGTGATAGGAATTGTAGCAATTGCTTCCACCGCTGCTGTTACTGGATTAGCTCTACACCAGAGTATACAAAATGCAGAATTTGTGCAACAGTGGCATGAACAATCACATTTGTTGTGGCAGCAGCAACGAGACATAGATGCTCATTTGACTGAGCGAGTGGATAATCTGGAACAAGTGGTTTCTTGGTTGGGAGATCAGCTAACAGTGTTGAATACACGAGCTTTGTTGAAATATGATTGGAATACTACCCAATTTTGCATTACTCCTGTTCCTTTTAACAGCACTGTACATAATTGGACTGAGATAAAGAGACTTTTAATTGGTCATAATAATCTTTCCCGAGAAATACAAGAATTAACACAGAACATTTCTGAAACATTTCACAATCAGTTACCATTGCTGACTGGTGCAGATTTGATGACTGGTACTGCACAAAGTTTGACGTCTTTGAACCCTATGAGCCCTGTAAAAACCTTACTGACCTCTGTTTCTAGCAATGTATTGATTGTTGTTCTTGCTTTTGTCATTTTCACAGTCTGCTGGAGACGGTGCCAAAGGGCAAACACCGAATCCCAGCGAGCTCAACATGTAATGGTTTTGAAAGAAATTCAAACTTGTAAATAAGGAAAGGGGAAATGTAGAGGACTATATGCTCTTGCAAACGAAGCAGGGCATTCCTCCTCTGCAAAGAGGGAGGACAAAGGAGCCTACAAGACTGGCCTCAGTTGCAAATAGCAGACCCTGGGGGCTTGTTTATATGTAAACATCTTGGAAATCCAGAAAGTCAAGGAAAGGTCAGAAAAAACGACAATGTGTCTTGTGACTTGGTAACATTCCACAAACGACGGTATAAAATAAAATGGAGCGTGTCGTTCGGGGCGGCCGCCATGTTTGTCTTGTCTTGTGTTGTCTTGTGTGTTCTTTCCTTTGTTCAGGAAACACGCGGACCCCAACAAGCTGGGGGTGCTATACTCTACAAACCAAAGGAGTGGAGCTGCCCAAGGCCTTGGGAGCCCTCTTCTTGCATCAGCATGCCCTAGATATGAGACATGAAGTCAAAGGAGATTATTTTGGAGCTTTAAGATTTAATGACTGTACTGCTGGATTTCAGACTTGCATGGAGCATGTAGCCCTTTGTTTTGGCCAATTTCTCCATTTTGGAATGACAACATTTACCCAATGCCTGTACCCCCATTGTATGTTGGAAATAACTAACTTGTTTTTGATTATACAGGCTCATAAACAGAAAGGACTTACTTTGTCTTAGATGAGACTTTGTACTGTGTACTTTTGAGTTAATGCTGAAATGAGTTAAGACTGGGTGACTGTTAAGAAGGGATAATTGTATTTTGCAATGTGTGAAGGAACTGAGATTTGGGAGGGGCCAGGGATAGAATAATATGGTCTGGATTTATGTTTCCACCCAAATCTCACGTCGAATTGGAGGAGCCTGGTGGGAGGTGATTGGATTATGGGGGTGG
Source organism: Rhinopithecus roxellana (assembly GCF_007565055.1). Taxonomy (NCBI): domain Eukaryota; kingdom Metazoa; phylum Chordata; class Mammalia; order Primates; family Cercopithecidae; genus Rhinopithecus; species Rhinopithecus roxellana. The sequence goes on from NC_044550.1 coordinate 192,588,092, forward strand.
ATTTCCTCCACACTGTTCTCTTGATAGTGAGTGAGTTCTCATGAGATCTGATGGTTTAAAAGTGTATGGTACTTCCCCTTTTACTCTCTCATATGGAAAGATGTGCTTTGCTTACCCTCTGCATGTTGCTGTGATTGTCAGTTTTCTGAGGCCTTTCCAGCCATGAGGAACTTGAGTCAATTAAACCTTTTTTCTTCATAAACTATTTAGTCTCAGATAGTTCTTTATAGCAGCATGAGACAAATACAATCCTAAAACCCACAACAAAGTTTTACTTTGTATTTAAAGTTGAGTGCTCTAAATGAGTCAAAATAGTGTCCAAGAAGATTGGGTGCCCCAACTAACTGTACTTGTTCCTTCCCATTTGCTTGGGAGGTCGTTTTGGGAAGCATTAGAACTGCCTGTAAGGATTCAAGTTAGACTTCAGAAAGAAATCTGTTCACCTTGTGGGACACAGTAAAAGACTCTGATCATTTCTCTGAGATTTGACCTCTAGAAGTTTGTTCTAAAATGTTATCTACCACTTTTTATAATCAGATATGGTAAGACACACAGACACAGAAATGAAGAAGTTTATATTTCCAGTTTGCTAGAAACAGGAGGCAGGGCATGCCACACAGGCCCACGTGGGGAAACCCCAGGGTCGTTTAAGCGGCAAAGAGAGTGAGGGGAAAGCATGGGCAAGAGCCTTTATTGTGGTTTTCTTGGGAAGGAATGGGCAGGCTAGGAGAGCAGCTGAGCAGCTTTGGGATTGGCTGGTTTGAATAATCTCAGCAAACTTCAGGGTGTAAGGACTGCCCCTGCTTTCCTAGAAACTGGCCCTGAAGGGATATTAGGGCAGGGAAATAGAGAGCTCATCAGAGGAGGTAGTAGGGCATATGGACCATGGGTTGGTTGGTTCACATATGAAAGGCATGGCCTCAGGACGGTAATTAGCTTTGTTTAGGAATTAGCTAGCCCTGGACAGGGAAGTCTCTCCAGGTTCAGTAAGATCCAAACTTCAGAGCATTATAAAATACAGACAATTAAAAAAAAACAGAACCACTATAATACAAATCTGTACATCACTTTTTTCTCTCGACAAAACCTGACTCTTAGATTAAAATCATATGTTTCGTAGTTCTTGTACCTAAAGTGAGCATCAACAGACGATCTTGAAAGTTTGAAACCAAACAGACAATTGTTCTTTTCTTGGATGAGTCTGGCCCTCCCCATGAAGCGTGCCTCCATCTCAGCTGGGGGAGAACTATGAGAATGATTGTGAATGACAAATACAATGGATAGTTTTTCAAAATACTATTCCATAATCAAGTAGTTTTAAACCATTGATTAAAGTAACAGCTAATTACGATGCATTCATTGCATGTTTATGCCTTTATTTTTTGCTACTAAAGTTCAAGTTAATATGCATGAAGATTGAATCCATGCAAGTAATTCACCACCATATTGACTATCACACTAAATGCATGTTTAATATGGTATAGATAATTTTGTCTTTGGCATACTTACAATTCCATCTACCTCTAGGAAACTGATCATTGAGAAATATTACTATAAATTTGGTGATACAACAGAAGATATTAACGGTCATGATCAGATTCACTTTTTAGAACTATAATCCTACAGCAGAAGTCTGAAAAGTACACTTAATGGGCCAATCTGGCATCACATCCATTTTCGTAGATTAAGTTTTATTGGAGTACAGTCATGCCAATTTAATTTATGTATTATATATCTCAGTTTTCATACTACATCAGTAGAATTGAGTAGTTGAAATAGAGACCTCTTACCTGAAGAGCTTAAAATACTCTCTAGACCTTTATGAAAAAAGTTTGCTGACTCCTGCTCTAGAAGATAGATTGAAATGAAGGTGAAAATATTTGAAAATAAAATACAATGAAAATGAATAAAAAAGTTATTGTTGTGGTAAGACAAATGATAAATTGAGCTAAGGAAGTAGCAACGGGAATAGAGAGAGATCAGATGATAGAGAATTTGGTTACTGACTGGATAGATCATGAAGGCAAGGAAAAAACTAAGATGAGTCTGATGACAGGGTGGAAGTTGATGCCATTAACTGAGGTAAGAACCACATGATAAACAGTAAATGAGTGTGGGTGGTATGTATGCATGACTGTATTGTAAAATAAGCATTGGGTGGTGGCTATGTATAAGAGTAGAATGAAACTCATGAAGATTTGGAATAACCATCATATGTCCAAGTGAGACCTTTGAAAACATGTTTATCTCATTTGGACATAGGATCATGCATTTAAAGCCCAAGTGATTAACCAAGACTTTACTTGAATAGGATATCAATTAGCTCATAATATAAGGCTATTGAATTTGGCTTTTCTTTATCATTGTATTTAAGTATTTTTTCCTCTTTTTCAAAAATGTTTTTAAAATATCAAGGATAAAGAGTAATTCCAGCATTTCTAATAAAAGTAGAAGCACTTTTTTTTTTTCTATTCAGTGATGTAAACTTCCAAAAAAAAAAAAAAAAAAAAAAAAAAAAAAGAATCTGGAAGAAAAAGAGCAAATTAAATACAGGGAGTAAGTAGAAGAGAGGAAATAAATATGAAGGCAGAACTCAAACAGTAACAAAGAACAAAAAATAAAGAAACCAAATAAACTAAAAGTTTGTTCTTGAAAATTTACAAAAACTTAGCTAGACTGGTGAAAAAAAGAAAACATAATTTGCAATAATTTGAGCATATTAAAATATTAAAGGAGAAAATTTCTGTTTGGGGTGATGAAAACACTTTAGAAATAGCTGTTGGTGATGTTGTACAACATTGCAAATGTAGTTTATGCCACTGAGTTGTATACATAAAATGATTAAAAAGTAAATTTTATGTTATTTATGTTTCACCACAATAAAAAGGTTTTTTAAAAAGGAGAAAATGTAATTCAATTACTTTTAGTTAAGTTTAAGTAATGGGCATTAGAGCCATAGCTTGGATTTCTGAATGTAATAAAATTTTAAATGAAAAATAATAATTAGATCTTGTTATTGCATTTCCATTTGGCATGTGCTCCTTTTTCAGTACTAGTGTAGCATCATAGAGTTCCATGGAGACACTCATCATACAAGTGTTAAAGAATAGAAGAAAACATGTAAATGCTACATCTGCCTTTCTTTGTCAGACTCCTTCCCCAGTGGTTTGGCTCTGTTCAGAACTGCCCCAAGTTGACTTGTTAAGCAGGTCCCTCTCATTTCATAATAGGGACATTGCTACAAAATGACTACTGATTCATGTCTTCTTCTCTTCAGACTTAGAGTCTACAGTTTTGCACATTTTGATTATTTGATATATTTACCCATCCACCTATGAATATGAATAAAATGTTCTTATATTCCTTTACTACCAATGGAATCAATTAAGGTCACTAAATCCACTTCTTTATCTGTGATTAAAGAGGTAGGCATTTAGAAGGAGCTAGGAAGGGAATTCTCTCACACCAGTGGCCCTCCTAGGAAATCATCAAAATGACGAATATCTGGCCCTGAAAGCTGACATCGTAATCACCTGTTATGGTTACTTTTTCTCTCTGACAAATTACCCCTAATTTAGCAATGCAAGAAAACAACCATTTTATCATGCTCATGGATTCTGTGGCTCAGGAATTTGGAAGGGGGAAGCATTGAAGGCTTGCCTCTCCTCTATAACGTCTGAGTTATCAGGCCAGGAAGATTCAAAGGGTAGGGTTACCTTGAGGACTAGAGACTAGAATCATCTGAAGGCTCATTCATTCAAATATCTGGTTCCTGGGCAAGGAGAACTAAAAAACTGCCAAAAGCAGTGCCTACATTTGGTCTTGCCATGTGGCTTGGCCTGATAGCCTGGCAACCTCTGAGTACATGGTGGCTCAGGACTCCTAGTACCTGTGCTCCAATTGACAAGTTAGAAGCTTCACTGCTCTTTCTGGCCTAGCCTTGGAATTCATGCAGCTTCTCTTGGTTGCAAATGAGTCATAAGCCCACCCGTATTAAAGGAGGGGATTCACAGAACACCACTTTTTGATGAGGGTAGAGAGCATGTTATAAATGAGAATGTGAGATAAGACATATTTTTGCTGCCATTTTGGAAAATTTAGTCTGCCATACTATATGATTTCTAGTTATCTTCCTATTCAGTTATTCACTTTCCATAATTCAGTATGACTAAAACTACTTGAAATAGAATTTGAGCATTCAACCTTCTTCTACTTTCATCTTCATTTCACCCTGGCCTCTATTGCTTTAGTGTTCTATGGTTGTAAGGCTAAGCACTAAGCAGAAGGTCAACTTTTATAACATATAGCATTTTGATTTTTGTGGGTGTGTTTTTTTTTTATGGCTTTCCAGTTGTGAAGAAGGAAATGTACTGTTATGACTATAAAGATGTCCTGCTGAATGTCCTCCTGCTTGGGAAAGTAAAACTCAATATAGAAAAAGCATCACTAATCAAATCTATAAGTAAGATTTACTTTGATGAGGAATTTGATGCTCAAGAAAGATTTTCTCCCTTTTATTGTAAATTTATAATCCTCAATTAGATTTCTATGAAAACAGGAGCCATATTAAGCCACTCTTTAAAAATAAATCATTTATTGCTATTTTATTTCAAGTTGTGAATTTCAGTTGTAAATTAATTCATTCTGCCAATGTTTGTTGTGTACCACTTCCCCTTCAGACACTATGCTAAATAGGGGTCTGCAATGGTGAATGGAACCCAACGTTCTCTAATGCAGCTTCTAGTCTAGCTGACAGGAGGGTTGGGGATGGGTCATGGGAATCATCACATGAGTAAACATGTAAGTTAATATACTGTTCCAAATTGTGGTCAGTAAAGTGAAAGGATAGGATAGAGTCCAACCAGAAAGAAGAAAAAGGAAAGCTCATTTCGATTAGGCGAGTCAGGGAAAAAAATTAGAGAAACTGATGCTTAGCTAATTCTTGATGGTAATAAATCACAACAAGTTAGTCGAATGTAGTGTGAAAATTTGTTTAGGTAGAGGGAAGAACTTTCTCAGAGGCCCAAAGTCAGGCAATACACTGTATTATTTTATTTTATTTCAGGAGCTATAAACCGAGAAAAGATTGATGAATATTAAGTAGAAGAGTGAGAAGGTCATCTTTGCATTTAAAAATGATCACTTGCTGTTGCTGTATGGAAAATGAATTGGAGCAGGGTAAGAATGGAGCTTGTTCTTGCTAATGTTTGTGAAGATGGAAAATAACTAGGGAAATAATTTACTAAGAAGAAGAAATAAAGGACCTTCCAAAATTTAATAATTATCACATAGAATTGGTAATGTACTCCTCATTACTATACTCAACCCATAATTACTATGCTCAACCCATAATCTCACCTGAGTGGTACAAAGGGTAGTAAGGGTCTATACTCATATAATATCACAACTAGAAATTTTCTCATGCAACCACTTGCATGCCTCTTGAGCTCTTCTCTTTTGCCTCTGCAAGTAACTTTTTCTGGAGAAAGCCCTCCTCTCTTTAATTATCTGTTGAAATCTTAACCATCTTTCAAGTCCCAATGTAAGTGTTCCCTCCTCTAAAAAGGTTGACTTTTGCTAACCAAATATTTTCTCTTTCTTGACTTTAGCTCTATTGCACTTAATTTTAAATGTTTCTTATGCCATTTTTCTATTGAGTGCAGACCTGAATTTACTTGTGAAATGCACCGTTCCAGATTCCATTCACCATTGTAGACCCAGGGCTGGGCTGTGTCTGAAGGAGAGGTGGTGCACAACAAACACTGGTGAAATGAATTAATTTCCAACTGAAATTCCAGTCCTGAAACATAATCATCAAAGTACACGGGTGGTTTATTTTAACTCCTTTTTTTCATAAGCCATTCTTCTATAATCAACTCCCCAGTGTGTATCTTCAATGGTGTCTTCCTAAGTATTTATTAAATTACATTTGACTTTCAATTTACATGATATTTTAAATTTATTTTGAAAGTGGTTATCTAGGATTTACTCATTTATTTGGATAATATGCACTCTTTTCTTACTGCCATTCTGAAAGAAAATTTGCATAGATACAACTGTGTTAAAATAGCACAAACCCGTGAAACAAAAGCATTTAAATATTATTTTCCATCCTTAGATATAATCTAGTTAAGTATCAGTTAAGTTGGTGTCCTTTTGTGAATTTATCATTTTATCACTCTTAATGCCTTTAAACTCGTTTTTATTAAAGTAAGCAGTTCAACTGAGTCATTAGGAGGGATTACATGCAAATGTAGTTATGTAGTGCTGTGTAATGTTACTTGATGTTTAGGATGAAATCAATACTCTTAATTTAAGAAATTAAAAAAGAATGAACAGTCAATTGTACAATAGAAACAATATAAAATATGTTGTATTTAAAGTGAAATAAATTTTTTAATTCAGGAAGTTGTGATCAAATACTTGCTACAAGCATTTCATATTAGTTCATAGGGAGCTACAGCTAAGTGACACATCAATAGAAAAACCTTTTTGGTTTGTTCAGTCTAATCTAAGCGCCACAAAACTTCCCACAAAAAACTGCCCTGAAGTTCACTTTTATAAGATTATCAATGAAACTTACAGTATATTTCCAGTTCTCACATTTTCCTTAAAATTTGTCAGACTTAAAAAAGAAAACAGAGAGTGCTCTTATTTATTCAATAATAAGTAAGCAAACAAATAACAGGCTAATTTAGATCTCTTTAGAATTTATTTTGTGTAAGTAGTATTTGTAACAAATAGCTGTCCATTTCATAATTTTGAGTTATAGCAGCTTTTACTATTCAACTTTGTGATTTTATAATGGCTAAAACATAGCAGTACTCAGTAAGGTATAAAAAGAACCAGGTATTTAGTGGAATGAGGGTTGAAAAAAGCAATGTATCCCTTCCTCCATCCCTCCCTTTCTTCCTTCCTTGTTTCTTTCCTTTCCTTTCTTTTCCTTTCCTTTTTTCTTTTTTCTTTTCTTTTCTCTTTCTTTCTTTCTTTCTCTCTCTCTCTCTCTCTCTTTCTTTCTTTCTTTCTTTCTTTCTTTCTTTCTTTCTTTCTTTCTTTCTCTTTCTTTCTTTCTTTCTTTCTTTCTTTCTTTCTTTCTTTCTTTCTTTCTTTCTTTCTTTCTTTCTTTCTTTCTTTCTTTCTTTCTTTCTCTTTCTTTCCCTCCCTTCCTTCCTTCCTTCCTTCCTTCCTTCCTTCCTTCCTTCCTTCCTTCCTTCCTTCCTTCCTTCCTTCCTTCCTTCCTTCCTTCCTTCTTCTTTCTCTTTCTTTCTTACATTTCTCTCTTTCTGTCTCTCTCATTCACTCATTCTCTTGCTCTTCCTTTTTGTATCCTACTGCATCTAGCTGATTCAATAAATTGTTATACTTAAACTGAAAAAAAAAAAAGACAAAAAAGAAAAAAGCAATGCACTAGGTCACATGATTCAAATCTCTTCTTGGTTCCCTCACTTGCAGTTATGTAATCGTGAACCATTTTTTTCCCTTAATAACATGACTTAGGAAGACTTGTTTTCTTCTTTTGTCAGTAATTATATTGATGGATCAATTAACCATACTGTTTTGTTTTGTCCTCCCTTTCCCCAGATTGCTTCTAAGTATTAAAACAAAACAAAAAAAATCACAAAATGAGCATTCCACTTGGTAGCTAGCAATGGCTTAAAACATGTAAGTTCATGTCAGTGAACTTATTTTTGCTTTAAAATATGGTTATCACTAAGCTTTATTTTATCTAGGCTGATTGCAGATTAGCATATTTGGAGAAAGGATTAAATATTTTACCTGCTTGCATTGGAAGTAAGTAAAGAGAACTCCTGGATGATATCAGGTGATAGATAATTAGTTTGGTACCTTACAGAGTGAGGTCCAGCCATGAGTATTTTATTACTTACTAACACAAGTGAGCATTCAGCTTTTGGGTCAACTCAGATACCTAAAAAGCAGCTATTCTGGCACATTTACAACTTGGTGAACAAATTTATGCAATTTTAGGTCCCTCTGCTGATTTACCTGGAAAGGCCATCATGTAAGATAATGAATTTGACAGATGAAAATCAGTGAATGCATTTGCACAATGTCACTTTATATTATAAGGAAAGATCTGGCATTTCCTTACCGAGGCATGTCCATCTTCATGTGATCTACATATTAAAGATGTGGCCCCTACTTTGGAATTGCAAACTTCCCTTGATTAATTTTTCCTTGAATATTGCATATATTTAACTTGGGTATTTTAAAACTGAGTCAAGTGCATGTATTAGCCAGATATCATCAAATATTCAGGCTAACATGGTAGTTAACGATGCAAATACAGAAAATATTCATTTTTTTCCATTATTTGCATTTCAAAAACTAGATGAATCTGTAATCCAAACATTTCTTAATTGGGGTAACGGCTGCAACTGGGGTTGGAGTGAAGAAGGAAAGTGGCAAATAGAGTATCTTTTCTTCTTTTAATGCCTACATTTTCAGGAATGATGACCCAGATTATTCATTTAAACATTCTAATATTCATCAGTAAAAGGAAGCTAACTAAGCAGTTTGTGAGAGGGAGAAAATTGGAAAAAAAAAACATAGAAAAGACTGACTAAGAAAATAAACTGAAATGAGTCAACTAATAAAACATTCAGAAGAAAATAACACAACAGATACATCAACAGAAATTGAAAATCACCAAATCCAAGAAGATAATTAAGAGTAGGAACATAGAAGAGATTTGAAACAGACACTTGAAGACCCCCCTTGTAAAAGTCTAGAAAGACTAGAGTGAAAGGAAAAGAAAGAATGAGACAAAACATTGTAATTTTAAGAAGATGGGTTCAAATTACTTTATTAAAGAGTGGTTTATTTGCAATATGTGTTGATGTGACTGATCATCCTGTGATAGTCTTAGCCACCTTGTTGGTATATTAAAAAATCAGATTTATAAACCCTTGGATATCTTTTATATTAAAATAATCTCTGACTGGCATTCCTGATTTTACTATTTTCAAATTATTATAAAGTAAACAATAAGAGTGAGCAGTCAAAGAGACAAACTGGGATTTAAATTTTGGCTTTGACACTTAGCATCTCAAGATACTTATCTTCCTGTGAGTCAGCTTTCTCACCTGAAAAGTAGGTATAGTAATATCACCTGTCTCTTAGATTTATTGTGTACTTTATTTTTATTTTTTGAGACAGAGTTTTACTCTTGTCACCCAGGCTGGAGTACAATGGCAAGATCTCGGCTCACTGCAACCTTCGCCTCCTGGGTTAAGTGATTCTCCTGCCTCAGCCTCCCCAGTAGCTGGGATTAATGCCTGGCTAATTTTTTTTTGTACTTTTAGTAGAGATGGGGTTTCACCATGTTGGCCATGCTGGTCTTGAACTCCTGTCCTCAGGTGATCGGCCCACCTTGGCCTCCCAAAGTGTTGGGGTTACAGGTGTGAGCCACTGCACCTGGCCCCTATCGTATATTTTAAATACGTTAACACATGTGAAGGTCTTGAAAACCAGTGCTTCTGATATAGTAAGTGTTATCTAAGTCGTAGGATTATTATGTTTGGATGAAGTCTTACAATATGGTATACATTATTGTTTTCTTCTCCAGAATCAAATAAATTATTTTTTTCTTTGTAAGACATCTTAAGGAATTTGTAAGTTGCAAGGTATTTTCTTGATTTTCCATCATGTTTATGTTTTGAACTGAGGGGCACATGGTTTCAAAAATTGTTTAAATGATAGAGATGATGGGGCAATCATTCTGAGGAATTTTATTGGATATGACTAGAACAAAAGAGATGATCTGGGGTTGTCAGCATACATTCTTCATCTGTTAAACTCTTCGAGCTCTATTTTCTTTACTTTAAATCTCCTTACACAAGAGTGGTCAGGGAAGAAGCTGGGATTGAGTTTGATTAAAAATTGAAATAAATCTGCTGAAAATGTAAAATTTGTGTTAGTTGATCACATTTCTTCTATAATCTAACGTTCCTTGAGGAGTGATACTGGATGATTAGAATTGCTGGTTTATAGAAACAGCTGGTATGGGTTTAGCAGTTTAAAACTGCACTGAGAGCAGAAACCAGCCTCACATATGTTTTAGCTTAATCACATATGAGTTAGCTTAATCTCCTGATAGGAGTTCAATTGATTTGGAAAGAGTTAATCAGAAGTCACGATGCATTCTTGTGTGCAGCAGTGACTGGCCATTGCACCAAGTGACAAAGAGAAGTGCATTACTGAGAAAGCTTGCTATATGCAGTTTTTGTTTCTGGAATTCTACATGTGACTGGCAATAAAAAGGTTTTGCCTTTTTCCCACGACAATAGTAAAAATGGCGTGACTGTTTACCATCTTTGCTACTACTGCTTTCACCCAACCAAGACTAGAACATAATAGCCTTGGTTTGTTAAGTGGATACTGTGACAGACTTACGTTAAGTGCATTTAAAATATAATTTCACATAATCCTTACAAAAACTCTGAAGTAGTCACTAACAAGCTAGATTTATAAAATTATTGACCAAAGCTATTAAATTATTAATCAAGATTATCCCAGAAGTAAGAAATAGAGTTGGAATTTGAACCCAGCCTTGCATGATGACCAAACCATATGCCCTTTCTATTGTACTTGCCCCTTGTTTTGTTCCCGTAATTTTCTATTCCAAAGGTCTTTATAATTTCCAATGTTGGAATCATTTATAGACCTGAGTCAGGATATTTCTAAAAAGCAACACATATAACCTCAGAATAAACTGAATATAATTAGTTTTGTGTGTTTGTTTGTTTGTTTGTTTTGAGACCGAGTCTCACTTTGTTGCCCAGGCTGGAGTGCAGTGGCATGATCTCAGCTCACTGAAACCTCCACCTCCTGGGTTCAAGTGATTCTTGTGCCTCAGCCTCCTGAGTAGCTGGGACTACAGGCACCTGCCACCACACACAGCTGATTTCTGTATTTTTTAGTAGAGACTGGGTTTCACCAAGTTGGCCAGGCTGGTCTTGAACTTCTGACCTCAGGTGATCCACCCGCCTCGGCCTTCCAAAGTGCTGGGATTACAGGTGTAAGCCACTGTGCCTGGCCCTGAATATACTTAGTTTTTAATTTGGTTATATACTAATTAAACGTATTTAGCCTTATGAAAACTCACTACATTATCCTTAAGGTTCCAAATAAGAAATAATTCTTATTTGTATACACACGGAGGAAAACTTCTGGATTGGCATCAGCCTAATGATTTCATATTTAGGAACCATCACATGAGGCCACAGTGACTTGGTTGCTTCTTGCTCTAGGTTAAATTCATGTTTTTTATTAGAGGAGTTACTGAAAAAAGATCTGTGTAAACTGACTATGCCTATGTTAGACTACACTCTCTGATTTGTTTCTATCATAAGTGAGAAATGTGCTTCTGTGGGAAATAATTTGGCTCTAACTCATAATACACATTATTCTTTTTTTTTTTCTTTTTTTTTTTTGAGACGGAGTCTCGCTCTGTCTCCCAGGCTGGAGTGCAGCACATTATTCTTAAAAAGACTAGAATCCTTGTGATTTTCATAATATGAGGTTGATATACATGATAAAATTTTTTAAAAATAAAAATCTGGCTAAATTTTAAAAAGGTGAGACAATTTAAACTATAGGTCACACTCGTGTGGTGCTTACACTGTTCCAGGTATTGTTCTAAAAATATATACATTGAATTCCCATAGCAATTCTAAAAGGAGGCACTATAATGATTCCCATTTTATAAATGAGGAAACAGAAGTCCAGAGAAGTTAAGTAACTTGTGCCAGGTCATGTAGCTAGCCAGTGACGGAGCCGCAGTTTGAACCTAAGCAGTCTAGCTTTAACACTCCATGCGTTTTTTGTTTGTTTGTTTGTTTTTGTTTGTTTGTTTTTTTGAGACGAGTCTCGCTCTGTCACCCAGGCTAGAGTGCAGTGGCAGATCTCAGTTCCCTGCAAGCTCCGCCCCCCGGGTTCACGCCTTTCTCCTGTCTCAGCCTCCTGGGTAGCTGGGACTACAGGTGCCCGCCACCACGCCGGGCTAATTTTTTGTATTTTTAGTAGAGGCGGGGTTTCACGTGTTAGCCAGGATGGTCTCGATCTCCTGACGGCATGATCCGCCCGCTTTGGCCTTCCAAAGTGCTGGGATTACAGGCGTGAGCCACTGCGCCTGGCCCATGCTTTTAATTAATATGCCACACCTTGTGTTTTGTGTGCTTGTTTGCTTTTCTCTATGCTGTGCCCTGCTCTGCCATGTGAGAAAAGGTTAGTAATACTTCTTTATACTTTTTTTCTGAACATATTCTGTTTAGCATCAGCATCTTGATACTATCTTTTCCTATAACGCTACTTCAATTTAAAAAATATTGCTTTGCGTTACTTTTTATTTTAAATATTACATAGGGCCACTTATCCTTCTTTTTCTATTCCTTACCCACTCCTCATAAATTATTGATTGATAATAAATATTGGATGGGAAAGCTACCCCTAATGTGGAGATGACACAGGGGAATATGGAAAAAGACTTGGAATATTCTACTCTCATTGGCAAAACTTCCTGTACTGTGCGTTAGATATCTCACAGCATCTTCCCCTGTTGTTATTAAGTGTTAGATTTTAGAACTGTCTTTGTTTTGATTTGATAATAGTCAATGGTCATTTTCTGGCTTTCTGTTTAGGAAGGTCAGGTCAGCTTATGTTGCTCTCTGCCTAGAGAAAGAGGATGCTGTGTAGACATCGAGGTATTCCAGTTCATGTTGCAGTTACTTATCATTATAAATTAATTAAAAACTTACCCAGTTATGATATGAATTTCCAAGTAGATGTGACTAATAACAAAAATAATAATAGTAACCAACTCATGGGTTGCTGAGAGAACAGAAAGAGCTAATCTGTATGAGGCACTAGAGCAGTATGCACCATAGTGAGCTCTCAATAAATGGTGACTGTCATTATTATCACTACTGTTGTTTTGGGAAGTGGTGCTGACCCAGTGACCGATTATGTTGTTGCCTATGACAGCTTTTCAAACATTTTAACAATGGAATAGATATCTTGGAAATCTGGATTAAATATACATACATACATATGTGTATATTTAAAAATAGCACTTAATTTTCTTAATAGCATATAAGCTTATCCTTCACATAGGTTAATGAAGACTTGTTAAGAACTGAGCATTGCCCTTACAGACCATTTAATGACAGTGAGGGAAGTCATAACAAACTCATACGAACAATAAACACAGCATGAAAGCATATATAATTAAATTATTTATGGTGTGGTCTAAGTATTGTGTGATGTTCAGAACAGAAAAAGCTCAACTAAGTTGAAGTATTCAGAAAGAATCTAGTCATGGAAGTGCTGGGACATGAGGTTTCAAAGGAAACCTTTAAAGAAAGAAAAGGGTCTGTCTAGTAGAGAAGGAAAAACATAAGCATACATCTCTACACAGAAATAAGCACGGTATACTTGTGGAATAACTAGGAGAGTATCATTGCTCTGTATGCCTTTCTTATTGCTTATCATAGGTACTGAGCAAAACTTTTTCCCATGAATGAGAACAAAATAATTTTCAAACAAATCCCAAATCATTGTTTCTGTCAAAGTTAATGTTATTTTCTAAGTAAATGCTGAAACTAATGGCTTTATAATGATATTTCTACAGACTTTACTTATTTAAATAATCTCATGGCTATTAAATTACTACATTGGATCCGGCAGATGAAAGTATCTGTGTTTTACTTTACAAACTTGTTCATATCAAAAACTGCCTCTTCAAAAAAGGATAATGACCTTAGGATATAGTGATCATGTCATCCCATTCTAAATAGATCTGTGTTTCTCACTTATAAATGGAAAGAGCAGGGTGGTCAACCTAACTGCAGAATAAGTCATATTTCATTTTGAAATATGCAGGCTGGCATTCATTTGAAGACAGAAAAGAAAACACGGAGAAACATTCACAAACGAGAGGAAGGATTACAAAGGGTGGAGCAGGTTGGTAAAGATAGATAGACCCCTTTCTTTCTCTCTCCCCTGCTCTTCTTCCTCCTCGCCACCTCCTCTCCTTCCCTCTTATCTTTCTTCTTTGTGTCTAATATGAATTAGTATTACTCACACACATACCAACTTTATTGTCAGAGGTTAATCCCCACAAAACATTCCCTAGGTAGATATGAGAATTCCTCAGGTTGTTCCTTAATCTGTGCTCAAAAACAAGCTCCCAAACTGCTCTGCTTCTATGTCTTACCTTGCTGTTTTTTTAAGGAGAAGACTATTCTTACTTGTGAATTTGGCATTTTTCTCAGAAAGCTGTCTTCCATCATTAGTCACCAGAGTGTTCACCACCATGATCTTGGAGAAAGAAACATTGCTATCCCTTGGGATAGTCCCGTTTTCTGTAATTTCCCACACATTGAGACCGGTTGTAATTTTTAACAGGGTTTATGGAAGGTTAAGAAATAATGGAAAGAAGCTACATCAAAAGTGTAACTCACAGCAATTGGCCAGGCTCAGATCCATGTCTTGCTAACCATACTGTCTCCTTGTAACACTGTCTCCCATACAGGAGTGCTACCACACTGTCTCCTGTATGGTAGGTGAGAAGGGCTGCTCACCTCCCATATCTGAGACTATTTCAACTGTCTATAGGCCAAACTATTCTAAGTTCTTTTTTCAGTTTAAGATTTGCTGCCTATATCTTCATTTTCTTCCATAAGATTGGTATCTTTCTGGGATTTTTGGCAACAGGAATTTCATTCTCTTGTATTTGGGCCTTCCTTTGGGGTGAGAGTATGTATCTGGGATAGCTGTAGGAACCTCATCCCACTCCAGGAAACATAGTCTGCCTCTCTTCTTCTTTTAAGGCAACCTTGCAGTAGTCCAAGCCTATGATGTTTTTGAGTTAGCTGGTCTAATGAAAACCACAGGTGGCAAATAATTGTGTCCAGGTTAAGCCACACCAAACTGAGTCCAGTCCCTCTTCCATCAGCCCTTCCCAAAGATTAAAACAACCTTGGTGTCTAGACTCAGGTTACTTGATATATATATTCATATATCTTATTTATTTTTTAATGTTTCTTTTATTATTATTTTTAATAGAAACAGGGTTTTATCGTGTTGCCCAGGCTGGTCTCAGACTCCTGAGATCTGCCTGCCTCAGCCTCCCAAAGTGCTGGGATTATGAGCATGAGCCACCGTATGAGGCCTATGTTTGTATATTTTAAATAATTAATTAATCTAGTTTTAATTGAAAATTAAGGATTGTATATATTGTGTACAACATGTTTTGAAATATGTATGCATTTTGAAATGATTACTAGAGCTAATTAACATATGCATTACCTCACATATCATTTTTTGTGATAAGAACACAAAATCAAATCTTTCTGCGATTCTTCAGAATACAATACATTGTTACTAACTTCAGTTATCATGTTGTACAACGTATCTCTTAAACTTATTCCTCCTATCTAACAAACTTTGTATTCTTTGACTAACATCTGCCCATCTCCCCACTCCCCCAACCTCTGGTAACCACCATTCTACTCTCTTCCTACAAAATACACTTTTTAATTTTAATTTAATTTTATTCTATTTTGAGACAGGGTCTCACTCTGTCACTGAGACTGAAGCAAGTGGTGCAATCTAAGCTCACTGCAGCCTTGACCTCCTGTGCTCAGGTGATCCCCTTCAGCCTCCGAGTAGCTGAGATTACAGGTGCATGCCACCACATTTGGCTTTAAATTTTTTTTTTCATACAGTTGGGATTTTGCCATGTTGCCCAGGCTGGTCTCAATCTCCTAGGCTCAAGTCATCCTCCTGTCTTGGCCTCCCAAAGTGCTGGGTTTACAGGCGTGAGCCACTGCTCTTGGCCTGGTTTGATTCCACATTTTCTTACTATGATAAAATACTACACGCTGGAAAATTTATAAACAATAGAAGTTTATTTGGCTCATGATTCTGCAGGCTAGAAAGTTCAGGATCGAGGGGCTGAATCTGGTGAAGGACTTCTTGCTGCATCATCCATGGCAGAGAGACAAAGAGAGTGAGAGAGAGAGAGCCAGAGATTAAACTTACAGCCTGAAGCCCTTTTATAATTACTTTTAATCCATTCATGAGAACATAGCCTTCATTATCTAAACACTTCTTATTAGGCCCCACTGCCAAACATTGTTGTACTGGGGGATTAAGCTTCCAGCACATGCTTTTTGGACGACATACTCAAACCGTAGCATACAGATAAGTGAGATCATGTGGTATTTGTCTTTCTGTGTCTGGCTTATTTCATTTGACATGTCTTCCAGGTTCGCCCATGTTGTTGAAATGACAGGATTTTCTTCCTTCTTCTTCTTCTTTTTTTTAGGCTAAATTGTATTCCACTGTGTATATATACTATATTTCCCTTATCTAATTATCTGTTGATGGACACTTCGGTTGATTCCATATCTTGGCTATTGGGATAATGCTGCAGTAAATATGGGAGTGTAGATATGTCTTTGAAATACTAATTTCATTTCCTTTGGAGATATATATATAGGTGTGTGTGTGTATGTATGTATGTACACTCATACATGTATATGTATATAAGATTGCTGGATCAAGCAATTTTTTTATTATACTTTAAGTTCTAGGGTACATGTGCACAATGTGCAGGTTTGTTACATATGTATACATGTGCCATGCTGGCGTGCTGCACCCATTAACTCGTCATTTACATTAGGTATATCTTCTAATGCTATCCCTCCCCACAATAGGACCTGGTGTGTGATGCTCCCCTTCCTGTGTCCAAGTGATCTCATTGTTCAATTCCCACCTATGAGTGAGAACATGCGGTATTTGGTTTTCTGTTCCTGCAATAGGAATGATGGTTTCCAGCTGCATCTATGTCCCTACAAAGGACATGAACTCATCCTTTTTTATGGCTGCATAGTATTCCATGGTGTATATGTGCCACATTTTCTTAATCCAGTCTGTCACTGATGGACATTTGGGTTGATTCCAAGTCTTTGCTATTGTGAATAGTGCCGCAATAAACATATGTGTGCATGTGTCTTTATAGCAGCATGACTTATAATCCTTTGGGTATATCCCCAGTAATGGGATGGCTGGGTCAAATGGTACATCTAGTTCTAGATCCTTGAGGAATCGCCACACTGTTTTCCACAATGGTTGAACTAGTTTGCAGTCCCACCAACAGTGTCAAAGTGTTCCTATTTCTCCACATTCTCTCCAGCACCTGTTGTTTCCTGATTTTTTAATGATTGCCATTCTAACTGGTATGAGATGCTATCTCATTGTGGTTTTGATTTGCATTTCTCTGATGGCCAGTGATGATGAGCATTTTTTCATGTGTCTGTTGGCTGTGTGAATGTCTTCTTTTGAGAAATGTCTGTTCATATCCTTTGCCCACTTTTTGATGGGGTTGTTTTTTTTCTTGTAAATTTGTTTGAGTTATTTGTAGGTTCTGGATATTAGCCCTTTGTCAGATGAGTAGATTGCAAACATTTTCTCCCATTCTGTAGGTTGCCTGTTCACTCTGATGGTAGTTTCTTTTGCTGTGCAGAAGCTCTTTAGTTTAATTAGATCCGATTTGTCAATTTTGGCTTTTGTTGCCGTTGCTTTCGGTGATCAAGTAATTTTTTGAGGAACCTCCATACTGTTTTATATAATGACTATCTTAATTCATATTTCTATCAACAGTGTAAAAGTGTTTCCTTTTCTTCACATCCTCACCAACTCTTGTTATCTTTCCTCTTTTTGATAATAGCCATTCTAACAAGTGTAAGGTAATATCTCATTATGGTTTTAATTTGTATTTCTCTGATAAGTAGTAAAGGTTTACTGAATTCATTTTTTAATTCTAACTGTTTTTGGTGGAGTCTTCAGGGTTTTCTTATATATAGGTTTTCTAGCTATAAAATCATGCCATCTGCAAACAGGAACAATTTAACTTGTTTCTCATCAGTTTGGATGTCTTTTATTTCTTTGTTGCCTAATTGCTCTGGCTAGGACTTAGAGTATTATATTGAATAAAACTGGCATTGTCTTGTTCCTGATCTCAGAGGAAAAGTTTTCAACTTTTAACTATTGAGTATGATATTAACTGTGGGTTTGTTACATACGGCCTTTATTGTGTTGAGGTACATTCCTTCTAAATTTATTTAGAATTTTTATCATTATATATTTATATATATTTTTATATTATCTTATGCCAAACAGAACTCAATACAGCTTTAAAAATGTGGGCAGTATAAAGTAAAATTAGAAATCAGGCCTGAAAAACAATTACAGAAATAAGAAGTAAATTAGAGAAATAGGAAAAGTAATTACAGATATACATGCTGGAACTTCCTCAGGTTGAGCCACAAATTTGGTCATAAACTTTCTGGCAGGAAAAGAAAATGGAGGCATGACTGTCAATTACTGAAGTCTTGAAGGCATTACTTATTTGAACATTTCTAAAGAAAATCCTGAGTAATAGAGGAGTAACCCAGGGAACAAAGGAAAGCTTGTTAACATCCCTGAAAGAAATTTACCAGTTCACATATTCTCCGTCATCAACACTTTAGTCCAAGACTTGATCATCTCATACCTGGACTATGTAAAACTGCCTTCTAATTAGTCTCCCCTCTTCTACTCTTATAGTTTATTATTTATATAGCAGCTTTTTGATAGTGTCTTTTTCAGAACCTCATTTAGATCACCTCAGTTCTCGTCTTAATGGGAAGTCCTTCTATGGCTTTCTATTGTGCGAAGAATAGAATCTAACTACTTTGCCTCAAATACCCTGCCTGATCTAGCACTGGCCTATCCCTCCAGCACCATCTCCTACCTCGTTCCCCTCATTCACTCTGCAACAACCACACTGAGCGTTATTTGGTAGCTTGCTTCTACTGGAAGCTACCAAACTTGCTTCTGCTGCACTAAGCTCCTGTCTTCACACAGCTTATCCCAAAGCCAAGGATATCTATTTTAGGTTTTTGTTATGATAGCACGCACTTTTAGGTACCCAAGCCTTCCAATTATTTTCTGCTGCATAATCAACCACTCCAAACCTAATAGCTTAAAACACAATCAGTTATTTAGCTTAAGAATGTGCAGTATGGGCAGATTTTAGCAGGGAAGGCTTGTCACTGTTTCACGCAGTGTGAGCAGAAAAAAACCTTTGACAATTTTACTATGAAAATGCTCAGCAAACAAGGAAAGGAGCTAAAAGAGTTTCCCACACTTGAATAAAGGGCATCTGTGGAAAAAAAAAAAAACAACTAACATCATGCTTAATATTGAAATAGTAAAATTCTTTTCCCATGGATTAGAAAGAGATCAGGATGTCTCTTCTCACCACTTCTATTCACTATTATATTAAGTACTCTAGAAAGTGTAATAAGGCAAGAAAAAGAGAGAAAAGGCATAAGACCAGGGAAAGAACAAGACAAATTGCCATTATTCACAGATAGTATGACTTCTTACATAGAAAATTCTTTTATTTATTTATTTATTTATTATACTTTAAGTTCTAGGGTACATGTGCATAACGTGCAGGTTTGTTACATATGTATACTTATGCCATGTTGGTGTGCTGCACCCATCAACTCATCAGCACCCATCAATTCATCATTTATATCATGTATAACTCCCCAATGCAATCCCTCCCTCCTCCCCCCTCCCCATGATAGGCCCCAGTGTGTGATGTTCCCCTTCCCGAGTCCAAGTGATCTCATTGTTCAGTTCCCACCTATGAGTGAGGACATGCGGTGTTTGGTTTTCTCTTCTTGTGATAGTTTGCTAAGAATGATGGTTTCCAGCTGCATCCATGTCCCTACAAAGGACGCAAACTCATCCTTTTTTATGGCTGCATAGTATTCCATGGTGTATATGTGCCACATTTTCTTAATCCAGTCTGTCACAGATGGACATTTGGGTTGATTCAACGGCAGCAAAAGCCAAAATTGACAAATGGGATCTAATTAAACTAAAGAGCTTTTGCACAGCAAAAGAAACTACCATCAGAGTGAACAGGCAACCTACAGAATGGGAGAAAATTTTTGCAACCTACTCATCTGACAAAGGGCTAATATCCAGAATCTACAAAGAACTCAAACAAATATACGAGAAAAAAACAAACAACCCCATCAAAAAGTGGGCAAAGGATATGAACAGACATTTCTCAAAAGAAGACATTCACACAGCCAACAGACACATGAAAAAATGCTCATCATCACTCGTCATCAGAGAAATGCAAATCAAAACCACAATGAGATACCATCTCACACCAGTTAGAATGGCAATCATTAAGAAGTCAGGAAACAACAGGTGTTGGAGAGGATGTGGAGAAATAGGAACACTTTTACACTGTTGGTGGGACTGTAAACTAGTTCAACCATTATGGAAAACAGTATGGCAATTCCTCAAGGATCTAGAACTAGATGTACCATATGACCCAGCCATCCCACTACTGGGTATATACCCAAAGGATTATAAATTATTCTACTACAAAGACACATGCACACGTATGTTTATTGCGGCACTATTCACAATGATTGCCATTCTAACTGGTGTGAGATGGTATCTCATTGTGGTTTTGATTTGCATTTCTCTGATGATTTGCATTTCTCTGATGAGCATTTTTTCATGTGTCTGTTGGCTGTATGAGTGTCTTCTTTTGAGAAATGTCTGTTCATATCCTTTGCCCACTTTTTGATGGGGTTGTTTGTTTTTTCCTTGTATATTTGTTTGAGTTCTTTGTAGATTCTGGATATTAGCCCTTTGTCAGATGAGTAGGTTGCAAAAATTTTCTCCCATTCTGTAGGTTGCCTGTTCACTCTGATGGTAGTTTCTTTTGCTGTGCAGAAGCTCTTTAGTTTAATTAGATCCCATTTGTCAATTTTGGCTTTAGCTGCCGTTGCTTTTGGTGTTTTAGACATGAAGTCCTTGCCCATGCCTATGTCCTGAATGGTACTACCTAGATTTTCTTCTAGGGTTTTTATGGTATTAGGTCTAACATTTAAGTCTCTAATCCATCTTGAATTAATCTTCGTATAAGGAGTAAGGAAAGGATCCAGTTTCAGCTTTCTACTTATGGCTAGCCGATTTTCCCAGCACCATTTATTAAATAGGGAATCCTTTCCCCATTTCTTGTTTCTCTCAGGTTTGTCAAAGATCAGATGGCTGTAGATGTGTGGTATTATTTCCAAGGACTCTGTTCTGTTCCATTGGTCTATAGCTCTGTTTTGGTACCAGTACCATGCTGTTTTGGTTACTGTAGCCTTGTAGTATAGTTTGAAGTCAGGTAGCGTGACGCCTCCAGCTTTGTCCTTTTGACTTAGGATTGTCTTGGCAATGCGGGCTCTTTTTTGGTTCCATATGAACTTTAAAGCAGTTTTTTTCCAATTCTGTGAAGAAACTCATTGGTAGCTTGATGGGGATGGCATTGAATCTATAAATAACCTTGGGCAGTATGGCCATTTTCACGATATTGATTCTTCCTATCCATGAGCATGGTACTTACATAGAAAATTCTACAGATTTACAAAAAAGTATTAGAACTAATAAGCAAATATAGCAAATTCACAGGATACAAGTTTGATATGTGAAAATCAATGGCATCATTATTTATTTGTAACAAATGATTACAATATAAAATTTAAAAACTATCATTTTCTGCAGCATCAAAAATTATACAATACTCACGAAAATTTTAATGTAAGATGTTGTGGCAGACACATCCTGGGTTGACCCCAATGCTCCATGCCCCTATATAGTCTCCTTCCCTTGAGTACGCAAATAGGTTGTGACTGGCTTCTAACCCATGTAAGATGGCAAAGATGATGGGATACCATGCCTTTGATTAGGTAACTCTGTATGGCAAGCGGACTCTAGAAAGACTCTTCTGTTAGTCTTAGAGAGGCAAATGGCCATGTTGTGAACTCTTTATGAAGACAGTCATACAGAAAGGACAGTAGGCATCCTCTAAGACATATCTAGAATAGTAAAGACAAGTTTGAAAAAGGGAAAAAAACAAGTTGTAGTATTTACCATATTCTACTTGATTTCAAGACCCACTACATAAAGTAATAAACAGAGTGTGATATTGGCAACAACAGAGACAAACAGGTAATCAAAACAGAGTAGAGACTAGAAATATATCTCTACGTAGATGGTCAGTTGAAATTTGGAAAAAGATGCCAGGAAAATTTAATTTAAAAAGGAGTCATTTTATTTATTTATTTATTTATTTATTTATTTATTTATTTATTTATTTATTTATTATTTAAGATTCAGTGTGTATGTTTGCAGGTTTGTTACATGGGTATATTGCGTGATATTAGGGTTTAGGCTTCTATTGATCCTGCTACCCAGATAGCCAACACAGTACCCTATATGTCACTTTTCAACCCTTGCCTTCCCCTCTCCCTTTGCTGTTTTGGAGTCCCCAGTGTGTGTTGTTCCTATCTTTATGTCCATGAGTACCCAACGTTTAGCTAGTGTTTTGTTGAGGACTTTTGTCTCTATGTTCATCAGGAATATTGGCCTATAGCTTTCTTTTTTGTTATGCCTTTGCTAGATTTCAGTATTAGAACTATGCTGGTTTTGTAGAATAAGTTAGGGAGAAATCCCTCCTCTTCAATTTTTGAAATAGTTTCAATAGGATCGGTACCAGCCCTTGTTTGTATGTTTGGTCGAATTCAGCTATGACTCCATCTGGTCCAGGGCTTTTTTTGGTTGGTAGGATTTTTATTACTGATGCAATTTTGAAACTTGATATTGGTCTGTTCAAGTGTTCACTTTCTTCCTGGATCTATGTTAGGAGGTTATATGTTTCCAGGAATTTATCCATTTCCTCTAGATTTTCTAGTTTGTGCACATACAGATGTTCAGTGACTACTGTCTCTGAGGTTCTTTGGTATTTCTATGGGATGAATTGTAATATCATCTTTTTCATTTCTGATTGTGATTATTTGGATAATCTCTCCTTTGTTAATCTAGCTAGTGGTATATGAAACTTGTTTATCTTTTCAAATAACAAACTTTTCATTTTGTTGATCGTGTGTATTATTTTCTTGTCTCAATTTCGTTTAGCTCTGTTCTGATTTTACTATTTTTTGCCTTCTGCTAGCTTTAGATTCAGTTTGTTCATGTTTTTCTAGTTCTTTTAGGTGTGAGATTAGGTTGTTAATTTGAGATCTATCTCTTTGTTTTAGTGCTATAAACTTTCTTCTTAACACTGCCTTTGCCACATCCCAGAAGTTTTGCTATGTTGTGTCCCTATTTTCATTTGTTTCAAAGAATTTTTTGATTTCTACCTTAATTTTGTTATTCACCCAAAAATCATTCAGTAACAAGTTATTTAGTTTCCATGTATTTGTGTGGTTCTGAGAATTCCCCTTGGTATTGATTTCTGTTTTTATTTGACAGTAGTCCCAAAAGATGCTTGGTATGATTTAAATTTTTGAAATATATTGAGATTTGCTTTATGAGCAAGCATGTCAACAATCTTAGAGTATATTCCATGTGCAGATGAGAAGAATGTATATTCTGTGGTTTTGGGGTGGAGTATTCTGCAGATGTCTATCAGATCCAGTTGGTCAAGTGTTCAATTTAACTCCAGAATTTCTTTGTTAGTTTACTGGCTTAGTGATCTGTCTTATGCTGCCAGTGGGGTGTAGAAGGCTTCTTCTATGAGTGTGTGGCTGAGTCTTTTCTTAGGTCTAGAATTAATTGTTTTATCAATCTGGGTGCTCCAATGTTGGATGCATATATATTTAGAATAGTTAAATCTTCTTTTTGAATTGAACCCTTCTATCATTATTTAATGCCCTTCTTTGTCATTTTTAAAAACTGTTATTGGTTTAAAGTTTGTTTTGTCTGATGCAAGAATAGTAACCCCTGCTTTTTATATTTTCTATTTGCATGATAAATCTTTCTCCATTCCTTTACTTTGAGCCTATGGATGTCAAGGTGTCACAACATGTGAGATGGGTCTCTTACAGACAGCAGAAGGATGGGTCTTTTTTTTTTTTAAATTCAATTTGTCACTCAGAGAAGTTAAAATGTGTTTTCTACATATGGGAAAGACAGAGCTAAGCCTGAGTCTGGCCTAAGAAAGCCAGAGTGGCCTCCACAGTACATGTCTGCACCAGCATTAGCTTGCCTGCTGGGAAATCATAAAGCAAAGGATTCATTGGGTAGATGCTGACCAGTGGGAGAGGGAGCTCTTGGATCCCTGATGGAGGCAGAAAGGATTAGAGGAGAATATCTTGAATAGAATGGCATCTGTCTGGGTCAATGAAATTGTGGAGGAGATTCTCCCTCAGATTCATTCACAAGAGAAAGAATTAGTTTGCATATCAGTCAGACTTAGAGGATGAGATGAAAGCTTCTTAGTGTATCCTCCATCTCCTCTTTATGAGTTGTAAGGGTAGGAAAAGATGTGCCAGATAGAGAAAGAGAAAACGCTCAGTGTTGCTACCTTGTCTACCCACTTCAGACTTTTAGACTTCCAGCAAGCAGCAGGCCTAAATGGTAAAGGGGGGAGATTGGCATTAAATCAAGTTCCATGTTCAACTTCTGAACTCCAGTGGAATTTCAACTTCTGAATTGATACTATGTGACTGTTTTTTATCTGAAAAACGGAAAAAAATCATGAAGGCACTGGAATTTTCATATAGAAACAAGAATAAAAACCCCACTGAATAAATTTTGAAGAAATATGATAGATTTTTTTTAAAAGTTGCAGTTTTTTAAAAGACAAGGTCTTGCTTTATTGCCTAGGCTGGAGTGTAGTGGTAAAATCTTAATTCACTGCACCCTTGAATTCCTAGCCTCAAGCCTCCTGAATAGCTAGGACTACAGGTGTGTACCACCAAGCCTACCTAATTTTTAAATTTTTTGTGGCGATGGGGTCTTGCTATATTGTCCAGACTGGTCTCAAAGTCCTGGCTTCAAGCAATCCTCTCACCTCAGCTTCTCACAGCACTGGGATTACAGGTGTGAGCCATTGTACCCAGCCAAAAAGTTGCATCTTAATTACAAGTATATACCTGTAGCAATTGTTTATTGGTATATCAAAGACAATTGTTTAAAAAAAATAATAATTTCTTTCTAATTCTATCAATTGGATGACTTTTGAGTCATCTCACTTTTATTGCATTTATCTGGAGGATGGCTTGGGGCTCAGCTGAGATAGCTGAGATGGTTGAGTTTCTCTCTCTGATTTTGCATCCTTAAGAAGGCTAGAAAGGGCATTCTCACATGGTGGTGGCAGCGTCTAAGACTGCAAGGCCTAATATGCAATATGCAATTGCTTATCAAGTCTCTATTTATATTACATTTCATGATTTCCCATTGACCAGAACAATTTATCTACATCAGTGATAAATTTATCTATATCAGTGATAAACTGTTTTCCTCTTGTAGGAAACATACAAGAGGGAAATATACAAGAATGTGGATACTGGGGGCATGTTACTTTGGGGACCATTTATTTGGCAATCTACAAAAATCTACCTTCTGGTCCCACTGATTCTTAACCTTTTCCATAGGTAAAATACACTCGCCTCCTTTTAAGCCCAGAAGTCTTACAAGATTTGAAGTTCATAATCATGTGAATTGCATCAGGTCCACAGCTGGGGAAAGTTTCTTAGGTGTAGCTATGTTTGATTCAGAGATGTGTAAATAAAAAAGACATGTAATCTCCCCTGCCTCCACTCCCATTACACGGTGTTAGGTGAGAGAGGAGCAGGAGAACCATAAAAGACATTTCTGTTTAAATTAGGGAGGAATGAGAGGAACCTAGCAGTCACAGGTTCATAGCAACTCTGAAATCTAGCTGAGCATATGTTGTCAGGATTTCCTGCTCTGAACACAAAGAATGTTTCTTACTAGAACTCAGTTTGCCCCCTGAGAACAATTTGCTGACTACAGCTCAATTTCCTCCAGAGTTCTTGACTGCCATCTGAGAAGACCTTTCTTTTTCACAGGAAAGACCCTTGCTTACCACTGAATAGTTTTCTAAGCCTGGTTCCTGCCTATAGACAAGTTGGGGACCCAGACATCTCTTTTCATTTTGAACTTTCTCAGTGCCTTTTAGTCTAAACTGGCAATACTTTTATTAATCCCATTCTCTTAGAAACATGGAGGATTTTCTATAAATCTTATTGGTATTGGCTCCATGTCCCACAGCCACATTCTTTTTTTCTTTTTTTCAAGAATGTTCTACAGTAAGCAGAATAATGACCTTTCATATTTGTGTATTTTATAATCTCACACTTCTAGCTATGGTATGATACATGACAAGCGGAATCAAGGTAGTTGATGGAATTTAGCTTGCTATCCAGTTGACCTTAAATAGTGAGATTATCCTAGTGGGCCCAATGTAATCATGAGATTCTTAGTTGTGGAAGTGAGAGACAGAAGAATAAGTGGCAGAGTGATGTTATGTGAGAAAGACTCAACAGACTTTAGACAGCTTTGAAAAAAGAAAGTGGCCATGAGCCAAGGAATGTGGGCAGCCTGTAGAAGCTGGAAAAGGCAAGAAAATGGATCCTTCAGAAAGAATCACAGTTCTAACACCTTGATTTTAGCCCAGTGAGGTCAGTTTTGGACTTCTGACCTCTAGAACTATAAGATTATATATTATGTTGTTTTAAGTCTCTGTTTGTGGTACTTTGTTACAGTAGCAATATCAACTAATACATTCGTCTGCATTTGGACAACACCTTTAAGCTATCTAGGAACCTTTTGTTCCAATGAAAACTACTATGGCTCAGTCTCTTACATTTAGATACTGGAAGATGTACTCAAATAATTTCATATCAGCATTGATGATGATAGCAAAGTACTGAGAAGAACCTACATGCTCATTATTAGTGGCATGGATAAATAAATTCTAGAGTATTCATACAAGGAATATGTATTCTCAGTTAACATTAGGTAAATATCTATAGCATTATCATTAGGAAAAAAAAGCTCTCCTGGAAAATATAATCTCTGAATCCTCTTATGTAAAATTAAAAAATAGTATACTTTAAAAAATGCTGACATGTGTGTTTTAAAGATGTGAAGAAAAGTAAGAGATTTGCTCAGAATTCATTATAGCATTGGCCCCTGAGGGAAATGTGACCAGGGAGGAGGTAGTGGTAATGTTCTACTCCTAAACTAGGTGGTGAATTTTTAAGTGACCATTTTATTATTCCTTAAACTATGCTTTTATATTATATCAGCTTCTTGTACATAAAATTTACGATAAAAATTCAAGAATTAAAAAAAGTAAAAAATAGAAAAAAATAGGCCAAATGGTTTCCAAAGAAAACTGATGTAGCAATGTTGCTATTGAACAAATAAAAGGCATTATTAGGAACTAAACAGAGATCCATTAAGCAAAATAAAAATAACAATTCACATAGAAGATATAATATTCCACAGCCTACTTTCTTATTTATTTATTCTTAAATTTCTCCAGTGAATGGGAGATATTGATGAAATGTGACATTTATAGTCATTGTAGAAAACCAAATACTAATTTTTTTGTTGTCCTTACATTACTTTGGTGGTAGCAATCGTGTGTGTTGAGAGAGACACATAAGAGATGGTGGAGAAATATGTTTAGTAGAATATTATCATGCTAATTAATATAATTTCATAATTTTAAGTAGTTCATTCTGTGAAGGCTTTTTGAAATGGGTAAATTCACAATGATTACAGCTGAATACAATATATATTTTCCTACTTGTTACAAAATAAGAATTAACAACGAAAACACAATGTCCTCTCATAACTTCCCTAAATTTTAAAAAAAGCCAAAGAAGAATATTCTTTTGAAGACTTAGTAAAGTATAACGGAAAAAGAATGCAGGAAATGATGTTAAGAATTTTTGATACTTGATTTTAGAATAAAAATGTTAATACTAATAAACACTAATTTCATACTGAAGACATGTCTTAGGGCTTAGTGTGGAACTCACTTATCTCAGAAAACAGGAATTGGATAGCAGATATCAAATAAATGAGGCAACCAGATTTTGGAGATCTTGATGGTTAAGATTAAAGTTAATATGTCATGTTTTAATTTTTTCCTAAATGGAAGCCAGATGATGGACTAAATTATCCTCCCCACCCAACTCCTATCACCTTTCTGCTTGTTTTCTTTGTGCTGTTCCATGGGAATATGGCATAAGCAACTGTAACTTACACTAGGATGCAGGAGAACATTCAGGAGCATGTGGTTCTCCATCACTGAACAACCTCTGGGGAGTTTTTTGAATGCTGACTCACTCATTGCAGCCCCAACATGCAACAGGACACATTAGACGCTTAGTAGAGACTTGTTGAGTGAATGGTTGACAGAGTGCATATTAATAAGTAAATAATAATAAAAGGAAATGACTTTCAAAAAGAAGTTGCATTACTATATTTAAGCATCACACATTTAAATATTCATTATTGCTAGTGCTGTGAGAGCTTTGTTGCAGTCCTGCTACTGGCTTTAGGTATTATCTCATGCAAAACACCTAATTCAGGCAAGAACCAGCCTTGGCAGGTTTTTATAACTATTTTTCCTTGCAGTTCTAATATCTTACACCTCTTTTGACTCACTTGGACTCCTTTTGGGTAGTTTAATGTGTATGACTCTGCTTGTTTATTCTATCCTTCGGTAGGAACTAATTTAATAATATTGCCACTTCCCATTTACAAAAACTTACAAGTTAAATGGAATTGACCAGATAAAGCAGGCTAAAAAGGAACAAGACTAGACTTCACAGTGAACATAAATCTGACTAGCATCTAATGTTGTTCTGTGATTTTCCTAGATTTTTGTTCTTTCTTTAGAAAAAAAAACATTTTCACAATTTTCTAATTAATAAAGTAATACATATTCAATTCAGAAAACAGAAAAGAACAAATAAAAATATACTTAGAATTCCACCATACACAAATAACTACTTTTAAGGATTTTGCTATAGCTTTTCTTGGCCTCTATCTTTTCATAGATTTACACAATTTATGTTTATTTACATAGGGCTACTTTTATTTACTTAGCAATATGTCAGCAATGTTTTCATGTCATGAAATATTTAAAACTTGTGAGTAATGCTGATATTTAAATAATGTATTTAATAATATTTAATAACAGTAAGTGATAATGATTACAAAATTCATTTCAGTCAATCCCCTACAATTGAACATTTAAGATGCTTTAAGTTTTCTTTATTATTATTATTACATTTGGAAACAAATTTTCTCCACATATGAAACTATTAAAAAAATCTTGATAATGATGGTTAGGTATACATATTAGGAGTACACACAAGTGGCCTTTTAGCCCTTGTATTTTGTAAAAATCTGTTCTTTATTTTTGGAAGGCCAGATTTTCAAATGCTTATCTCAAAATCGTTTCTGACTTGTCTGAACTCGGGCATGATGAATGATCATGTGATCTTACAAGTTACAACTATATCTCCAAGTCCTTTTTTCTTTTTCTCTTGGACAATTACTTATGAGAAATTGGGCTAGGCACTGCACAAAAGGGAAATAATTACAATTATAACTCTTGCCCTGAGCACCATTTACTCTCAACCATTGGTTGGTCATCACCAGTCAGTTCAATGAACTTGAGAATAATTTTGTTTTCTGTCCAAGGAAAAGACCACTTGGAATTTTTATTAAAATTATATTCAATGTGTTATTTAATAACAGAAAGTATTTACATTTGTAAAATCCTGAGCCTTCCTATCTGTTCCTGAATCTATTTATAAGCATGATTTTATATTATCTATAAACATATCATTTTTGAATATATTCAGGTCATGTAAGTCTTTAGTAAAATGTTACGTTTTCCTTCTTTAGACCCTTTAAATAAATTGTTAATAATTCTCAATTATACTGTCAATTACTCAGTGCTTTCCCGAGGCAAGACAGTGTGCCGAACATTTTACATGAATAATTTTTTTTTTTTTAGGCAGAGTCTCACTCTGTCGCCCAGGCTGGAGTGCTGTCATGTGATCCTGGCTCACTGCAACCTCCACCTCCTGGGTTCAAGTGATTCTCCTGCCTCAGCCTCCTGAATAGCTGGGATTGCAGGTGCCTGCCACCATACCCAGCTAATTTTTTTGTATTTTTAGTAAAGCTGGGGTTTCACCATGTTGGCCAGGCTGGTCTCGAACTCCTGACCTCCGGCGATCCACCTGCCTGGGCCTCCCAAAGCATGAATAATTTTATCTAACCCTCAGAACAATTACATGAAGAGGGAAAAATTATTATCTCTGATACACAGATGGGGAAATTGAGGCTTGGATAGGTTATATGTCTTGCCCAGAGCAATATACCTAGCAAGTTGCAGAAGAATTTGAGACTAAGCTGTTTGAAAAAAAATTTTTAAGTAAACTTTTTACTGAAGTATAACATATGTAGGGAAATGAGCAAAATAATAAATGCACAGCTCAATTGATTTCTATAAAATAAACATACTCATGTAATGAATACACAGAATATTACTGGTATCCCTAGATACTCTCCTAGGCCCTCCAACTGTCATTAACCCCCTTGGGGATAACCAGCAGTCTAATGTTTGCCACTGTAAACTAGCTATGCCTTATTTGGAACTTCAGTTTCCTATGTCTAGATTATTTTGTTCAACATTGTATTTTTGATTCATTGTTGGGTTTAGCTAAATTTTTTTTATTGTTGTGTAGAATTCCATTTTACATATAAAACACTATGTATTCTATAGTAGGTGGCATTTGAGTTGTTTTCAGTTTGGGATTACTTAATGTTATTATAAACATACTTTTCCATGTTTGTTGGCATGTAAATTTCTTTTTTTTTTTTTTTGAGGCGGAGTCTCGCTCTGTCGCCCGGACTGGAGTGCAGTGGCCAGATCTCAGCTCACTGCAAGCTCCGCCTCCCGGGTTTACGCCATTCTCCTGCCTCAGCCTCCCAAGTAGCTGGGACTACAGGCGCCCGCCACCTCGCCCATCTAGTTTTGTATTTTTAGTAGAGACGGGGTTTCACCGTGTTAGCCAGGATGGTCTCGATCTCCTGACCTCGTGATCCGCCCGTCTCGGCCTCCCAAAGTGCTGGGATTACAGGCTTGAGCCACCGCGCCCGGCCGGCATGTAAATTTCTATCAGGTATGTACTTAGGAGTGGAATTGCTGGGCAGGCATATGCTTAGTTTTAGTATAGATTCCCAGATTTCCAAAGTGACTACATCCTTTTCCACTTCTCACGGCAGTTTCTGAGAGTTCTTGTCGCTCTGGAACATTTTGCCCTTGTGTTTTTTTAACTGATAAGTGTTAATAAAATAGAAAAATGTATTTTTTTCCTGTATGTTCATTTTATGTATTTTGCTAAGTATCTTATTTTTCTAAAAAAAGCTCTAAAACCATGATAATATCTCCACCTTTATTTCTAATTTTGTATATTTATACATTATTTATTACACTAATAGTTTGTCTGTATTGGTTTAATTTCTAGCAAAATATCTATGAAAATTACTTATTCTATTGTTTCAAAAATTAATATTTTCTTCTTTCATACTTATTCATTTTTACCTTTCCTTAAGCTTATTTTTCAATCTTCATTAGCAGAATGCTTACCTAATTGATTATTGTTTAAGAGTAAATTGTCTCTGCTGATGGAGTGACCAGCATAAATCCAGGAGAAATCTACTGGAGAGATATTGAGTATAAAATATTTTTTCATTCAGAGAGAGAGAGAGAGAGACAGAGACACATAGGGAGAGAAATAAGGAGTTAATTATCCATTTCCTTCCCCAGGACTTTGCCATGTCTGCATGTGTGGATGAAGAGTGTGATTTTAATCTTACAACCAGGAAGGGAGTTAGTCATAGGGAAAATTACAGAGCAGATGATTAAAGATATGGTGGTCTTTTCTGATATCACAAAGTCACAGCCTTTCATCCAACTTCCTCTTATTAAAGACCAAAAACATTAAAAATAGAAAAAGGAAATAAATATTTTCCTCAATTTTTAAACTTTTGAATTCTGTTTTCTATTATTGGCCAAGGCATTCTAACTGATTCGCTACCCATATCTTTCTTCATTTTTGTTTTGCTTGATATAACAGGGACAGAGAGCTATGAAAATACGCTCCTACTGTTGTTTCTGTTTTTTTTTTTTTTGGAAAAACTAGTTTTTAATTATGTGATCCTGTATTTTATTATGATTCAACTTGAAGATTCATGAGTTACAATTTTGTGTCATAAACTTATTTTGTTCTTTCCCATCATATTCTTTTAAAAATATACAATCTACAATATTTTTACCCAGCTTCTTATTTTAAAGTATTATTTTATTACTATGTGTGAATTAATTTACTTTTCTTTCAAATAGTGTTAAAATGTACTTTCTGATATAATGTTGTTAATTACTTATACTCAATGCTATGTTTACATATTTTCTGAGACTCACTTCTACTGTTCTTAGGCCATAATTTCCCCTTTTATATGTGCAGATAAAACTTAATAGAATACGTTCTTGTTGTTTTTTTTTTTTTTTCCAGGATAAATAAATAGATGATATTCTTTCAGTTACTTTTACACATGAAACAAAACTTCAGTGAACATAGAGCATCTGGCTTAAAATTTGTTCCCCTGATGCATTTGTAGCCGTTTTCCCCATATTCTGGCATTTGGTGTGGTGCGGAAGTCCTGCCTCAGTGTAATTGTTCTCCTGTGCTAGGTTACGTTTTTTACCACCTCTAGGCTGGTTGTCTTTCACTTCTCAACAGGGTATATCTGGTTTGGTTTTTACTCTTCGGATGTAACCTCTTTAAATGTTTAGATTCAATTCAACTTTTTTTCTACTAATACTTTATTTCAGTATATTTTCTGTTCTAGTTTTCAGAATTATTGATCAAATTTGGATCTCTGTGTGCTGTCCTCCAATTTAATGCCTTCTCTGTTGCTGTTTTGTTTTCTTTCTTCTGGAACCTGGCAGAGTGCTTCAAGGTGGGTTGCAGATGTCTGACTCAATCTTCTATATTAATAGATTTTCTCTATATTGTTATAATTAATTTTAAATTGATTTTATAAAATTTATAATTATAGGATTTTTTTCATGTTCAATTCAATTTTAATTTTTTCCTATTTGCCCATTCTTCTTTTTTCTTATCACTTTGAACATACTGATCTCACACTGAAAAGACACATTGATAGAAATGAATTTTTGAACTGAGTCCAAAGATTTAAACATCTGGTTATACCCTGATGAAAAAAGAAAGAAGACAATCTCTTTATCATGTCTGTCTTTTGTTTTGAAGTTATTACTTAAATTTTGTCAAAATAAATTGTGGTTTATTGCATTATTTTCCTCATTTCTTCACCTTTTCTTGCATCTCTTCCCTTGCTATGGCCTCGCCATCATAGATGGCATGTACTCATTTCATCTTGTCTCTGGACTTGGCTATGTGACTTGCTTTGGCTGATGACACATGAGCAAAAGTCACAGTTGGCATTCTAAGTGCAAACCTTGAAGATCTCACATGTTCTTGCTTGTTTTATTTTCTTTCTGGCAGATCATGGAAATAATATAACTGTGGGTAGTCTGCTGGTCAGCAGAGCCACCCTAGGTAATTAATAGATATGCAGTGACAGAAAGAGCTTCCCAGTTGAGCCTAGCCTATGTCAATCAGATTCTAGTAGGTTCACAGATGCATGAGCAGTAAGAAAAGTTTACACTAATTGGAGTGATTTGTTACATAGTCATAAGTAACCAGCACAATACATTTTAAAATATTTTCTCTGGTAAATCATTTTCAAAAGTAATTCTTTCTGTGCTTCTTGCTTAATAAAACTTTTTGTAAATCTTACTTTTAAAACGTTATTCTTTTTTGCCTTGAATTCCTCATTGAAAAAAGATTCATAGTTTTTTTTTTTTTTTTTTTTTTTCTAATTCATCTGTCTTTAAATAGCGATGAGACTTCCTCTTTGAAGATTGCAGGTGAGAAGATTAGATGCTTTCTCGGAAGCCCAGCAACCTGATGGGAGTGTGGAGTGAGCCAGACCCAAATCAGAACTTCATCCCTGCATGGTTTATTTTGCTTGTTTGGCAAACTTGCCCTGCAGGTAAGCAGATCCAGTGGGATAATATCTTCCTGTTCTAGCTGTTCATGTTTTCAAAGAAGAGATTCTTTGGGGTTTTGTTTTGTGCCTTGAACCCTTCAAAAGCAAATGTCCCAATTCTAACTGGCTTATTACTTGTCCTGCTTCCTGCTCTTCTAAAGAAGTTATCTGCTGCTTTGGGGAAAATTGTCAGCATGGTTCAAGGCATTTTATTTGCTTGATATCCTTGAAAGAGACTAGCCAGCTGCTCACAAATCTCACTTCATCTCCGTCTTAGACATTCAGCTAACCTATATTTTTGTTTCCTCTGCCTGTGGCCATGTGATTGATTTCTTAGGAATATAATGTGAATAGAAGTGATATTGTTATTTCCAGGTCTGGCTCATAAAAACTTTCTATGAACAATTCCCAACTTTCCAACAGAGGCTAAAGAAAATGGAGAAAGTCCAATAACCAAGGATTGCATCTGACCCACTGTAGTATGCAATAAACTTTAACAATTATTGAAAAAGCAGAGATTTTGTAAGATTCTTCAGTTAAACAAAGTAACTATACTTGTTGTGAAGATTCAATTCAGAGAGAACTAGACTATGGCAAAGAGTATTACTCACCTTTACTATTAAATCAGACTGTATGTCAGGTCTTTCAACATGATCATCCTTGAATTTAACCCAAGTATCTCCATTTTCTGCTAACTGCTACAGCAAGGCAGTGTCTAGTCATTTTTGTGTAGTGCTCCTCCCACTTACACTCACACACCCTGTTTAGTTCAGATTCCGGTGTCTCTGGATCAATTCATGTGAAAGGAAGGTGGCAGAAGTGGGATGGGGCAAAGGAAGTACAACTGTGATGCACCAATATGGCAGGGTGCTCTGGAGTGAGTACTGATATACAGAGTCGGGGTCCCGTTTAGGGCCCAAATGGCTGAGTTTTTGTCCTCTGCAGGGCTGAAAATCAGGTCTTGGTATTCCTACCTTGCTCAGTCACCACAGTGGCCACTCACACATGGGTGTGATCTTAGCCAGATCTTTACAGTTGAAGATGGCCATTTGGGAACCAACCGGGGGAGCAATCTGCTGACTGACCATAGTCCTAGCGACTAGGCAGTGATTTCTACCAAATTCTAGTTAATCTTACATTTCCTCTCACACGCTATTTTTTCTTCTATTTTTTTCTAATATGCTGTTTTTTTCCTCCATTAAAATGTTTCATATGACTCTTAACAGTTCTCCATTTTTTTTTTTGCATGACAGAGTCTTTACTTTTAAATGATTACTGATACACCAAGTAATAACATGTAACAAGTTCTTGAATTCTATCATCTAGTAATTTTGATTAAGAGAAACTAAAAGCAGCCCAAATAATTCCACTAGTATTCACTGTTCTAACCATTAGCAAGAATGGACTACATTAAGGCAGGCCGCTGCTTCACACAGGTTACAAAGAACTATGTACTACTTTTTCATAGATAAAGCCCCTGACCTTTAAGAAAGTGTTAGGGGAAAAAAATATTTAATCCCTTCCTTTCTTCAAAGAATAGTTATGTGGTGTTTTTTTTTTTTTTTTTAAACTAGATCTAAGAAAGAAAAAGTCAACAGTGATATACATGTTGCTTGAGCCAAAAGGCATATATACCTTGCCAAAAAGACAACATATACCCATTAAATTCCTAAGAAATATGAGGTAAAAAGATGAAATCTTTAGATAATTTGTAAGTCTGTACAAAAAAGCTAGATTTGCTACTTCCCAAAAAGTGGAAGGACCTACTATATAATATATGGAAATAATTTAATGCCATTTCATAAGAATATAACTAGAGCTGTGCTAAAGCTTCATATTCATGAGGGCATCTAAAATGCCACTCCACAGAACAGGTGCTTCTCTCTTCTTCTATCCATTTATGCGGTAGTTTTCATGGATTTCTGGCCGAATGTCACAGACAAAAGCCAAGAGGTTATGCAAGACTTCATCCCTGTTCTGCCGGAAGTAGGTCTGGAGGATGGTCATCTTCTCCTGGGTCTCCTTCTCCACTTCAGTGCTGCAACTGCCATGGGATCCCAGTGCCACAGCCTCCTTGGCCTTGAATTCTTTCTCCCTCTGCAGGCGGTACTGTTCAATTTCAGCCTGAGCTTCTTCTTTGGCCTGCTTCAGCCTCCGGTTCTTTCTTTTACAGGCCTCGGACTCCTTCTCGGCTGCCCGCTTCTCGGCCTGCAGCAGCTGCTGAATCCCCTGCGACTGACTAGCCATGGCGGCAGCGATTCTGATACCCTTTTTTTTTTTTTATTAAAAGAAATTGTCAGTGTTCAATGTCTGTGCAGAGTAGAAGAGGCATCTTGAGACAAATAACTTTTGATCACCAAATAATTACTTAGAAGGCTGTTGGTTTCTTTTAGTTATCAAATTTTATTGATATAACTAATGTATTTGACACCTGAAGTAAATCATTTTTAAATATCTTCCCTCTATTCTAGAAAATTATTTTAGTAAATTTCATAAAATGAAGTGAGTAATAGTAATGGATAGATTTTTAAATTATGCTTTATATGTATAATCATATAGCTTAGAAATACAAAAAATAATTAAAACAAAGCAATTAAAACAAAAATAAATAAAACAAGAATAAAAAAGAAAAAATAGAAGGAAAAATAAATAAAATAATTAAATGGTATAAAAAGAACAAAGTACAATTAATTCAATAATTTTGATAGTTACATAGCAATGAAACTTTGAACTTTTGGTTACAGTCTGATATAATAAGTCATGTATATAATTGGCAATTAATAAATGAATTATAAGAGAAGCAAAATATCTATAAAAGCTAAAATTTAGGCAACTAGGTCATAGCCCTGATGTAACATTTTATTATTATGATTTGTTTATTATTTTAAAAACAAGATAGCCTCTTAAAAAGTTAACCATAAATTTATTATCTGACACAGCAATTTCACTATGAGGTATTTATGCAAGAATAAATGAAAACATATGTCCATTCAAAGACTTGTGCACCAATCTTCATAGCAGCATTTTTAATAATAGCCAAAAAGTGAAAACAGTTTAATGTCCATCAGTTGGTAAAGGAATTAACAAATGTGGTATATCTATATGTGGAATATTATTTGGCAATAAGAAGGAATGATGTACTGATACATTCCATGACATGGATAAACCTCAAAAACATCATGCTAAGTAAAAGAAGTGAGACGCAAAATATTACATAGTGTATAATTCCCCTTACTTGAAAAGTTCAAAAAAGGCAAATCTGTAGAGTTGGAATGCAGACCAATGATTGCCCCTGGTTGCGGGTAGGAATGAAGACTGATTGAAGAAGGGGACAGGAGATCTTTTCGGGCTGGTGGAAATGCTCTAAAACTAGGTTGTAGTGATGGTTTCACAACTGTAAATTTGTGAAAAATCATTGTATTCTTAAAATGAATGATTCTTTTGCTGTGCAAATTGTACCTCAATAAAGCTGTTAAAAAAGCAAACACATAGCAATTAAAATGGATAAAGTGGAAAGACATTAAAACTCAGTAAAAATTTTATTCATTTGTACTAACAAATATTAGTTTTGGTGTTTTAATTTTTAAGCACAAAAATACTAAGTGTTCACATAGAATGACATAATTGAAGTAATTCAAAGTTTTTTTTCATTTTCACTTCACTAATTATTATTTATTTTGCATCTGCTGTTGAGACAAGGAAATATGCAGCCAAGGAATTGGAGACACAAACAGGCAACTAAAAGTGACATGGAAGGTTCTGGGCTGTTTGAACTTACACTCAGATGAGTACACAATACTGAAGCTGCCCGTGTTGGCAGACTTTATAACTAACATTTTCATGAATTAGCTTTATGGTAGAACATAATAATTATTAAATGACAAGTAATTAAAATATTTTCATTTAAACTTCACATGTATATTATTAAAACACAGCTGTTTCCACAGCAAGTGTTTACAACTTATAGTTTATCATATTAATAGAACAGAAGCGAAAGAAAACATTTCAGTAGATGTAAAAAGTATCATTTTAATTAACATTTATTAGTAAATATTAGCTTATTGACAACCCGATTTAAAGGTAATATAATAGGAGTGGATGGACATGGTTTTAACATACTAAAAACAGTTTTGCCTCAAAGGAAAGCTAACATTCTGCTTAGCATTCATTCACTGAAAAGCACATTTTAACTTGTGTGATACTTGGCAATACAATTAGAAAAAAGCAAAAGAAAAAAGAGTATAAGATGTAAGATATATATGCATGAAGTCCAGATTCTAAGATTAGATTGTTAACCCAGAAAATCTAAAAGAATGAATTTAAAAACTTAGGGGAGAGGAGGTCAAGGTAGCTGACTAGAAGTGGCTAGTTTGCACTGTTTTCATGGAGAGCAGAGAGTGGTGCGTAAACACTAGCTCTTCAACTGGATGGTCCAGGTGGACACACTGGGATTCTTAAAGGAAGTAAGGCAATCCGTGGAGAACAAAGAAGAGTGAGTCAGGACAGCTGTCCAGTTGGGATTGGCATGGCGTCAGGGGAAGACTCCCCACTGTGGGGAAACTCTGATTGAGTGAGACCCCCTCCCTGCCCTGAACACAACTTCCGCCACAGACCTTTGTAACCACAGTGTCAGGAGATTCCCCCATGATGTCACCCACTGGGACCTGCACATTGACAGAGAGCTACTTGGAATCTGGGCAGAGCTACTGCTCAGGCACACGTGGAATCTCAGGGGCCTTGGATCCCTAGGTACCCGGCACCAGCACCTGCAGCTCTGGCAATGGAGGAGGTCAAAGTCCCTTGCATATGTCCAGGATAGGGGCTGAATCCACAAGACTGACGAGTGAATTGACTGCAGGCCTCACCTCCACTGCACCTCACTGGACAAGGGCCTGGGACTCTAGCATGGCTAGGTCAGCCCTGCCTGAGCTCACTGACTGGTAGCAGCCTGGCACTTTCCTGGGGTGAAGCTCCCAGAGAGAGTAGGCAGGCCTGTCAGTTACGCTGCTCTGCAGCTCCTGCCCCTACTGCCCTCAGGCTCTGGAGGAAGTGAAGTGATGAAGAACTAATTCAGGCCCCCAGCACAGAGCAGCTGCCTTACAGAAAAGTGGCCAAATTGTTTTCCACATGGGTCCCTGCTCCTCAGTGAGCAGGTCCTCAGCACAACCACCCTATCCCATCCTGAACACTTGAGTTGGTGGCAGCTCTGTGTTTCTTTGGGAAGGAAATCCCGGAGGCAAACCACAGCCCCTCTGACATTGCAGCTGCAGTGGTACCACCCTTACCGCTCACGGGCTGGGGAAAGAACAAAGGGCCTGGACCTGTCACTGCTACCTCCAGCACACCACAGCCACAGACCCTCTTCTCTGTGAACCCCCACACACTACTCTTCCACCAGATAGGGCCCCCAGATCACAACTGCAGAGCAGCGACTTCACTCCCGACTGAGCATTCCTGCTGGTAGTGGCTCTGTGTTTCCCTGGAGTAGAGCTTCCAGAGACAACTGACAGCCTCTTTGCCATTACCACTGCAGCAGTTCTACCCTTGCTGACCTAAACTGGGGAAAGAATAAAGAGCCTGAGATCTTTACCTGTGCCTCCAGCATGCCACAGTCACCATACACGGAGGAGTTCAGTCTCTCTTCCCTGTGAGTCTCTGACTCCCTCCTCTTCATCAGGCAGGACCCCCAGCTTGGGTCAGGAGTGCAGCCACTCCCCAGTCCCAAGCTGAACACTCCCATTGACAGCAGCTCTGTGTTTCTGGGGTGGATCTCACGGAGGCAAGTGAAGGCCTCTCTGCCACTGCCACTGTGCTGGTACTGCCCTTGCTGCCCTTGGGCTGGGGAAAGAGCAAAGACTCTGATTGCTTTACTCACACCTCCATCCCACCACAGCCATCCTAAGGAGAAGAGACCAATCTGTCTTCCCTGTGAGCCCCCACCTCCCCTGCTTGTCACCAGGCAGGGTCCTATAGCTTGGGCCACAGTGTAGTCACTCCACCCAAGGCTGATTGATCTGATTGGTAGTGGCTCTGCATTTCTCTGGGGTGGAGCACCAGGAGATAAGTGAAAGGCCCTCTGCCATTGACACTGCCAAGTTTCCTTCTCCTCTGCCTGCAAGCTAGGAAGGGAACATAAAACCTGAGCTTACCTTATGACTGTGGTATGCAGCCCAGGAACACTAAGGCAAAATCTGCCGCCAGCACTCGAGTGGGAGAGGAGGCCACACTCTCAGAGCACTGAGAGGGAGCATGGCTACAAACATGACGAAATATGGAGGAGCCAAGTGGCTGCGCAGCAGCTTCCCTATTGAATGGTGCACCTAAGCACCATTTACTGGATCACAGCCAAAAAATCAGGGCCAAAAAATCAGCCCCCAAATTACTTTGCTAATATTATTCCCTCACCCCATGAAACCAAAGACAAGACTTCAGCTACAAATAAAGTCCCAGCACAAAACCTTGTCCCTCTAAGAACATCCAGAAACAAAGTCAACAAAGACCATACTAAAATTACTCCACAGTTAAAGGAACATTAGCCTACACAGATCAGAATGAATGAGGGCAAGAACTCTGGAAACAGAAAGCTAGAGTGTCTTCTTTCCTGCAAATGGCCACACTAGTTTCCTAGCAGTGGTTCTTAACCCAGCTAA
This sequence comes from Rhinopithecus roxellana, assembly GCF_007565055.1. Taxonomy (NCBI): domain Eukaryota; kingdom Metazoa; phylum Chordata; class Mammalia; order Primates; family Cercopithecidae; genus Rhinopithecus; species Rhinopithecus roxellana. Next base: position 192,628,807 of record NC_044550.1, read on the forward strand.
AATGGCTGAAATGACAGAATTCAGAATATAGATAGGAATGGAGATCATTAAGACTTAGGAGAAAGTTGAAACCCAATCCAAAGACTCTAAGGACTGCAATAAAATGATACAGGAACTGAAAGACAAAATAGCCATTTTAGGAAAGAATCAAACTGATGTGATAGAGCTGGAAACACATTATAAGAATTTCATAATACAATTTACAAATATTAACAGCAGAACACACCAAGCTGAGAAACGATTCTCAGAGCTCAAAGCCTGCTTCTCAGAACTAAGTCAGTCAGACAAAAATAAAGAAAAAATAAAAAAAGAGTGAACAACATCTCTGAGAAATATGAGACTATGTAGAAAAGCAAATCTAAGACTCACTGGTGTCCCTGAAAGAGGGAGAGAAAGCAAACAACTTGAAAAACATATTTGAGGATATCAATGAAAATTTCCCCAACCTCACTAGAGAGGCCAACATTCAAATACAGGAAGTGCAGAGAACCCCTGTGAGATACTATACAGGATGACCATCCCCAAGACACACACTCATCAGATTTTCCAAGGTCAAAATGAAAGAAAAAATGTTAAAGGCAGCTAGAGAGAAGGGGCAGGTCACCTACAAAAGGAAGCCCATCAGACTAACAATGGACCTTTTAGCATAAACCATACAAGCCAAAAGAGATTAGAGCCTGTATTTAGCATGCTTAAATGAAAGAAACTCCAACTGATAATTTAATATCCAGTCAAACTAAGCTTTACAAGAGAAAGAGAAGTAAAATTCTTTTCAGACAAGCAAATGCTAAGGAATTCATTACCACCAGACCTATTTTACAAGAGGTCCTTAATGGAGTGCTAAACATGGAAATGAAAGACCATTATTGGCCTCCACAAAAACACAACTAGGTACCTATACTGTTGGCATTATAAAGCAACTGCACAATCAAGTCTGCATAATAATCAGGTAACATCATGATGACGGAATCAAATCTGCACTATCAGTATTAACCTTGAATGTGAATGGGCTAAATGCTGCAAATAAATGGCACAGAGTAGCAAGTTGGATAAAGAAACATGACTCAATGCTATGCAGTCTTCAAGAGGCCCACCTCACATGCAGCGACATCCATAGGTTCAAAGTAAAGAAATGAAGAAAAATCTAACAAGCAAACAGAAAACAAAACAAAACAAAAAGTAGGAGTTGCTATTTTAATTTTAGACAAAACAGACTTTAAACGAACAACAATCAAAAAAGACAAAGAAGGGCATTACATTGTGGTAAATGTTTCAATTCAACAAGATTTAACTATCCTAAATATATATGCACCCAACACAGGAGCACATAGATTTATGAAACATGTTCTTAGAGACCCACAAAGAGACTTGAGTGTGGAGGGTAAGAGGAGGCTGAGATCAAAACACTACCTATTGGATACTATGGGTATCACCTAGTTTACAAAATAATATGTACACCAAACCTACACAACATGCAATTTATTTATAGAGCCAACCTGCACATGTACTCCTGAAATTTAAAAAACAAAAAGTTAGAAAAAAATTAGATGCTGGGAAAATTCAGAGTCATAGCTCTTTTTAAAACTTTTAATAAGGAAAATATTTTTCCATATATAAACAATAGCTTATTAGAAAAAATAAATGAAAAGAATATTTTCTTTACAATTCTAATTCCAAACACAAAATATCTGGAAATACATTTCATAGAAGGTGTGTAATACTTACATAAAGAAAGAGTAAAAACATTTCTAAGAACGTAAAGGATGACTGAAGAAAATACAAAGATACTCTACATTCTTGGGAAAGAAGAATCAGTCTTATAAAGATATCAACATACCTAAATTGATCTGGAAATCCAATATGATATCAATTATTAAAATAACAGATATATTAAAATAATGAATCTGTTTTATTTCTACTAAAAATCTAATATAAAACTCATCTGGAGGAATTAACATAAAATAATATTCTGAGGGATCCTGGAAAAGAAAATTAATAATGAGGAACTAGCCTTAGTGTTTCTGAAAATATGTGTAATAACACAACAAAAATTAAAATTCTTTAATCCTTATGAATAAATAGACAGCAACAGAACACAATCTAGGAACAGTTCCAAACACACGAAAATTTAATTTATAACAAAGTGACTAAATATTTAGAATAAAATTAAGTAAACTTGGGTCTTTATCTTGCTCCTTACACTGAATATTTAAACATTAGAAAAACCCACATAAATTCTAGGAAAAAATAATAATAACTTTATTTATTATTTTAGACTAAGAGAGGAGTTCTTAAGTGACCTAAACTCAGAATTGAGAAAGTGTCTATGAGAACCAAAGCAAACCATCCATCCAAACAAAATAAACTTCCGTCTGGTGAAAAGAATCACCAACAAAGTAAACATAACTGATATTTCTTGGGGCAAAAATTGCAATACTTCTGGCAGAAACTTTCCTTGATTTAAAAAAAGGTTAAATAATATCATGGCAGTCCAAATCAGATCATTTAAATGAGGAAAAAATTAGGGATATATATTCAACAAAATAGTCATAGACCATGGAAACAAAAAGTCCCTAAAAATGTTAATAATGTTGATTGCTATTGTTTTCCAGTTTATGCACCCAAGATTTTCCTTTGCACCTCAGAATGCTTCCTTTAAAATGTCCTTGCTGTCTTAATTTTCTGAGTTGCTACTTTCTCATTTTCCTTGCTGATTATAAAACAACTGAAGGATAAGAAACACATGTTTTTCTATATCTGTTTTTAATTAAATGTTTGGTAAAACTGAGATGATTGTAATTACTCTTTTGTTATCTTCAAGAATCTACTCAAGCTTCCTCAGTTTCTCAGATCATTCTTGGGCAACAAACAAACAAGGAAGAGGACGTCTTATTATCTGGTGTCTGGCTAGCTGATTTAATAACCTAGAAGACAGCATTTGAAGAATACAAACTCTAAGTCCTTCACTTTCCAAAAAAAACTTTTCCAAATTATTTATCATTGCCTTACTTTCTTCAGTCATCTCTGACGTTGTCACCCTTAGGGTAAGACGTACGTGTTCATAAGGAACAATAACATCCTTCAGGAAATCCAGTACGCCCTACAATTTTACCTAAAACTTCATTGTTGTTGTTTTCTGTCCATTTTGCCCTCTAGGGAAATGGATCTCATGCTGTTTATCAGTTTCTGAAGGTTGTTATTAATCTCCTCTCATCTCAAAATGGAAGGACTTTGCCTACATCTTAGAATCAGAACCTTGGCTCCAGTAATAAAGACTTCCAATATCTTTGTCTGCCATTGAGTCTTACCTAATGAAATAGAGCCTCCAAAGTGGGAATTTGAAATGTTTTAGAATCTTTTTTTTTTTTCTTTTGACATCGTGATTGGTGGGATGCTACAGGCAGTTAGTGGTTAGGATCCAGAAATGCCAGACATCTTGCAGTGAGAGGGATAGCCTATACAAGGAAGAATTCTCACATGTTCTGACTAACATTGGATGTTATTACAGGTGAAAACTTTGGAATCATGTGAATCTCAACCTGTGTTTTACATATATATACATGAAGTGAGTTTTGTATGCTTTATTTTTTCACTATTTGAAAAATGTAACTGTTTTCTATTGTTGTGTAACAAATCATAGGCACTTAGCAGCTTGAAAAAACATGCATTTATTATCTCACATTTTCTATGCATTATAGGCCACTAGTTTGGACACACTTAGCTGAGTCCTCTGCTCAGTCTCACATAGCTGCTATTAAGATATTGACCAGAGATATGGTCTCATCTAAGGATTAGGTTCTCTTCTGAGTTCACATGGTTGGTGGCAGAATTCATATCCTTGCAGCTGTAGAACTCATAGCAACTTGCTTCTTCAAGGCCAGCAACAGAGATAACTCTGCTGCTTCCAGTCTCTCTGATCTCTAGACTCTCATCTAAAGGGCTGGCCTGATGAGGTCAGGCCAAGTCAAGATCATATCTTTCTTAATGAACTCAAAATCAACTTTGAGAAACCCTAATGACATGTATTAAATCCTTTCATTTTTGCCACCTGGTGGGCAATAATCACTGGATTGACATCTCATCAACTTTGTTGTAGTCTATTGGTTAGAAGCAAGTCTCAGGTTCCACCTACACTCAAGAGGAGGGGATTGTAAAGAGGTATAACTAATTGGGAGTCACACTTGAGTGAGTCTGCAGTAACAACCATTGCATAAATCAAGGAAAGATTGAATTTTGCTTTGCATGAACTCTACTTAGAGTTGTTCACCATTTTGAAGAATGAGTTTACCAGTAGCACTTCTCATAGCAGTCTACATTTACAGATGCTCTAGTCACCATGATTCCACATAAAAATGCAAACATCTGACTACTTCACTTTGTCTTTTAGAGTACAGAGCTTTACATAGAGAAACATTTAGTTTTATATAAATGACCCTCTCTTATTTTCTTTATATTATAACTAATACATTGCATTGCCTTTTTGAAATAACATGCATAGGTAGTTTATGTTACCTACAGGTTTAATTTCCAAACAGTGAGTGCAGAATTATAAAATATCTGTTGGTCTAATTGGACTGAAACCATTGTGATAGGTAGGTAAAGTGGGCTAAGGACATGAATAGATAATTCTCAAAATAAAATAAACAAATGGCCAACCAACATATGAAAATATGCTCAACATCATTAATGATCAGGGAAATGCAAATCAAAACCACAATACGATACCACCTTACTGCTGTAAGAATGATCGTAATAAAAAAAATCAAAAAACAATAGATGTTGGCATGGATGTGGTGATCAGGGAACACTTCTACACTGCTGGTGGGAATGTAAACTAGTATAGCCACTATAGAAAACAGTGTGGAGATTCTTTAAAGAACTTAAAGTAGAACTACCATTCGATCCAGCAATCCCACTACTGGGTATCTACGCAGAGGAAAAGATGTCGTTATGCAAAAAAGATACTTGTACACACATGTTTATAGCAGCACAATTCACAATTGCAAAATCGTGGAACCAACCCAAATGCCCATCAATCAATGAGTGGATAAAGAAACTGGAATGTATATACGATGGACTACTACTCAGCCATAAAAAGGAATGAATTAACAGCATTTGCAGTGACTTGGATGAGATCAGAGATTATTATTCTAAGTGAAGTAACTAAGGAATAGAAAACCAAACATTGTATGTTCTCACTGATATGTGGGAGCTAAGCTATGAGGACACAAAGGCATGAGAGTGATATAATGGGCTTTGGAGACTCTGGGGGAAGGTTGGGAGGGGGATGAGGAATAAAGACTACAAATATGGTGCAGTGTATACTACTCAGGTGATGGGTGCATCAAAATCTCACAAATCACCACTAAAGAACTTACAAATACCACCTGTACCCCAATAACTTATGGAAATATAAAAATAAAAATTCAAAACATTTTGCCTTTCTTTTTTACATGAAGAAACTTAGAATCTTTTAGCTATAATCCCAACCCATTAGCACAGACTAATTTATCAGATTAATTTAAAAGCATAGGAAGCCTGAACCTGAGTGAATTAAGTAAAATAGCTAAATTGTGAAACTGGCTAGAGAAAAAGCTATACAAAACTAGGTCAGCAAAGCAAGAGAACTTATGAGTTGTCTCTCAGCTGTGGGCTTCTCACTCAAACAAGGAACCTGGGAAGTGGACACCCAATGTGACAATTGCCAGCAGATATGGAAGACTTGTAAAAGACACAGTCTGGACTTCACTCTTGGCTTAGGGTGACCCTAATTATAAAAAGACTAATTCTGCAGCATGAAATGTGTTATTTATTGACTTCCTTAAGATAACCAACTTATTCTGAAACTAAACCAATAATTCGTATACCGATGCTAATTGGGATTATTAAAAGGCTATTTTCCCCCAAATTAAAAAAAAAAAAAACACAAAACTTTTTAGTATGTCCCTCTCCCTCTTTCATTCCCTCTCTGTTTTTCTTTCTTTCTCCCTTTCTATCCCCTCTTCTGTCAATAGAATGTTGCTAACAAGTTGACACTCAGGTCACATTAGGTACAATACACTGGTTGCACAGCAAGGCTGTCAATGGTTTGCCCATTGGGCAGACAGAGTAACTAGGGACATCTTTCTGAAAGAAGCAATTGCTCATTACTGCAATGTTTTAGTGCTCATTGCCGTCTGCACAAAGTTCCAGGGCACCTGGAGTGGCCTGCATGAGTGGCCCCTTTTCACTCCCTTGAGAGATCCCTGTTCCTACCCAGTGGTATTATCTGTCTTTCTCTTTGAAGATGCTGGATATTTGTAGGGCCAAACATTGGGAATTCGTATGTGGAGAACAGGGTTCAGTACTTGAAGAAATAATTTCGTACACTGCAGGACCAAGGCAATAGTTTGGAAAGTCTTCACAATAAGAGAAAGTACTGTGGAATTTTCAGTCACAAATTCTCATATTTAACTTGAATAAACCTCAGCAAGGGTGATAAGATCATTATAAGATTTAACAATAGACATTTAAATCTCATTTCTTGAGATTTGGGTAGCTCATCACTTAATAATGAATATTGTGGTGAACAGAGTGGCTGAATATGGCCATGACACATGGCCTATTGGGTAGAGGATTTTGGTCTGAAATAGCCTTGTTAATTGCATTCTGTATTAGTTGAAAAGGCTAGAAAATTTCTGTAAAGCCAAACATTCTAGTCACTTTCCAAATGTAAACTTAACTTCTGAATACGAATTTATAGATTCTTTAAACCTAGGAAAGAGAATGCAAAGCAATTACATTTGACATAGTCATTTTTGCTTCTATGCAATTTTCACACTTGAAAAATACATTGCAGCTGTGCATGGATGTCATTCTAACCCCCAGCTTTTTCTAACAGCCACTCGGTGTTTTTCTTTTTCTCTGCCCCTTATCTTCCTACTGATGATAATTTGGAAGATAAAGAAGAGACACATATGTTGCAGGAGCAACATATGATAATGACGATTTTTCTTTTTGTCTTGAAAAAATGATAACGGTGATTTTTGGTCTTGTTTACGATTGTCTGCCTGTGGTACTGAATACCATTAGGGGATGGCCTCTGACAATATATTCTGACCATGTCACTTCTTTTTTCAAAGGTGTACAATGGCATTACACCTCAGCCAGAGAAGAAGCTCGTAAGGGATCAGGTGCCTCATTTCACCCATGGGCTGCTCCAGCATTTCCAGCCTCCTCACTCCTGACACACACAGGCACGTGCTCTCTGTGGAGTCTTTCACTTCTGCTTTCCCTCCTGAAATGCTCTTCCTCTGGGTGTCTTCATCCTACCTCCCTCAGCTCTTTCATCTTGTTTAAAAAATGTCATTTTCTCAGTGAGACCTTCCTTGTCTTACTCAGTTTGGGCTTCTCTAACAAAAATACTATAGACTGAGTGGCTTAAGCAGCAGAAATTTATTCCTCACAGTTCTAGAGGCTGGGAAGTCTGAGATCGGGGTATCAGCCTGGTTGGATTCTCAGTTCAGAGACAGCCATCTTCTCATTGTATCTCACCTGGTGGACAGCAGAGAGGGAGGAAGCAAGCTCTCTCACGTCTCTTCTTATAAGGACACTAATCCCATTCATGATGGCTCCATCCTCATGACCAAAGGCCTTGCCTCCAAATAACATCACATTGGGGATTTGGCTTCAACATTTGATTTTGGGGGTGGGGGACAAAAAATTCAGTCCATAGCATTCCTAAGTGATCCTATTTAAATTTTCTACCTAATCTCTTCTGTGCTTAAATTTATCTCCTTACTGTTGTTTATCTATTGCCAATGTAACTTATCTATGTATTTATCTATTAATCACCTATGTATGTGTGTATGTACTATGAATGTGTGTGTATGCATGTAGGTATGTATGTATCTACCTGTCTAGTTTATCTAAGTTGCTTCAGAAATAGGAAGCTCTTTGAGGAGCAGTGTTTTTTTTCTTTTTAGTTGCTCGTTTATGTGTAACCGAATTTATACATAAACATGGTTATGGCACTAGAAAGTAAGAAGGCAAAAAGATTCTTTGCATATACATTTATTGAAGTACATACTAATTGAATAAAAGTATTTTATATCTACTGCCTTGGCAACCTGTATGTTTTAAGGTCTACAGAAGGAATTGCAAAAATATACAGCACAACAAAACCATGGCTTTGACTTCTCATTTCTTCTTCAAAGGTAGTATGCAAAGGGAAAGCCATGGCAATTGTCAGTCTTATAAATGGGAACTGTGGCATTTGAGATCTAGGTTTACTTTATTTAAACATGCTTTCTACAATAAAAAGTATGTTTCCAGACTCTTATAATTGTATTTTCTGAAAAGAAAAGAGAGTGATAATAATTCCCGTGATCTTAACTCTGTTCTTTTATTAGATTAACACTTTTCTTTAAATGTCCTAAGAAAAAATTGGATTCAATTTTGGACCAGAATGAATGTGGGAAGAACTACAAATTTAGGTGGAAAATTGACCATTCCAAATTATAAAAGTCAATAGTTATACACTAATCTGAAAACAATTGCAGCAACAATGTTTAAACAGAGCTATCCCAGTCACATTGTCATTCTGGGTAAAAAGGGGTCTCTTCTTTACTGAAACCCAAACCACAAGAATTCCCAGTTCCAAATTCTTTCTTTTCTGTGTGTGGCTAATACCGATTGACGAAGTCTGAGGAATACTGAAAATGCGTTTCCTGAATCAGCTTCTTTTTTTATTTTAAAGAAATATTTTTTGATATAGATACATTGCCAAAAGATCTTAATAAAGAATTTTAAAAACTGGTTATCCACAGAAAATGCAAATTTTTGCCTCTAGTTTCAAACAGAAGATGCAGGTGAATGACACCTAAATAAAGTATTATTAAATTCAAGAGTATGTTCTTTGGATATCTTTTGAAAAATTCTTTACATAATTTCTTTACATAAGTTCTTTACATAAGTTTTTTATATAGGACTTATAAATGTGAAAATGTTCACATCACAATGCACACAGGTTTGCATTTGCTTTCTTTTCTACTTAACTTGGAATTTTCTGTGTTTGACTATGTAATATAACAGCATTAAAAGACACCATTCTTTCTTCCCTCATGTTTGGGATGCAATTAATGAATATCTAACTCATGGCCATTCTTAAGAGATCTTAGTTTCATTAAGAAAAAGTTGAATCTCATAACTGTATTAATATCTTGTGAATGTGCCTTATCATATTTGTCTGGGTTTTTGCTGTTCATTTCCTTGTGATAAAATTCCTGGGCAGAGCAAGCCTTCGGAAGTAAGCCCACAGGGCTGCCTGACAAGTTTATTTTGGGAAGGAAATAATCAATTTAGAGCTATTACTGCAGGAGTCCTTATCGAGCTCATTTCCTCATCTAATGCTTCACAAGCTAATATTACATGTTTAGCAGCAACTTCAAAGAAACAGTACTGTGCTTTGTAGGTTTTATTAATGCGAAATTTCTCTGAGGGCACCAAGTGTTTACCATTAACATGACTATAATCCACAGACTTGCAAACATAGGTCATAAAAGCCTTAGCAAAGACTTGTGCTGCCATAGCCCAAGACACTATTAATGTGATTCTGTGTTAACTGCTGAATTACAAGGGCTGGGGCAGAGGCTGGGGGCTGGAGGGAGGGCAGACTGAGCTAGGAAGCAGAATTATGCCAACAGTCTTGATTTGTCTGCACTATCTCTTCTCTATTATTGTCCAATGTATTGAAAATAGTGATTTAGCCTAACAGCAATATAGTCAAAACAATGTACAGAGAGTGTCAGTCCATACTCAAGTAACCATAGGAGGATTGTTTTTTCTGTATGGCACATTTAAATCCAGACCCTTATCCATACAGAGAAACATTTAATGTTCTAAATTATAATAGCAGAATAGCAAACATTTAGGCATGGCATGTAAGAGATTTGAAGTAAGGAAAGATCAGGGTTAGGTTCAAGGCAAGAGCCTTGATAATCCTGAAAGTTCTTAGTTAGAAACATGAATGATTATATCTTCCAGATCAAGATATCTTGGTGTTCATTTCAGGACTTTGCAGTGTGATTGTTTTCTGACCTTAAATACAAGAAAATTATTTTCATTTGCTATATATTAGATTAGACTCATGGGACAGGCTGTTCTCTTTGTCCAGTAATAGCAAGCCTCTGTTGGACAGAAGTAAGGAGATAATTTTAAGTAAGTGTTATCTATACATGTCTCATATAATTTCCTACTTGAACACTATTTCATTTCCATTTTAAGCCGCTACCATTCTGTTCAATTAAAACCACCTTAGGAGGGCTTCTTTTTCATATACAGATTAAACCAGTTTAAGAAAAGTCAGGGAGGAGGAGTGCCCATGCGCAGGGTCTGCTAGGCTTTACGGACACCCTTGCTGCAAATGAGCTGCAGCTGCACACTAGGAATGGCTCTAATGTCCAGAGTGAGAAAACCAAAACATCCCCTGGAATTTGGCGAGACCTTTGGGAAAAACTGGATAAAAATACGGAAATTATCGGAAAATCATTAGCAGTTGTTTGGTTATTTTTCTGTGTCAGTAGACTTTTGTTTAATGTATTAGATATTTGAGCAGCACTGTAAGGGCTTTTGTTTAGTTTCTTTCACTTTAAAAATAGCCAGTTGAGCAGCCAGCTTTACAGAATAGGGTTATAAATTAGGAAAAGAAGAAAGGAGAAAATGATATGAAGCTTCTAAGTTGAAATAAACCTTCCTATCCAATTTAAAGTTTATAAAGGGGAGAGATACATCAGAAGGACCCCTTTTTTTACATCTTAGAGTTAGCTATCAAACTACCTCTATGATGACTAATATTTGTTTAGAACTCAATTCTTGTTGAAAGGGGAATATTTTTGGATGGGGATTTTTTTTCCAATTAAAACAAAAATTGCAAAACCCTAAATAAAATTTTGAAAAGAAATTAAAGATAGGACTTTTTTTTGCTTTCTTTCTTTCTTTTTTTTTTTTTTTTTTTTTGAGGCGGAGTCTCGCTCTGTCGCCCGGACTGGAGTGCAGTGGCCGGATCTCAGCTCACTGCAAGCTCCGCCTCCCGGGTTTACGCCATTCTCCTGCCTCAGCCTCCCGAGTAGCTGGGACTACAGGCGTCCGCCACCTCGCCCGGCTAGTTTTTGTATTTTTTTTTTTTAGTAGAGACGGGGTTTCACCATGTTAGCCAGGATGGTCTCGATCTCCTGACCTCGTGATCCGCCCGTCTCGGCCTCCCAAAATGCTGGGATTACAGGCTTGAGCCACCGCGCCCGGCCTTTTTTGCTTTCTTTAAGCAAATTATTATTTTATATTTTCATACAATCCTTTGAAAGCAGCGTAATAGTTCAGAATAGTCATTTTGAAATTCAGTTGCCATAAAATTCAACTGTTTCATAAGCCAGGTCAAGTTATTTTACCATGAAAGTCAAATGATGGCAATTTTTAAAGAGAAAATATATAAAATGGACCTACTTCTTTCAATTTTTCTTTTTTTTTAAATAACTTAAAACATTTTCCTACACCCAAATATAATGCAATATTTGATTTGGCACAGACATACATTTAGTTTATTTGAGTTTAATAATTATTTGGTTTAATAATTCCACATTTCATGGTGTTCTATAAAATGGCTCACAGCATCCAGGTGCTCTTCTACCTGAACAAAACTGGGAAATAAGCACCTATGTCTGTCTTTCAGGCTATTTCTTGAACTCTACTTTATTTGAACTTCATGGGGCTTATAAAAAAAAAAAAAAAATAGCTTTAAATAACAAGCCCCAATCTCCCCTAAGAACAAGCAGAGAACAGTTTGAAAGGAATCACTGCACACAACATTTAGGTTTCATCCTGTGTCCTCTACTGTTTCAAAGTTTTTGGCTTCCTTTTGGGTTTCCTTTAAAATCAGTATCACTCATGAGTGCTTCCTTGCCTATATTTATAAAAATATGTATATATTTAAGATGCAGTTATTTTTCAGAGCATCGTTTCCTCTGATTTTCTTGCTTCCTTCTCCCCTTTAAAAATTTTTTTATTTCTAAGTTAGCAAAATGACTGTAACTTTCATCATATCTTATCTTAGAATGACAGATTTATCCCTATTTAGTGCCTGCCTGGATGTTGGGTATGGGAGCAATGATACACAATTTCCACCAAAAATTGAAATAACAAGATGTGTAATTTTAGAAGCGGATTTAGAAATTTCTAGGATTTTAAGAAATTTTCTAAATTTGTAAAATCTACTGCAAGATATATTGGGATACTATAGAAATTGTCATTTTTGTAGGTAAAAATAGTCAAATACTGCCAATTTCAGGAGGTTCATTAATTATGTCACACCTGCATTTGTTAGACATGTTATATTGATTTCCATTGTTTTTACTTCAATACACTACAAAAATATAAACATTTATTTTGAAACAAATAGAATCTTCCTCATCCCAGCTTCGTGAGAACACCACTCTAAAAATAATTAGCATTGTTTTAGATGTCTAATTCCGTGATGTACCATTTCACAATTGCATATGTTTTTTCTAAAACTTCAATTACTTTCAGTTGTTGCCCCAAATGAATGGAAATTCATAACATCACTTGCTGACTTTAGCTGGAATTAAAGTACCAATAATATTCTTTAAAAATCTATATATTTTGCAATGAGATAGCTGCGAATACTTTAGCATTACAGGCTGGGTTATATGATGATGTCACTTTCAGCAACTTAATGAGCAATATCTAGTTTTCTCTCCCATGGTTTTGATGATTCATCTGTCCTTTCCTGCCTCTGGATGAAGACCATATTTTACCAGTAGTCCTGTTACATCCTCCCTTGTTCAGTAGAGGATTGCTCCCACCAATGTTCTTTTTTCCTGTTAATACCTGTACCAAGCTGTTGAGGAAATAGTTTCAAAGCAATCCTTGAAAATGAGATTCTTGTCTCTACCTTAAAGGAGGAAACATTTCTTTCAAATGGGAGAGAGATTGTTATAAAGCCAAAATTACTTGTAGTCTCATCTAAATATTTAATTTTACTTTGTTACTAACGTTACTTACTGTAGTAAAAATTTTTCATGGGCATACCACACTGAAAATGGAACCTATGGTTCAATATATCATATATCTTGTTTCTGTGTTATTTATTACACTATATTAATAGTCCATATATTTTCCAGACTTAAATGAGAAGAAAATGTATAATATTTCCTGTATTGATACTCAATACGTGAAGTTGCCAAATTATTATGAATAACCTCATTTTTGATAATAGTCAAAATTAGTTTGTGAATGCATACTGAATCCATCCATCCATCTATTTTCCCATCCATCCATCCATCCATCCATCCATCCATCCATCCATCCATTCATCTGTTCTGTTCATCTATCATTCATACTTTATTCTGGATACTCTCTATGTAGAGATGGTTTGAGGATTTGTGGAGAACACATTAACTTTTTCATAGTGTTGAAGAAAAGGCAGAGAGGTTGGCCTTAAACTTGGAAATGAAGGTTGAGGCATAATTCTACATTAGTTTCTTGAAGGATGTGATCATTCAAACTCAGGCAAGAAAAAACAGAATAAAACACATCTTTTGTTGGAAGAAAGTCATTAAAAACAAGAATAATTGCAATTTTACATTTATAAACAGATGTGAAATGCATTACAAAGATACTCAATAATTGTTTTCCTGAGGAAATAGCTGGTATGCAACACACAGAAGCCTTCCAACATTTGTCTCTGCTTTTCTGATTCGAGATAAACCTTAGTTACAGCTGAGAGATAAAAGCGTGATCTTGAGCCTAAGGTCTATAGATTGAAAAAATAAATAAGAAAATTAGAAGCTCTTCTAGATAAAAAAGGAGAAAGAGAAGACAGATGGAAAAAGCAACACACATTTAAAATGACAATAAATATGAGATTGATTCAAGAAGGAAAAATGAGGTGTTTGGAGTTAAACAGGATTGGGTTAGAATCTCTAGCTCTCTTTTCCTTTGTAAATTCGGGTAAATTATTTCAATGTATCCCAATATGCATTTTCTCAATTATCAAATGAACTCAAACATTTTCTTGAAAATTAAATGAGATAATATATGAAAAGCTATTATAATTTTGTCTGCACTATAAGAGGTACTCAATATTTGATAGATATCTTGCCTACATTACTTTTGGCATGAATCTCAGGACTTCCAGTAAGCTTTTGTCCACATCATTGGACACACAGCAGACTTTTAAGAACACTTAATAGAGTTCCTGAAGTAATTAGGTTTGGATAGTTAAGTTCACACTTCTAAAGACAAATTCAGATACACTAATGACTTTCTTTCTCAACTTCTTTCCCCAATCAGTTTTCCTAATTCAGTGTTTGAATGTTTATGTCATGTGACATGAGGGAGTGGGTGAGAATACCAGCTATTTTCTCTTCTTGACAATTATCTATATTCTGTGTATGATTCAGAGTGGAAAAGAGAGGCAGGAGGTGAAATTCAAGAGAATCCTTGTCTGAAACCTCGAACAGAGGCTGGCTAAGGAAGCGGTGAAATTTTAATGTCTTTCCTTTAACTCTTGGCCCTCGAGCTTAGTCAGAGGGGGAATAATAAAAGCTTTAGAATCTTTGGTATTTCGGTACCTCCTCAGTTTCCCTTTACTTCAAGTTTCACTTCATTTCTGGCTGGAAACTGTGATACTTTCCCTGATCACACCAAGGGACATTTCTCTGTCTTTTCCTAATTTATGTACTATTGACTACTGCAATACATACATATTACTTTAATAATAATTTGAAGTATTATGTTTCATATGTATGCACATTATTTTCCTAAATAAGCAGAAAGATATCTTCCCAGCCTGTATCTACATGGTGACTATCACAGTATTGATAGCAGCAGGAGACAGACAAATTCCTAGGCAGACAAGGGCGAGTCCCCTGTGAAACCCAACCTTCAAGCCAAAGACAACCAGAAGCCTGAAAACTGGGCTGCCAGTTCCAGGTAGAGTTCATGACAACAGTGAGAACTTACTCAATGCCTTTTAGCCAATTGAATGGTGCTTTTTCCAGGCCCACCCATGGACCAATCAGCATGAACTCCCCTATTCTGAGCCCATAAAAACACTGGACTCAGATACACATGAGACTACCTGCCTTTGGGCCCCATCTCACACAAAGAACTGCCCACTTTGGGTCCCCACTCATGTCGAGAGTTGCTCTATTGCTCAATAAAGTCATTCTCCACCTTGCTCACTCTCTGGTATCGACATAACTTCGTTCTTCTTTGACATGGGACAAGAACCTGAGACCTGCCAAATGGCAGGTGTGAAAGGAGCTGTAACACTGTAGCCCTCCCACCCTCTGCTGGCACTGGGCTGCTGCCTCACATGATGGGACTCAGCGGAGGGCAGGACCAGGTCAGTCCAGGAGCTGCTGGCCAGAGTGGATGGTAGGAACAATTGAGCTGTGCTATGCCCCGCATTTGCCAAAGCGTGCAGGAATGAACAAGCTGAAACATGCCCCCACCACTGCCCCCATATACTGCTCTGTAGGTGGTGGAAACAAATGTGAGCTGTAACACAAATGAGCTGTAACACGCTGTCCCTGCCCTGTTTGCTGCACTGAAGGCAGCACGAAAGAGAAGGAGCTGTAAAAGTCCTTGGGGGCTCAGGTCTTGGGAATCCCTGGACAGGAGCCATAATACTCCTTGGGGTTCCATGGTTGCTGACATCTCTGGGTTGGGTGCCACCACATTCTCCTTGTCCAGATGCCAGTACCCAAGGCAGAAGACAGTTCCATCATGCCCAGATCAGCACAGAGCCATGGCAGGTGTGGACTCCAAGGTGGTAGTGCCAGCGGAGTGTTTCCTACTGGCCCGAGTGGTTGGAGTGAGCCCAGTGGTGAGCCCAGAGCCCAGCAAGGTTCAGGCAGGGCACTGCTGGCTGTGGAGATTTGTAGCTGCTGAAGTGGCATGGAAAGAATCCTGTGTCAGTATTCTGTATATTTTAGTGTGAAAATATAAATATTACATGCATAGTCTATTCATTCTAACTTGATGATATAAATATATGTACATATTTCTCATTTTCAGATTTATTTGGTTTTTCCTTTTTTCACTAGATTTGCTAGCATATGCATTTTATTAGCTTAGTTTTAAGAATTAACAGTTTGGATTTTTATGTATTTCTGCTTTCTAATTTGTTAATTTTCCTTTAATTTTATTATTTCCTTTCTTCTCTGAAAATTGCTCATTGTTGCTTATAAAATTTCTAAAGTTGGGCCAGGCACGCAGGCTCACACCTGTAATACCAGCACTTTGGGAGGCCGAGGCAGGTGGATCACGAGGTCAGGAGATCGAGACCATCCTGGCTAACATGGTGAAACCCTGTCTCTACTAAAAATACAAAAAATTAGCTGGGCGTGGTGGCAGGCACCTGTAGTCCCAGCTACTCGGGAGGCTGAGGCAGGAGAATGGTGTGAACCCCGGGAGGCAGAGGTTGCAATGAGCCAAGATCATGCCACTGCACTCCAGCCTGGGCGACAGAGCGAGACTCCACCTCAAAAAAAAAAAAAAAAAAAAAAATTATAAAGTTAATGCTAATTTACTTATGGTCATTCTTTCTCATTTAATCATGAAACATTTTAAAACTGTAACTTTGTATTTAAGATTAGCTAAGCCCTGCCTACTTAAATTTTATTAAAGTGTTTTTACTTTCCTTATGTTTTAGTTTGGTTTTATCTTTTAAACTATTGTGTCAAGAGGAGGAAGCCTGGACATATTTCATTTTAGGTCATTTATTTGAGGGTTCTTTTCTGTCCTATACATTTATTTGCTCTCTGTTGCATAACATTTTTATTATTCAGCAGATTCTTGACATACTCATATTTAATATTTATGGTATTAACATTTATGAGTTACCCTGAAGTTACATACATGTAATATTCTTCCATTTTTCTGAGGTTCACACTGGAAGTTAATGTGTTATAAAACTAGAGAACAAGAAAGGGGTAATCAGCAAGTCAATAGTTCTAGTTGTCCCTTGAACATTCCTACTTCAATATAGTTGGTGGCTGTCTCAGGGATGTCAGGTCCACCACAATTCTCCTTAAGTGTTAAGAGTTATGAAATATCCTCAGTTATGCGATATTATATTTGGTGAAGTAAATTATATTAGACAGGTTTTTTCCAAGTTTAGAGAATGAAAATATTTTTGGAATTGTGCTTGTATGTGTAACAAATCTTATCAATTTATTACAAAAACTAGTTTATATTCAACTTATTTACTTGCTACACAGTGCTTTAGGTCTTTAAACCTGTCTCAACCATGGTCTTAATGTCAATTTTCTCTTATTTTCAAACCCTTTTTGTTTCATGGATAAAGACCTATATAATCCAAAAGTGCACACATATAATGTTTTGTTACTCAATACATTGTTTCTCCATTCATAGTTTCCTTGAGGATTATACCCTTCAACAATGTGAAATAACTGTCTTTTATTCTTGATTATTAAATTTGGCCTTGAATTTTTACCTTGTCTAATTTACTACTCCTTGGTTTCCTTACCTTTTACCTCATAAATATAATACTATACTTTTATTGGTAACTATTTGTGTATATTTTTAAGGTCTGAGTATTTTAAGTAATTAATAGTTGGATTTTGTTTTAAACACTAACCTGAGTGTTACGTGTTTTTAAAACATTTTGACTTAATATTTTAAGTGAGAAATTTGAATAAATGGCTTAAACTCTGAAAGATACAAAGTGACATATAGTAAAGAACCTTTCTCATATAACTTTCTCCTGGATCTATTTTTTCCCTTCCAGAAGAAAACTACTGTTATCAATTTCCTGTGTATCCTTTCAGCAGTAATTTATGGCTATATAATTGAGTGAATAAATGCACACATTTTGTGTGTGTGCACGAGTATGTGCGTGCACACACACACAGCCCCAAAGAGTTCCTGCATCTTGCCTTTTTTTCTTAACAATTAATCATGTAGATTGCTCCATATGAGCACATAGTGTGTTTTGTCTTTTTAAAAGGCTGCATAGGATTCCATTTGGTATGTGGACGCAGTTTATTTCATTATTCTCTTTATGTATGGTTAGGATGTTTTCCATCTTCTGATATTAAAAATTTTCAGCGAATAATCATACACACTGCATTCATTTTTCACATTTTTAATATGTATATAAAATCTTAGAACTGGAGATGCAAGATCAGGGGCATTTGTAATTTCCTTTTTAGAGAATGTATTTTAATTTTTTCAGTTATTTAGTAGATAATGCACCACATATTATAAAATCAAAGAAGACAATAGAGTAGGGGCAGACTAATGCCCCTTTCCCCCATCTCAGCCAAAGCTGTCAATACTCTAATTCCTAGAACTCGAGAGTATGTCACATTACATGGAAAAAGGACCTTGCACATACTTGGCAGATGCTATTAAGGTTAAGGTCCTGGGATGGAGAGATTATCCCGGATTATTTGGTGGACTGATCTAATCACATAAATCCTGAAATTGGAGAACACTTCCTGGCTGCAGTTACAGAGAGATATGAGAATAGATGCAAAGTCAGAGAATCGTGATCTTCTGGTTTTAAAGATGAAGGAAACAGGCCACAAGTCAAGGTATATGAGTGGTCTTTACAAGCTGAAAAAGGCAAGGAGATGGATTTTCCCTTAAAGGCTTCAGGAAGATATGCAGCTCTCCTGACACCTTGATCTTAGCTCAAGGAGACACTTGTCAGACTTCTGACCTCCAGAAATTTAAGGTAATAAGCCTGTGTTGCTTTGAACCCCAAAGTATGTAGTAATTTGTTACAGCAGTATACACAATGAATAAAGGGGGAAATAGGGAAGAGTAAATCTCCATATACCCCTTCCC
This sequence comes from Rhinopithecus roxellana, assembly GCF_007565055.1. Lineage (NCBI taxonomy): Eukaryota > Metazoa > Chordata > Mammalia > Primates > Cercopithecidae > Rhinopithecus > Rhinopithecus roxellana. The sequence goes on from NC_044550.1 coordinate 192,647,680, forward strand.
AAAGTAAACTGATGTCTCTCAGCAGATGTAGCCTTTCCCCAGTTTTCTATGCCTGCTTTCAGATATATTTCATGCCTTTACAAGCACTTACATATCATGTGTCATGGATTCTAGGGAGCTTATTTTTTCCTTTTTTCACAACTGTGAAATTTGGATGCACCTTACAATCAAGAGTTCTTACACTTGAGTTCTTAAGAGGATTTGCATTTACTTTTGTCAGTCACTAGAAATGCTACCAACCTGAGATTATTCTTAAATTATCTGCTTGAGCACTCTCTAAATTAAATCAGAGAGGTTAAAAATCTGTTGTTTTTTGAGCCTCATTGATAAAGTGAGTTCACTCCACAAACCCATGTGAGTAATGGTTTGTGCTTCACATTCTTGGGGGAGATTCTTTTTCCCTCCAATTGGTGTCAATGTCAAGTTTGAGACCAGCCAGTTTTCCTGCTATCTCTCTGCATGATGGGTTTGGTTTTCATTTGCCCTTTTTTTGAGAATGTAGCCATTTGGTGACTCAACTGTATGTATGGGTAATTAATTAGATTCCCAAGTTTATCCTTGGGATAAATTGCAAATAAAAATTGTGAATTAAAATGAAAAGCTCTTACCTTTGATGACATATGCTATGTAAGGGAATTTCCTTCTATGGAAAGATTTGTGTATTCTCTGTTGTAGTCTATGGAGATCAAAAGGTTTTGTCAAGTTGTCAGAAAGATATCAAACATCGCTGCAATCATTCATGTTAGGAACATTCTTTTTTATTGCTCTACTTTGTAGTCTCAGTCATAAGACATCACCAATATTAATTGCATCAATAACAATGATGTCTCCAACTACTTTCACTGTTCCTGAATGTTGGCACATATGAAAAGGAAAGAGGCCTTGCCATGCAATTTGGACTTGTCACTCCCTTTACAGTCAAGGGAATTCCCTTCCTTTCTCTCTCTTCTTGTGTATTCTGCTTAGTGGCCAAGCTCCTTGTTTTGTTAGAGCACCCCACAGCTGCTTCTGGAGAGAGAAAGAAAGGTGAGAGATAACTTTTCAAAGATAAATTATATCTAAAATGTGTTTATTCTAATCTTCTATTTGACTGTCATTTTGTGTCAGGAATCTAGGCTGGAAATAAGTTTCCTTCTGTGTTTTGAAGGCATTTTCATATCATTTTGTTAATTTCTTGTGGTGATGTTAGTGAATGAAAGTGATTCTGATTCCCAGCAATTTGCATGTAACCAGATTTTCTCTTTGTTGGTTAGTTTGTTTTTTCCATTTTTCTCTGGAATCTATTAAAATCCTCTTTGCATGTTTATGAAATTTTACATTAATGTGCTTTGCTGTGGATCTACTTTTGACATTGTGTTGGGAGCTAAGTATACCCTTCCATTATAGAAACTCATGTCCTTCAATCTTGTGATACTCTCTTGAATTATTTTATTAATAATTTTCTCCCTCTGATCACCTCATTTTCTGTATTTCTTTTTCCTCTTTGAAGTTCCTATTATTCTGATGGTGAACCTCCTAGAATGTACTTCCAAGTTTCTTACCTTTCTGTCTTAATCTCTGTGTTCTTTTGTTCTGTATTCTAGGATAATTTCCATAACGTTATGTTTTATGTGCTTTTAAATTTACTTTAACATTTTAAAACATGTTTTATTTTATTGTACTTATTTTGTTTCCTTTAAATATCTTATTTTTAAATATTTAATTTTTTTTCTTTTTTCTTATACATTTTAAGAGCTACTTTTTGTTCTCGACATATTTCTTGCCTTGGAGGATGCCCATCTGGCTTCAGGGCTGCAATTTATTTTCTTATCTTCTGTTGATATCTTTTTTTTTTTAGTAACTACCTTTAAAAAATGTCTCTGCGTAGTTTCTATTTCTTCCAAATTTCTTTTATTCTTTTTGGTTTGTTTAGTCTCTATCTTATATGGAAGAAGCTTTTCTCAGATGACAATTCTGGGATCTCTGCTAATGACTAAGGCTGGGGGAGTAAAAATTGATTGGAAGCATTGACATGTGGTTGAGATTGATGACCTTGACTTCATTTCAGGGTGATCAGGAAGGGCTAATGACGGCATACATGTCACGTAATTCCCTATTTTCATTAGGTACTCAGTTGTTTAACTGTGCCTGGAATCCTTTTGTCCAGACAATGTCCCTTTTACCTTCTTCAGACATTAAACCTTAGGATTTCTTCGGGATGCAGAAAAAGGTAGCCACCTAAAGTCATGAAGCAGGAGAAGGCATCTAGGGCCTTAAGGATCTAATGACTCCTTAAACATCTTCTCTTCATCTTTCACTTTATTGTAGCACAACATCCTTCACTCCAATTCCAAATTTCCCAATGCAACTGCATCCTGAGCATTTAAAAGATTGTCCTGTTTAAACTGGGTTGCCTCCCCACTGTGCCCACTACAGTCTTAGATCCCTTTACTAAAGAGCTGAAGCTTAAGGGTTTTAAACAATTTTCCAGTGGATACTGCCCCAAGACAATTCAGGGAATGTCTCATATAGTTCTAAGGGGAAAGTCATGGGGCTTGGTTTGTGGGCCATGTAGAGAGAAATTTTGAAAAATTATCATTTATCTTTCTCCTTTTCACCTTTAGTCTGCTGTTCAACCTGTATAGTGAGATCACTTTAAGTAAAATCCTGTTTTACTCAAAACACTATGAATCTTCCAGTGTAACTCCAGTTCCCAAATTCTTACTTGAATTTTAATATATCATTTGTGGAAGAAAGATCACACTAATTTATCCAAATTTCCCTTTGAATAAACTTTAATAAGCCAGAGCCAACGTAATTATACTTTTACCGTTAATCAATAATAGAGATTTGCTAAAAGGAAGACCTGAAAATCAATACACCCAGCTTGTTTCTGTGTTGGTTGGTTTTGTTCATCATGACCATATGTCCACCACTTTCAAGTTTTAGAATTAATAATTGACTTCTCTTATGGGAGAGAGAAGAAAAAAGAAGAGGAAGAGCAATTAGATTGCATGATTTAGGAAGAGACGGTAGAATTAAAAAATGCCAGAGAACAGAATTGAAAAGTAGGAGTTTTTGGATTTTTGTTGATACTATTTGTTTATTTTAACCTTAAGGCCATTTGATTTGGGTGAGGAAGTTTACAGCTTTGAATGACCAAATAATAAACTCAGTAATATAATTTTTAAGTGAAGTCATGTAGCTCTTTATCTTTTTCTCTTATAGGCTATATTCTATGGCATCCAAATACTTAAGGTCTTGTTTATAAAGTTGCTCAGAAATCTATGGGATAAACAGACCAAAATTTGATTCCATTACATTCATAGTTCTTAATTAAAATACACATACATAAATTCAGTTTTACAATCATATATCTTGATGGAGTACCACCTCGTTATATGGCCTATGTACTTTGCTGGGCATATAAATTTGGCTAATTACGTAGCTCCTATCCTTAGCAAATTTATAGTGCAGATGGGGAGAAAACAGCTGAACAGATATTTCAGAATAATGTGATCCATGTAGACATTTATCAGTTACAATTACGATTGTGTATCACAGAAAGTAGCTTAAGTACAAAATGGCATTTATTGGCTCATATAAATGAAACATTCAGGGGTATGCCTCCTTTTCTCTGAGGCACTAATGCATTCACATAAAGTCACTATCTTTAGGCCCCACAGAGGAGCCCTGGCTTTGCCAGGCTCACATTGTTAGCCTACCAAATGTTTAGGAAAATAGATTCTAGCTTTCTCTCTAATCCAAACTGGAATAGAATCTCATCATCTTGAATCGGTCTTATTTGTCTTGTTAACATCTGCCTTAACCTACTACTTTTATTGCTGTGACCAAGCACACTGGAGTATTGCAGTAATACTGAAATGCCTTGAATGAGTCGTATATGTGCTGAGTATAGACTATCTTCAGCCTTCGGGCCGGGCGCCAGTGGCTCACGCCTGTAATCCCAGCACTTTGGGCGGCCGAGGCGGGCAGATCACGAGGTCAGGAGATCGAGACCGTCCTGGCTAACATGGTGAAACCCCGTCTCTACTAAAAATACAAAAAATTAGCCAAGCGTGGTGGCAGGCGCCTGTAGTCTCCACTACTCTGGAGGCTGAGGCAGGAGAATGGCGTGAACCTGGGAGGTGGAGCATGGAATGAGCGGAGATCATACCATTGCACTCCAGCGTGGGTGACAGAGCAAGATTCCATCTTAAAAAAAAAAAAAAAAAAAAAAAAAAAAAAAAAAAAAAAAAAGACTATCTTCAGCCTTCAGAGCAGGCAAGCAGAATCTGAGGTAGCCAGAGTCCCCTGACTAGCCACCTGTGTCCATCAGCAGCTTCATGTGACATTCTAACTAATATCAATTTTCATGTGGACCATGCTAAGGATAAGATTGGGAAGTGCTGTCTTAACCAATTTTTATCACTAGAGAGATACAGTACTTTGATTGGCCCTCCTTGAAGTTGGCTGACGTCAATTATATGTGAATTTTATGAATGGATAGTCAGTGAAAGGGTATAATTCCTCTAAAATGCCTTGGGTAGGTTGTTAGCAGAATGAAGGAGTTTAAAACAAATGGTCACTCAATGCAGTGGTGAAGGTCTGACTCTGTATTTTATGGTCAGAAAATTGGAGCTCTTCTCGTGCTCTAGAAATAAAATGTCACAGAGCTTTATGTTTGAAATGTTTCTCAATGCATACATTGACAAAATATTTGTAAGAATGCTACCTTTTTTCTAACTTTACATTAAAATTAGATGCTTGAGTATTTACACCAAGCAATTTGTATTAGTTAAAAATAACCAGGAAAAGATAAGGAGAGGAAGAACTTGAAGTGAACATTTTCAAGGAAAGTGCATCCCTGTGTGAAAGCCTCCACTTCATGGGCATGACAAATACCCTGTGATGTAGGCCTCCCTTATTTATAGGCCTGGAGCATGCTTTTAACAGTCTGGGGAACCCCCAGGGAAATTGGTTTCTTAGGATTATTGCAAATAAGATCTGATTAGTTAATTATTCCTTTGTCTGAAAGAGCCCATTAAATTTGATGAAGGAATCTGTCAATACATTAAAAGGTACAGCTGAGCGAAAGGTGAGAACAAATGCTGACAAGTATGGTAAACATAAGACACACCTGACAAGACACAGGACAAGTTAAGCAAATGGCTCATAAAGCTGATTTAGCAGGAGGACAGTAAAATCCTTCCTTTCAAGGGATTTGCCTTTTTACTAAGCATTTATTTGGAGACAGGGTCTACTAAGGAAGGTGGACTACATGGTTTTTAGTAGAATTTACAGACATCAATCTCGTATAATAATTCTTTATAATGGCACTAAATCTATTAAGTTCTTACAGACATTTTCCCTTTACATAAACATTTTCTTTGACTAAAGTAAGACATTCACTCTTTCTCGGCCATAATAATTATTTTTGACAGATACTCTTCTGTATCTCTTTTAAACATCATACAGAATTGGGTTTCTGTTGTGGTGAAAGTCGCCATAAGGTAATGATTTAGAAATAATTACGATGAGAAATTGGCCTGGGGAAGACCCAAAAAACTTCACCCTCTGCTAAGAAATTGTATAGCTACTGTTTCATATTCCTCTAGTTATAGATGATTTCATCCAATAACCACTACGATAATAGTTATTATTCATATAAAGGCCTTTAAAAGGATGGAGATTTATTTTGTTTTTAAATAAGCACCCAGGCAATTAGATGTTTATTCAAAACATATCTGAACCTCATTGGTCTGGAAAATGCTTAAATTCGTGAACGGTTGCACAATTTGTAGCTCTGAATCCCTTTGGAAGACAATGAAACCAGACTTCTTGGTAACATTTTATAGTAGTCTGAGATTTTCTCATTGTACTCTCTAATGAGATATCTACATGTCTTTTGTTTTTTAAGGCTGTGGTGAATGTCAAGTTATGCCTGTGCTTTGGCCATCATTGCTACTGGGCAAAGTCTGTTCTCTAAGTTATACCCCTTCATTAACAACAATGTAATGCTAGATGCTGAAACAAATAAACCCCAAATTCCTTGTGGCTTAACATAATATAAATTTATTTCTCACTCATATCACACTGAAGTGGCAGCTGGGGCTCTACTCTCTGCAGCTCACAGGGACCCAGTTTTATGAAACACTCAGCGTCCAAGATCACTCAGCCTCGAAATCCAGCCTGCCGATGGGAATAGAGAAAGAGCGGAAATCTCATGGGAAAATATTGTTAAAATATCACTTCTGCCAACTTTCCGTTCTCCAGGATTTAGTCTCATGTCTCGACCCAGATGTAAATGGTCTTGGAAAATATTCCTTCCTGGGGGAGGGGAAGAGGCTCCTTCTCAGAAACTAATGCATGCTGGGAAAGAAAAGCAGAGATATTTGGTGGCCAGCTAGCAGTCTCTGTCACAGCCTCTGCATAACACTTTGCTGGAGCTACAGTTGCTTATGACATGTGTGTCTGAATGAAAAACTGCCACGGAAATAAGTCTCCAATCTTCAGTGGGCTTTCCATTTTAGGCAGCGAGGAGAGCTCCGAAAACATTTTGTTAACTCCCAGTGTTTTAGGGACAGTGAAAACAAAATCTTCAAATTCCCAATAGTCTGATGGCTTTGGAGATCCCTATAACCTCTGAGCACATTCTGCCTTCAGCATTGGCCAGGTCTGGAGACAGTGACCAGAGTTCCAGCCTTCAAGTATGGCAGACCTATAGGATGAGGGTGCTGTTTGGTTTTTCAGTGGCCTTAAGGTATCCCCGAATTCGCCATTGGCTGGCATGGGCTGAAGATTTATGTTAAAGTACTTAGTTTTGACAAATTAAACTGACATTATGCATTTTAAAAACTGAAAATGTTTCTATGAAAGGAGGTGGATGTTTTAAGTAAGCCAGATGACTCTTTTCTCAGTTCACTCAGTAATAAAATTATTAATAGAAATAGTGCAACTGCTTAGATAGGGCCCTGCTCAAAGCATTTTAGAGATATTAACCAATTGAATCTTCAAAATTACCTTGTGAGGTACCATTATTACCTCCACTTTATAAATAAGCACATTGAGGTTCGGAAATTTGCTGTGTCAGAGCTCCAGGAAATGGTACACCCAGCATTCTAACCCAGGGAGTATGACTTGCTGGCTTAAGCAACAATGGAGTTAACCACTACACTGGCTGTCTCTTCCTCGGCTCCTTGATAAGCTGGTAAGATGAAACTGATTGTTATAGTGACCCTATGTTTTCTATTTTATGAGAAAAACCAGTGTGCTAAACTGGTTCTCATGAGTAGTACAGCACACCAATATTTCTAATTGTGGGGCCTAGATATGGCTTAAAAGGTGCAGTGAGGATGCAAGACTGGGAGGTGGTAATCATGAGATAGATAGCAGGTATTAAAGACATTTGATGAGAGATAGGCGAGATGAGGTCAGTTTACTATGGAGAAGAGCCAGCTGAAATTTGCATGTATGTGCATACACAATATAAACCAAAGAACTGCTGGCAGGATGCTACATTCCTTCATGGCGAAGTAAGGCTAAAAATGTATGCTTGTCTTCCCTCCAACACCGGCAGTGGAATAGCTTGTTTTCTGCTACCTCCTTTCCAATCTAACTCCTTCACAAAGCATGCTAGTCCATTTTGGTGTATCTTTCTGTTGTCTACCTCTGTGATTTATTTAGAAATTATTAATCAGATGTTGTCTTCTTAAAAATATAAGTGCTCATGTAATTTCTCTCAAACAAGATTGTGAATGCACTGAAGGTAGAAAGAAACATCTTTTGCTTCCATTTGCTCTATATATATCAGTTAGTGGGATACTTAGTTTTCGCTAAGTGTATTTACAGAGAACCATATGGAGTGGAAAATCATAGCCAAATTAGAGCCTTGTAGTCAGTCAATTCTTTCTAAAATGCCCACTGTGTTATAGTTTGCTTTGATTCCAAATTATCAGTGTCCTTCTCGGATGCCTGAACCTAGAAAACATATACCTCAGACAAAAAAGTTTTCTGGACAAATTGCAGCAAAGATGTGGACTTTGTTGTCTGGAAAATCTTCTGATTCGACCATGAGGGCATCTCTAATTGTCACAGCGGGTAGAAGCAGAGTAAATGAATAAGATCAAGATGCTTGGACTTTTTGCTGGAACACAGAAAAAGCAGGACACAGTAGAGTGGTGCCTGAGTGACCACATGTGTGCTGGGGATGGCTTGGGACTCCCTGCCACACTGCAAGCGATGTGACCAAGTAATCATTTACAGCTTTGTCCTCACTTCAAGCTTGGCATGGGATTCAAACACTTGTTTAAAATTATAGTAGACTGCCCTATTTAAATTTATTTTTATACTGGCATTTTATAATGTAATTTGACATGCAAAGTAGTTATATATATTTTAAGTAAATTGAACAAACAGAAAAGGGTACAACACTCTGGCAAACAAATAAACATCTGTGAGTGCATTTTTCCCACTGGATGATTATAGAACACAATTCCAATTACTTGTTGCAGCAATTATTTAGAAAATCTTTTGGAAATGTAATTTTAAACTGTTACCAGAAAGGGGTCCCATTCCAGACCCCAAGAGAGGGTTCTTGAATCTCCTGCAAGAAAGAGTCAAAGAGAGTCCATAGAGTAAAGTGAAAGCAAGTTTATTAAGAAAATGAAGGAATAAAAGAATGGCTACTCCATAGGCAGAGCAGCAGCTTGGGCTCCTGGACTAAGGATACTTATAGTTATTTCTTGATTATACGCTAAACAAAGGGTGGATTAGTCATGGGTGTTCTGAGAAAGGGGTGGGCAATTCCCAAAACTGAGGGTTTCTTCCCTTTTTAGACCATACAAGGTAACTTCCTAACATTGCCATGGCATTTGTAAACTGTCATGGCACGGCTGGGAGTGTCTTTTGGCATACTAATGCATTATAATTGCTTATAATGAGCAGTGAGGACAACCAGAGGTCACTTTTGCCGCCATCTTGGTTTTGGTGGGTTTTGGCCAGCTTCTTTACTGCAATCTATCTTATCAGCAAGGGTTTTGCAATCTGTATTTTGTGCTGACTTCCTATCTCATCCTGTGACTTAGAATGTCTAACCTCCTGGAAATGCAGTCCAGTAAGTCTCTGTCTTATTTTACTTAGCACCTGTTCAAGATGGAGTTGCTCTGGTTCAAACACCTCTGAGAGATGCAGTCGATTACTCATCAACTACAAATCTAGGTAACAATTATTTTTGGAAACTTGGGACAGTATTTTGAGGATTTGTCACTTGACATGTTATTTACATCTTTTCTTATACACACCCAAACCACCTTTCTCTGTTCTTGATAGCATAGGATTCTGACAGGACTACTTACTGGCACATATCACAGTTCCTTAAGAATACTTCATCTTCTTCCACAAGTGTTATTTCTGTAGTTAGAGTCAAATTAAAGAATTATATATGTTGATGGTGTGTATTTGTAGGAACTTTCTGTGAATATTTTTTGTATTTTTATTTACAAAATTATCTGCAATTCCATAAATCATAAAGACAGACAAGAGGTATTTATTCGTCCAATAAAAGTTCAAATTGCTTAAAGCTCTAAGGTCATGTTTTTTTTCCCCCCAAAGAATATGCTTTTCAGATACATTTATTCATTCAACAAATATTTATCAAATATTTATCAAGTGCCTCTCATGTGTTGGGAAGTGTTCAGGTTACATGAAGTATATTATTGGGAAAACAAAAGCCTCAGCTTTTATTGAAGTTATGTAGTAGCATGGAAAGGATGACTATAAACAATAAACATAATAAATAAGCAAGTCATACAGTCTGTTAGAGAGTGATAGGTGCTGTGGAAAAAACATCAAGCAGAGCATGTAAGTGGAATCAAAACAGTGAATAGCTGGTTGGGCAGTGTTGTAATTTGAATAGGCTGATTTGGATAAGTGTACTTGAAAAGTTGGCATTAGGCCGGGCGCGGTGGCTCAAGCCTGTAATCCCAGCACTTTGGGAGGCCGAGACGGGCGGATCACGAGGTCAGGAGATCGAGACCATCCTGGCTAACATGGTGAAACCCCGTCTCTACTAAAAAAATACAAAAAACTAGCCGGGCGAGGTGGCGGGCGCCTGTAGTCCCAGCTACTCGGGAGGCTGAGGCAGGAGAATGGCGTAAACCCGGGAGGCGGAGCTTGCAGTGAGCTGAGATTCGGCCACTGCACTCCAGCCCGGGCGACAGAGCAAGACTCCGTCTCAAAAAAAAAAAAAAAAAAAAAAAAAAAAAAAAAAAAAAAAAAAAAGAAAAGTTGGCATTAGAGCAAAGACTTGAAAGAGGTGAGAGGGTTGGCCATGTGGACAGTTTGAGAAGTGTTGTAGGCAGAGATAACAGTGAAATAGTTTTAAGTAACAACTTGCCTGAAATGTACAAAGGGCAGCAAGAAGGCCAGTGTGGCTGGGACCAAGTGCAGAGAGGAGGAGGAGAAGAGGTTGGCAGATTAACAGTGTGGAGGAGAGGGCAGCTCAGGGAGGGACTTGTCAGCCATTCTGATGACCCACTTCTAATAGAGGCAGAAGGCAGAGAAATCCTAGGCAGACATGGGCAGGTCCCTGGTGAAACCCCACTTTAAAGCCCAAAACATGCTGAAACCTGCAGACCAGAGTAAGAACTTCTATTCCTGTTTACTCGCTCTCTCTTGATTGGTTCTTTCTGAATAACACCTTTTAACAAATTGAATGTTGCCTTTTCCAATACTACCTATGGCCCACCCTACCCCCACCCTGTGCCTGTAAAGACCCAGACTCAGTTGGTAGACTGGAGATGGTCTGGTGGGAAGGAGATGGTCTGATTTCAGGGAAGAGACCTCCTGACTTCAGGGAAAGGTGACCTGCCTTTCCCATCCCCTGTCCAGCTCCCCTCTCTGTGGAGAGCTGTTTTCATCGCTCAACAAAATTATCTGCCCTCACCATTCTTCAGTAATCAAGTGTGACCTCATTCTTCTTGGATGCTGGACAAGAGCTTGGGACCCACCAAGTATGAGTACTCAGAAAGACTGTCACACTGGCCCTTTGCCTTTGCTGGTGGAGGGCAGCTACCTCATGCAACAGGGTCAAGGGCTGACTGAGTTGCTAACATACCGCTGTTCATTGGTCTGTGGACAGTGAAACTAAAAGAGCTAATCAGCAGACTAACACCCACTCTGGGGCTTTGGGATCACAGGCACCCTTGCCTGAGTGCCACTGTGTTCCCCTCAAGATGACATGCCTGGTCTGGCTACAGGCCCTGCTTGCTCCTGTGTCAGCTGAGTGGCCTGGCCGAATCCTGCACTCACTCACTCATGTGCCTCCTCTTGAAGAGGCTGAGTATGATGGGCCAAGTAGGCAGGGTACCCTTGCTGGGAGTCCAGAAAAGGGACTGAGAAAAATCCTCCATCACTTCTACTCTGAATGAAATGAGCAGCCAAAGCCTGTTCTCAGAGCAGGTTCACACAGCTACCTAGTGTAGGTGAATAAAATATTATCACTCCATTTTGTGATCAAGAAATGAAGAGATGCTGAAAATTGAGGGGGCATGAAAAATAATCTGCTTTCAATAATTTCTTATGAAAAATAAATGAGAATATTTATAGAATGTCACTTTTTGACAGATATTCCTCTTGGGGCCTGTCACTGTTAGCATTTTAATTTATTTTTAATGCTTACAAATAATCATATAAGACAGATATGTATCCAATTCAATAAATGAGAAAATGAAGGTTTAGAGAAGGTATAAAATTTGTAAAAGTTTACACATATAGTGAATATAGAGTCACAATTAAGTCTCTCTCACCTCAAATAACAAAACATTTTGTAAGGTTATATTGAAATAGTTTTAAATTTTAGACTAGGAATCATTTCAAACCCAAGAAATAAGACAAAATATATAAGCATCCAACACATATACCTTGAAATACATAAGCATTCAATATATACCTCCAAGATTTAAAAGCTATTAACTTTTTACCCTGTTTGCTATTGGTCATTGGGTTTTTTTTTTTTTTTGCCTTTAGAAAATAAGATATATTTTTTCTCATTTGATGGAAATGGGAATACTATACTGTCATTATGTTAATTGGGATTTCTTTGATTATTGCTGAGGTTAAAAATCTTTACATGTTTTTAACCGTTTAGTTTACCTATTTTGTGACTTGTCTGTTTATGTTCTCAGCCATTTTTCTATTGATTGTCACATACAAGAGCTCTCTATATTTTAGATAATATTCATTTGTTTGTTATAGTTGTTGCAAATACTTTTTCTTTTTCTTTTTTTTTTTTTTTTTTTGAGGCGGAGTCTCACTCTGTCACCCCTCGGGAGTGCAGGGGCACAATCTCAGCTCACTGCAACCTCCACCTCCCAGGTTCAAGCGATTCTCCTGCCTCAGTCTCCTGAGTAGCTGGGACTACAGGGGTGTGCCACCACGTTCGGCTAATTTTTTTGTATTTTTAGTAGAGATGGGGTTTCACCATATTATCCAGGATGGTCTCGACCTCCTGATCTTGTGAGCCACCCGCCCCGGCCTCCCGAAATACTGGGATTACAATCCTGAGTCACTATGCCAGCCACAAATACTTTCATCTAGTCTATGACTGGTATATTTTTTCATCATTTATTATGTAATGCACATGTAAAATCTTGGATAAAACATATATTTTTTGTTTCAGTCATCTTTCTGATCACAAAAACAACACTTCAGTTTTTCCTCATTAAAGTAAATTATCTTTATGTTTCTCGTAAATACTATGTATTACGTTAAGTTTATAAAAGTGGATGTTAAATATTGTCAAATATATTTTCTGCATTCATGAGATGATAATATATTTATCTTAAATATATTAATATAGTGAATTTCACTAATTGAAATCAAGAAGTTCTTTGAAACCAGTGAGAACAAAGACACAAAGCACCAGAATCTCTGAGACTCAGCTAAAGCACTGTTAAGAGGGAAATTAAGAGTACTAAATGCCTACATAGAAAAGCTAGAAATATCTCAAACCAGCACCTAAACATCACAACTAAAAGAACTAGAGAACCCAAAGCAAGCAAACAATAAAGCTAGCAGAAGACAAGAAATAACCAAGATCAGAATGGAACTGAAGGAAATAGACACAAAAACCCCTTTCAAAAAAAATCAATGAATCGAGCTTTTTTTGAAAAAATAAAATAAAATAAAATAAAATAAAATACATAGACCATTAGCTAGACTAATAAAGAAGAAAAGAGAGAAGAATCAAATAGACACAATACAGTATATTAAAGGAAACATCACCACTGACGCCACAGAAATACAAATAACCATCAGAGAATACTACAAAAAACTCTATGCAAATGAACTAGAAAATCTATAAGAAATGGATAACTTCTTGGACACATACACCCTCCCAAGGCTGAAAGAGAAAGAAATTGAATCCCTGAATAGATCAATAACAAGTTCTGAAATTGAGGCAGTAATAAATAGCCTACCAACCAAAAAAAGCCCAGGACCAGACAGACTTACAGCTGAATTCTATCAAAGGTACAAAGAGGAGTTGGTACCATTTCTTCTGAGACTATTCCAAACAATTGAAAAGAAGGGACTTCTCTCTAACTCATTTTATGAAGCTAGCATCATCTGATGCCAAAACCTGGCAGAGATACATCAAAAAAAGAAAACTTAAGGCCAATATCCCTTATGAACATCGATGCAAGAATTCTCAATAAAAAACTGGGAAACCAAATCCAGCAGCACATCAAAAAGCTTATCCACCACGATCAAGTTGGCTTCAATCCTGGGATGCAAGCCTGGTTCAACATATGCAAATCAATGAAAATAATTCATTACATAAACAGAACTAAAGACAAAAACTACATTATTATCTCAACAGGCGGAGAAAAGGCCTTCAATAAAATTCAACATCCCTTCATGTTAAAAGCTCTCAATAAACTCAGTACTGATGGAACATACCTCGAAAGAGTAAGAGACATTCATGACAAACCAACAACCAATATCATGCTAAATGGACAAAAGCTGGAAGCATTCCTCTTGAAATCTGGTACAAGGCAATTATACCCTCTCTCACCACTCTTGTTCAACATAGTACTGGAAGTTCTGGCCAGGGTAATCAGTCAAGAGAAAGAAATAAATCGTATTCAAATAGGAAGAGAGAAGTCAAACTGTTTCTGTTTGTAGGTGACATGACCTACAAACAAACCCAATTGTCTAGCTGAAAAGCTTCTTAATCTGATAAGCAACTGCAACAAAGTCTCAGGATATAAAATAAGTGTGCAAAAGTCACAACCATTCATATACACCAAAAATAGAAAAGCAGAGAGCCAAATAATTAATGAACTTCTATTCACAATTGCTACAAAGAGAATAAAATACCTACAGCTAACAAAGGAAGTGAAGGACCTCTTTGAGGAGAACCACAAACCACTGCTGAAGGAAATCAGGGAGGACACAAACAAATGGAAACACATTCCATGACCATGGATAGGAAGAATCAATGTCGTGAAAATGGCCAGACTGCCCAAAGTACTTCATAGATTCAATGCTATTCCCATTAAACTACCATTGACATTCTTCACAAATAAGAAAAAAAATTACTTTAAAATTAATATGGGGCCAGGCATGGTGGCTCACACCTGTAATCCCAGCACTTTGGGAGGCTGATGCGGGGGGATCACCTGAGGTCAGGAGTTTGAGACCAGCTTGGCCAACATGGTGAAACCCTGTCTCTACTAAAAATACAAAAATTAGCTGGGTGTGGTGGTGGGTGCCTGTAATCCCAGCTACTCAGGGGGCTGAGGCAGGAGAATAGCTTGAACCTGGAAGGTGGAGGTTGCAGTGAGCCGAGATTGCACCATTGCACTTCATTCTGGGTGACAGAGCAAGACTTCATCTCAAAAAAAAAAAAAAAAAAAAAAGAAAAGAAAATTCATATAGAACCAAAATAGAGGCCACATAGCCAAGGAAATCCTAAACACAAAGAACAAAGCTGAAGGCATCATGCTACCTGACTTCAAACTATACTACAAGTCTTCAGTAACCAAAACACCATGGTACTGGTACAAAAACAGACGCATGGGCCAAAGGAACAGAATAGAGATCTCAGAAATAAGGCTACACATCTACAACCATCTGATCTTTGGCAAACCTGACAAAAACAAGCAATGGGGAAAGGATTCTCTATTTAATAAACGCTGCTGGGAAAACTGGCTAGCCATATGCAGAAAATTGAAACTGGGCCCCTCCCTTACACCTTACATAAAAATTAACTCAAGATGGATTAAAAACTTAAATGTAAAACCCAAAACTATACAAATTCCAGAATAAAATCTAGGCAATACTGATCAGGACATAGGCACGGGAGTGGATTTCATGGCGAAAATTCAAAAGCAAGTGCAACAAAAGCAAAAATTGACAAATGGGATCTAATTAAACTGAAGAGCTTCTGCAGAGCAGAAGAAACTATCATCAGAGTGAACAGACAAGCTAAGAATGAGGAAAAATGTTTGTAATCTATCCATCTGACAAAGATCTAATATCTAGAATCTACAAGAAACTTAAATAAGTTTTCAAGAAAAAACAAACAACCCCATTAAAAAGTAGGCAAAGGACATGAACAGACACTTCTTTAAAGAAGAAATTTATGTGGCCAACAAACATATGAAAAAAAATGCTTAACATTACTGATAATTAGAAAAATTCCCTAATTTCCAAACTTACAGAAAATTTCCAGTTTCTTGAATTGATTTCTAATTTCTAGTCATAGAAAATGGTCTATGTGATTTAACTTATTTAAAAATTGTAAAATTTACTTTTTAGCCCAGGATATAGTAAGTTTTTATAAATATGCACATTGTAAAAGAACATGAATTTTGTAGTTGTTGAATGGAGTAGTTTATGGAAGCCTACTAGGTCAATTTTTAAATTGTGCTATTCAAGTTTTTTACATCTTTATTGTTTTTTTCCTTCTATTATATCCTTATAGAGAAAAATCTCTGACCCTGATGTTTTATGTATATTTTTATCCTTCTGGTGTTATCAATATTTGCTATTTTACTAAATATGCTAAAATTTTAAAAATAAAAGTAATTGGTGATCAGTTGTCCAGTTCATCTTTTCTCATAAAATGACCCTGTTGAAATACAATAATACTTTTTGCTGTAACATCTCTCTTTCTTTGCTATTGCTATAACTAAAATTCTATTTTTAAGGACAAAGTGTTAATATTTATGAGGTAAATCTATTTCCAATTTTAAAATTTATAATCTCTGTATTCTTATTTTTATAGGCATTATTAATAAAAAGTGTTTGTTGGGTGTCTGCATTTTCATCTACCTCTGCCTTTTAATTATAACATATGGCCCATTCATGTTTAATATAATTTTTGATACATTTTGGCTTAAATTCTACTAACATTTTTGCTATATTTGTATTACCTGTTCTATATTGCTTTTTTCTTATTTTTGTCTGCCTTTTTTTGTGTTTGTGTTAGTTCTTGTCATTGCATATTCTTCTATCACGTAGTTGAAATTCATAATTTTTTATTCTTTAGTAGGTATGCTACAAAATACATGACACTTAATTTATCAAACCCAAAGTTACTTAAGATATTTTTCTGAAGGGGATTTGGAATTAAAGCCTAGATGGTAAACCTCCAGAGTTTATTCTTTTAACACCTGTTTCCATTTTCATTGCAGACTGAGAAATTAAGCTCACATCATATAACTGAAGTTGAACAATACTTTTCTAATACCCTGGGTCAGGTACATTCCTAAATAAACTAGAACTTACCTCAGAAGCCTCGGAAAATTAGGAGAATAAAATTCATTACTTTGTGTATTAAGAAGCTCAAAATCCCATATTTGATTCACTATAGAATTACTTCAGAATCTCATATGTTGTTTTTGTTTAAGCAAAATCTGAAATATATTAAAAAATACCTACTGCTGTGTTGTCTATTTGCTTTTCTCTTTCTAAATGCCCTTTTGAGAAATGCTGCAAAAATTTCGTCCTGACATGTGGGGGCCCAACTATTTCCTGCTATACTCAGCTTGGAGGACATAGCCTCTAGGTTATACTCTTTTGAAACTGTCCTGTTGAAATGCATGTTTTGATTTTGGGATTTTCCAGATGCTTCATAATTAGGTCCCATGTGTTAAAACTTGTGGAAATTCAGCATGTTTCTCAATGTGAGGCATCTAAGTAGTTCACAAATTTAAGACAATTAGTCTATTAACTGGGATAAGGAGATTAATTCTATTATATTCCATTGTTTACATATTACATGTTTATTCCCTATTCTATGCTTTATTTTTCCATTTGTCTGAATTATTAAAAGTTACTACAGTTTAACATTTTGAGCAATTTAATTTTTATGTATAATTATATCCTTTGGCTATTTAAACTGAAGACACATTATATATGTAAATCAAATTAAGAAAAATAAATGGATAGTGTGTTCACTTACAACAGGAGGCTATCCCTGTGCTAAAACTTTCTGCTTCTTTTGAGTCTCAGAATTGTGGAATCACATAATATTTTTAAAAATCAGAAGGAACTTTAAATATCATGTTCACAGACTTTCTCACTGTCCAACAAGAAAACTGAGACCAAGAATGTTTAACAGACAGGTAATGCCTGAATTAGTCCTAGAATCCAGATTTCCTTATTATTTACATGACGTCCAGAAACATACCATATGTATTAAACATAATGGTTTAAAACATTAATGAAGGTTGATTCTGAAAGTGGGAGGGTTCATATAAGTCTAAAATTTTAGTCTTTGCTTAGGTATCCAAAAATTTATTGTTTTAAAATTTCTTATTGGAGGAAGCCACTTTTCAGTCACTTTGATAGGCACAAAGGATTTTGCGGTGAGGAAAACTGATATAATCATAAAAATAATTATGAAATTACAAATGTTAATTTGTAAATACTCATTCCCTTTTTCAAACAAATTGCAGGTACCTCTTACAGATCTTTTAAACCTCAGATCAAATCTCCTTTCTTAGAATACCTTCAGACTAGGCCAGGTCTCTGGCCATACACCCTTGTGTTATTGAACATATTCTCACTCATCATTATGGGATGCTACAAGCTATGTTTGAAGCATCTACTCTACATCATGGAGAGCCTTATAGGTCATAGTGAGGACTTGGGTTTTTATCTTTAAATAACTGAAAGCCAATTGAAAGGTTTTAATACTATCTATGTTTTTAAAAGATTGCCCGGGTGCCTTCTTGTAAGGCAGTAAGCATAGTCGAGGGAAATCCTTTAGAAGACTGTTGCAATAGCACATGGGAGACAATGAAAGCTTCTTCTATGAAGTCACCCTGGAGGGAGAAGTGGATGAATCTGATAGATATTTAGGCAGAAAATGGGAAAAACATAGATGGGAAAATATTGTGGATGTGGTGGATGGCAAAAAAGTGACAATATTTGCAGGTCCTCTCAGTTAGAGGTGAAGCTTTTCATTGCCCTACTGATTGGGGATTGGCCTTGTGGCCAGCTTTGGTCAACTGGACAGCAGAAGATTGAGGCCTGAAAAGCATTTGCACATTGAGGATCTCTCTCATTGAGCATAAAACAGCACTCTGCGAACAACCAGGCTGGCCGGCTGGAGAATGAGAAACCATGTGGAGAAAGGCTTTCATTGGTACAGCTATGCTAGCCAAGAGCCCTGAAAGAGCTTTGCTGATAACAGCCATCACAGACCAGATCAGAAGGCCTGCCAGGCTGAAAACAGCCCAAATTGCAGACCTCCTGCATTTTGAGCTAAATAAATGGTTGTTGCCTAACTACATTATATTGTGGAGTGGTTTGTTACTCAGCAAATGCTAACTGATACCATGAGTAAAAGAGAGAGAAGTCTATGAAATAAATACAATTGATACTTAAATGTGTACACACACACACACACACACACACACACACACGCTCACATTACATGAAGAGCCACAAAGTATAAGCTCTGTCTCCTCTCATCCCTGTTTAATTCACATTTAACTCTATCTAATTAACAGTCCATTTTATAAATATCATTTCCTTTAGCCTAAGAAGCTTCTCTTTCAAAGGTTTATTTTCAAATTCACCTTTTATTTGTTGCAATTTATTGTCCTAAATACAGGGTTTTTAAATGATTATTAGAGAGCATTAAATAAACTAGATATAAATATTAGCGATTAGGAATTTGGAAAATGCATTTGAAATGTGAACAATATATGTGTTTAAGTAGCTAGGGAAAGATTTCATTGTGGAAAAGATTTGATGTGAGGATCCTTGATGCATATGATCCACTGTTGTTGTTAAAAACATTCACTTGTAAATGCGAACATTGTAATACAACTACTTCACATGATGGAAACTTCTGAAAATGTAAGGGATGCTTTATCTGAATTCAAGAAAAGGCTTTGTGTTTATATTAAGTTAATTTTAGATCACATAGAAATAAAAGAGAAAATTTGGTCTTCTGAAATCTCTTTCTTATAGATCTAGGATCATATCAGTCAGTTGCTGTGATTAGGATAAGTGAATAGCTTACTATCCAATAAAATTTAGCCGAAGAAAGTATTAGACACAGCTTTGGGTATTTATTTAAAAATATATATTATTACTTTTGTGGTAGGTAAAAACGTTTTCTTTATCACCCATAGAAAGCCAACCTGGTTATTTTAAGACACTTCACAAAGTTATCAACTGCTGTTTCTTTTTGTGATGTGCAGATTTTTCAGCCTTTCACACAATACAAGCACTTCACATTTAGAAAGGGAACTGAGTATCAGATGCTCTGAAACTTCTTTGTGATTTTATAAGATCACAGATATTGAACTCGTTGATAGATAGTTTCATACTATTAAAATCTTATTGACAAATCTATGAAAGGAAGTCTTTTAAACAAAATATCAATAAGAATTACGGAGAATAGGCCGGGCACGGTGGCTCACGCCTATAGTCCCAGCACTTTGGGAGGCTGAGGCGGGTGGATCATGAGATCAGGAGATCGAGACCATCCTGGTTAACACTGTGAAACCCTGTCTCCAGTAAGAATACAAAAAAATTGGCCGGGCGTGGTGGCACGCGCCTGTGGTCCCAGCAACTCGGGAGATTGAGGCAGGAGCATGGCTTGAACCCGGGAGGTGGAGCTTGCAGTGAGAAGAGATCGCACCACTGCACTCCAGCCCGGGCCACAGAGCAAGACCCTGTCTCAAAAAAAAACCCAAAAAGATAAAAATAATAATAATTATGGAGAATAATATCCATAATTGCACAATTATGACTGCTGTAAATTGGTCAAAATGAAAACAAAAGATATATTTTAAACATTTCTTAGCTCTTAGTATTACTGAAAGAGGAAAATTGTGTTATCAGGTTGAACTTGCCCAACTTCAAAGCACTGAGTTTTCCTTTTCAATGAAAAAGAGAGATGAGCTTTAAAATTTCTATTATCTGTGAGTTCTCTTTGTAAAATAGTTTTCTTTCTTTAGACTACTCTTTCAAAAACCTCAGAATATTTGATGACTTTGTTTAGGGAAGATATTGTTGCAACGCGCTCCTTTTAAAAATATTTTATTAAATTTTCTTTTCAGGGCTTCTTCACACAAAATGAAGCGAATGTTCCATTCACAAAAATGATTTGTTCTAACTAGAAGTTCTAACCTCTGGGAATGATGGCTCACTGATGATTTCTCCCATTCCTTTCCATTATTCACTTCTCTCTTTGTTTGCTTTTTGTGCATCACCTTTCACCAACACCTTTTCTCCAACCACCACCATTAAAACTGAGATGCCCATTTTGGGTAAAATTTATGGAGCAGGAAATTAGAAAACAATAACCATTGTCATCATCAGCCAACTAACTTGGCAGAGAACACATAAATGCAGATCATAAAAATACATTGTGTGGTGAAATATACAATATTTTAAAAATAGTGTACGCAAATTTTAAAGTTTACTGTGCTGACATTTTCTTTTGGTTGTAAATGCAAATAAATACTGAGCATAATATGTATAAATAAGACAGAAACTGTATCTACACGGATACATAAAGGTTACGTGTATAGAGATTTTCAGAATGGTTTATGGATATATTGCCAGAAGTCTGAAGACTTTCTCTAGGAATTTCTACAATTGCTTTTTCATTTAAGAGCATTCATTTAAAAATGAATGTAAATGTATTCTTGTTCATCCAAATACTAAAAAAACAATTTTAGCTTTCAAGTAAAGGTGGAAAGACATATTCTTCATTGGAAATTAATATTTTAAAGTAGTTCAAATAGAGTAAAAGGTGGAAAACTTAAGTCTATAGCAGGTAATTCCTGCCTACTATCTCAGAAACATCCATTTCATAGCAGTTGTGCCATTAGCATGGGTGAATCCTGAATGGATTCCTTTTTGTTGTTGACACCAACTTCAATTTTCTTTGGTTGTGATAGTAACACGAAATAGGCAGTGTATAATTTTCCTCATCAATGCAGAAGTGGTTAAGCTAGCTATGCACTTACAGATTTCAATAATGTGACAATATTTACCTTACCCTGAAGTGATTAAGACAACTTAAGAATGTCACTTTTGGCCAGGTGTGATGGCTCACGTCTGTAATCCCAGCACTTTGGGAGGCCAAGGCAGGTGGATCACCTGAGGTCAGGAGTTCAAGACCAGCCTGACCAATATGGTGAAACCCTGTCTCTACTAAAAATACAAAAATTAGCTGGGTGTGGTGGGCACCTGTAATCCCAGCTACTCAGGAGGCTGAGGCAGGAGAATCGCTTGAACCTGACAGGCGGAGGTTGCAGTGAGCCGAGATTTTGCCATTGCACTCCAGACTGGGGGACAAGAGCGAGACTTCATCTAAAAAACACACACACTTTTATTAAAATTGATTTTAAAACTGCTAACAGGAAGAGTTTCAGTTATACATGAGGGCTGGTTATTCCATTCAAAAATGCTCTATACCTATATTTTCATTTAAATCACATGCATCACATTAAATTAAGTAAACTTTGAATTTTGGTGGTTATTTGGTTTTGAAAACAAATAATAAGGAGAACAATAGCTATCATTTACTGAGTGTTATGTGGTATATATATATTATTATATTATATATATATTATTATATATATATTTCATATACTCACATGATGTGTAAGGTGGATTCTGCTATTATTGATGAAGCATTTGAAAACTTAGTAACCCATCTGACGTGACATGGCTAGTGAGCAGTGGAGGTGGAACCACACCAAGGCATCATGACACCAGAGTCTCTCCCACCACCAGGAAGAATGAAAACTAGAGGCATGAGAAGCTTGCACCTTGTTTTGTGATTGCACATATTTAAGTAACACTATGATAAAAGCAGTTTAAATCAACATGTTGGGAGGCTAAGCTTAAGTCAATTTTTTTCCTTTAAAAATACCCATTACTCAACTTTGATACACAATGCACTGGTCCCATCTAAGTTCAGTGTTCTATGATTTTGTGATTCCACTGGCTGTGGGCTTTGGTCTTTTAGAAGCCATTTCAAATGACTTCAGTGGTTGTTGTGTAATCCCACTGTACTGGGAAAGATTTAGGCTCTTTATACACTGGGGACTGCATCTATTAAACCCATCCACACCCTGTGGTGTGTTTTTATGCACATTCCTTTTGCCTTCTAAATGAAGTTTCTGCATATGGGAGAAGAGTGTGAAAGAAAACAAAATCCTGGATTCTGCCTGTACAGTGATTACAGCTCAGACACAAAAACATCTGCTGGGTTAAAGGCACCAGCTGTTGACCATGTACAAAAATTGCATACAATGCCGTTGGTCAGGAAATTAAGAAAACTATCGTGTCAGTGGATCAAACTGTGAAGAATTTTGGAAAGACTAAATATTGTTCCCCACACTGAGATTTAACCAACAGAGAGCACTAAATAGAGTATACTTATTTAAAGATAATTTCCTGTCCATCTCCTCTGTTTGGAAAAATCACTGATTTTAATAAGATAATTTTGACCCATTTTCAGAAAGGAATGAACTTAATGATGTGAAAAAAGAAATAGTCCTGCAGTGAAAGAGGAAGGAGTTTTATATCTTTAATTCACCTGTGATTTTCTTATAATCTCCAAAGAAACTTTACAGAGAAAAACACTTGTGAAACTGATTTAGCTTTTAACTCAAAACTATTGATCATTTCTTCCAACTTTCCATTTACCTATAGCCCTGATTTATGACAACGTGAAGTCTAAACTTTAAAAAAACATATGCATCTGTCTGTTTTTAGGATTTGACAATAGTATTTTTGTAAAATCAGTGGGTTGTTTTTGTATTGCTGGGATACCTATGCCACAAAAGTGTTGTTCTGAAATGTGTCATCATGGTAAATCACATTAAATTGATGACTTAGAGTAAATCAAATCTTAGAATTCATTGAAATGTGGAAAGTTTAAATTTTATAAAACAAAGGAATTGCTATTTTATTTGATATGTTCTTTGTATTTAAGTGCAAATAGCTTTAATAGAGAAAACTGTTATAGTTGAGTAAATATACTCAGCTTTAAGCTTTTCCAAAGCTCTGGAAAAAAGAAAAATATAATATTTACATGACTAATTCATTATAAGAAGCAAAGAAATACTTTTTTATAGGTCTTAAGTGTTTGGATTGAAATGCTTAACTCTGATGCCTAATGTTTCTATCTGTGTGGAGGGACACACATTGGTGAAGCACTCCTAATCCCTTAGCTACTACTCTTAATCCCTTACTACTGCAAGGGAGGTAAAAGGAATTGCCTGTCTTTGGTAACCTGCCGTTAGGTGCATCTGACATTGGAATATTGCTTCTCAGTTGGATAGGACTAATCTGTCAGATTCTCATGAATGGGGATTGGGTCTCTTGTTTCTTCTCTCTCCACCAGGTCCAGAGAGAGGCAATGACCTGGATAAGTGTTTGCAAATTCAAAATCTTCTTTGGGTAAGTTTTTCAAGACCAAAGCAAAAAGTTAGGAGCTAGTTTTACTTCAAAAAGCCATCTTTTCCAACTTAACATGTATAAAATATTAGTTTGAGGCTCCATTTGCTGATTCTCGTCTTATTTTCCAATTGGTACAGAACCTATGTGGATGAGAAGGGTAATATTTATTAGGTCCCTTCATGCTCATCTTGAGGTGTTTGGTTCATTTATTGAGAACCTTGTTAATTTGAAGACGGGCATATAATTTTAGAGAAAAATATGCATGAAGAAACTCGGGGGTGGGGTCAGGGCTTTCAACCATGGATTTTAGTAGGTGGATTCGTACCTTTAAGTTGGACAGTGTGTTATGACCTATGTGGTGGAATGTGGCTGGGTTTGCATGTGGCTTTAGGATTTAGGAATAAGCCCTGTGGGATTTTCACTTAGACAGAACATTGCAGTTTATGGTAATGATTACAGGCAAGTATCAATTTCTGTAGAGGCAGTGAGCCTTAAGCAAAGAAGCAAGCCTTATTAAAGGTGGGTCTTAAAAGCTTCAGCACCTAAAACTGAGAGGGTTAGGACAGCCTTAGAAAGTGTGCAAGGAGCTTATAGACCTTAGCCAAGATGTAAGCTTGTTTTCAAACATTACCTATGTGGCTGTCCATGAGCAGTTATGGGCTTCATAAAGAGAGTTGCTATGCACAGGCATTAAGGGACAGAGTCACCATTGTCTGTGTTTGCCATGTTTTTGGGCACATCTTTAGGACACTCTTAGTGTCAAATCTAGGAAAGAAACACTGTTTTACCATTGTTTTCTCTGTTTTTGGAGCCAAGAAAGAAAACAGGAAAAGCTTACCCTGGAATTCACGAGGCCTTTGCTGGTCCGTGTATCACTTCCTACTGTAAGTTTCCACATTGCTCCATATTGGTCCGTTACATAAACCCCAACAATGACATGAGATTTTTCATGACGCAAATTATGACTTCCTTCAAATAAAAGTGGTAAACTTGATTAATAAGTTATTAAAACTTTATTAATATCTTTTTTGACCAATACGGTCAAGGCTCCTGTTTCTTTCATTGAATTGTTAATAAAATCTTGACTATGATTTAGTTACTGAAGTTATTTGATCAATTTTAGAGCTTCTTAGCAGCAACATCTTCACCAGCCACTAGATGTTCTGGAGGACATTCAAAAGAATGGGGCTGGATATTAGGGAGAGGCTTCAGAAAGATGGAATGCCCTACTCTCAAGATTTACCCTTAGTATTTAACTTTCTTATAGTTTATTAATAATTAGGTAAAAGTATCAACTGCTTTTATACTTTAAACAAAAGCATCAGAGTTTGGTGAACACATTGCATAATACAATTAACAGCTTATAAATCCTTGTTCTTTTAATATTATTACGGTGTCCCCTTTATTTAGAAAGAAACGCAGTTACATTGCTCTTTCCGGTTATGGCTTGAGTCTTGATTCACAGTTTAGAGGGAAGTGTGTATTAACATTTGGAACTGTGTTGTTTCTTTTGTGATGTGACTGAATTTATCCCATGTCTGCAAACAATCACTTAATTAAGTCTCCAAAGTCCCTTAGGGTAAAAGAGGACAAGACTTAACAAATTTTGAAGCATTGCAGAATAACAAAAGAATTTTAAGGCCTTGTTCCCCAGCAATGAGGAGGGCTTTTTAGAGTATTGTGCTTTGAGGGGCTCTAACAATAGTGGTGCTATTCCAGTCCTGGGTTTCTTTGGTGGGGATGCCAGAGCCAAAAGGCACTAATGACCTGTGCCATCTGGCTTGTCAGCAACCAGTTTTAGTGGAGTAATTAAGAAATGTAATCATATTTATGTATTTTGGCTCTATCTGTTATTCATTTTAATATATATTTCCCAATGTTTCCACTGATTAGTCAAGATCAAGATCCTGCCTGTGTCTTCTTGAGCACATCATTTCTGAGAAGGTTTTTCTTAAGATAATTTTGCAGTTAATTTGAGTAGAAAATTCTTTTCATAAGAAATGAATGGATGCCTTTTCTGCAATTTGGTAAGCTATTTAAAGATGTGTTACTTAAGACATTTTATAAAGTCTCATTGTTAGATATATGTTTGGATTTAAAATCAGAAATATTTGGAAGCATGAATAGTGTATAATGATAAAATGACATATTTGTAATTTATTCTTTCTAAATTGTACTCCAATTTTAAGGTGATTTGGATTGTTCACTTTCATCTAATATCTAAAAGTGTGAGAATGCATCCTTGTCCTGAAAATTATTCTCATTCTCACCAATTGTAGAGCTTGAATGAATCTAACAGAAAGTAGAACCTTGGGAAGTCAGGTGACTTTTCTCAACATCGTTCAGTTCTTTACAAATAGACTGATTCAAAGATTTTCTTTGACTTCTCTTTGATTTCCTTGGCTGAACTTTCATTTACTAATCTGTCTTTAAATTTGGGCTCCTCAAGGGGCTAGATTTTTATTTCACATATGAAGAAATAGAGATACAGGGAGGGTAAGCCACTTGGCCAAATTCACACAGCTCATAGGTGGCAGAAGTGAGATCTGAATTGAATCTCGACCAGGGTGCAGAGTCTTAGTTGACATAATTTCCCTGAGTAAGCCTTTACCTTCTTGAAAGATTCTGATTCAGCAAGTCTGAGTGGGGCTGGGGAATCTACTTTTTGAAACAAGTAGAGAAGATGAGGTAATTTTCCTCAGCCGAAAAGTCTGGAAAATTTGCCCCAGAGAATAAATGAACAATGTCCATCCTGAAAATAGCAAAATTTAACAATAATTTTTTGTATTGTTTAGAAATGAGAATGCATCTATGCAAACTTGCTATTGTATATTTTCTTTTCTGGGTTCCAGCTATTCTTATACAGCTCTCTTTCTGATGAGTAAGTGGGAAAAGGTTTTCTTTGTAATTATTCAGGAAAATAACTTGAGTACTAATAAAAATGGACCTAAATGAATTAGGCAGTAGATCTGAAAAACTGGCTATTGGTTGCTTTGTAGGAAATCCTTGAAAAAATGGCCAGGCAAGTTATGATAGAAATTTTCCCCTTTGTATAGAAGCGTCTGTGATCTGCTGAGCCAAGCCAAGAACAAGAAATATGAAAGTCTGTGTTTTCTTCCAGGACTCTCTTTGGCCTACTGGATGTACAGGAAGTGGTAAAAGCTGTATGGTGGCTCCTTAGGAATTGAAAGGCCTTGGGCAAATCAGTCAGGGCCTTGCTTTCCACATCAGCAAGTCCAGATAATCATGTTGTCTAAACTTATTTGAATACCATGTGGATTTACTAACTGGCAAGTGTAAAGTGTTTTCAGAATACCAAATATTATATAGGGCATCCAAGCAGCTTAAATTTCAGTGGTCTCCATTCCTTCCCTTCCTGTACTTCAGTGTACTACTGAATGCAATGAGTCATAATAAAACCAAGATCTCAGGGCTTCAAACCCTTTACCTGAAAGTGCTCTTTTGTGCTGCTCATACTGGCTGCTATAGGCTGAATATTTGTGTCCCTGCCCCCACCCCAATTCATATGTTAAATCTTAATTCCCAATGTGATGGTATGCAGAAATGAGGTCTTTGGATGTGCTTAGGTCATGAGGGCAAAGCCCCTGTGAATAGAGCTAGTGCCTTTATATAAAATTAGTGAGGACAGCTCCCTGGCTCTTTCCACCATGTGAGGACACAGTGAAAAGATGGCCATCCATCTATGAACCAGGAAGCAATCTCTCACCAGACACCAAAACTGCTGGTGGCTTGATCTTGGACTTGGCAGCCTCCAGAACTGTTGAGAAATATATTTTGTTGTTGTTCATGAGCCACTTAGTCCATGGTATTAGCATAGCAGCCCAAACAGATGAAGACATTGACCAAGACCTGCATGGAGTGCATATACTCTCTATTAGCCTGCAATAACAATTTTGGTAATGCTGAAGGATGTTTTTGTTTGTTTTTATTCTTATTGCTGTCAGAAAAACACATGAATGCTCTGAAAAAATAAAAATTTATAATTGTTACTGAAAATTGTTAACTTTCCCAGCACATATTTTTAGAAAACACGTTTACTGCCAAATTCCAGACCTATGAGACTATGCTCATTAACATACCCAAATAATACATGTGCCTCTTCTGTTTTAACTTTGTGGGCATTACACATCACATAACTAATCTCAGCTCCCTCTTTGAATTGGCTGCTAGAAAACTCAGGGCTACAGGTGTAGTTTAGCTCTAGTAAATACATTGATATATGTTATACGTTAGGTTTATGTGCCTCAATCTTAGCTTCATCTTATGTTTTCTTCTTGCTTTTTTTTTTTGAGGCGGAGTCTCGCTCTGTCACCCGGACTGGAGTGCAGTGGCCAGATCTCAGCTCACTGCAAGCTCCGCCTCCCGGGTTTACGCCATTCTCCTGCCTCTCAGCCTCCCAAGTAGCTGGGACTACAGGCGCCCGCCACCTCGCCCGGCTAGTTTTTTTGTATTTTTAGTAGAGACGGGGTTTCACCGTGTTAGCCAGGATGGTCTCGATCTCCTGACCTCGTGATCCGCCCGTCTCGGCCTCCCAAAGTGCTGGGATTACAGGCTTGAGCCACCGCGCCCGGCCTTGCTTTTTCTTTTGTTCCATTTTTCTCATCCAATTAATATTAACATTGTGCTTTAATGTGTCTTCAAGTCACCCTAAGCTCTTCCTGGAATAAAAGGAAGAGCTGAAAGAGAATTCATTTTAAAAATCTCTTGGCAAATTCTTATATTCATCTTCCAGAACTTCAGATACATAAAAATATTTGAAAATTATCTATCTCTACTATGCTTGCCATGCATATTTTTTTACTTTATACCACAAAAACCATTATCTCTCTACTGTTTCTGAATATGTAGCATATCAATAAAAAGCAACTTCATCTGTAATACATTTTCTCAGATTTTGTCTTTTTGGGAAATCTAAAGCCTTTAACATGGACTTTTCATGTTGATAGACTCAAAATTCCATTTGATTTTTATTTTCTGGGAGTACTTCTCTAAAGCAGAAAAGCAAAGATAAAGAATCAATTAAAAAACAAACAAACAAACAAAATGCAAATGAATACAGGTTGAGGAAAATTCTACTTTTCAAAGTCCCTCCATCTTATTGCCTCATTCTCAGACCTGTTCAGTACTTGGAAAAATTCATAACCTGGCAAAATAAAAGCATTCATACTTCTCTAGGCTACAAGCCAAATCAAACCATTCTTTTTAATTACAGGTGAATAATAACACCCTTAAATTTCTTACAAATAACGTCAGCCTCCTTTTGCTTTTTGACTGATGGAAGGTGATGAATGAAGACCTTTTAATTCAGCACAGCTGGATGTCTTTTGTTGCACTTCCTCTCAAAAGTTGCTGGGCAGATCTGGCCTATTTTGTCAGATGTGCTGAAAACAACGTGCCTGACTGGAAGTGGAAACAGCCTTCAAACAGAAGACATTTGTATGATTGAATACCCTGTCGGGAGAGCAGCTGTGGCAGTCAATGCATAAGGTGGAAGATATGCCATTTGTTAGAGTATCTCTGTGTGTGTGTGTGTGTGTGTGTGTGTGTGTCTGTGTATGTGTGTGTGCATACATTTGATTTGATTGTTCTTGGAGGACTAGAGGAGCCTCTGTAGTAAATCTTTGAGAGTGGTATGAAAGTGACTTTAGTATTGCTGGTAATTTTGAGACTGTCCTGTAAAATTCTGGGTGTATTGTCTGGACCCTTCTTTTTCATGGGTTTCAGAATACCCAGTAAGCTAGGACTTCCTTGAGCAAATCAGGTTTGTGAGCTGCAGGCCTCAAAGACTTCTGGATAAAGGGATCACTCACTGAAGGTTACTACTAAACCAGTCTTTTCCAAGATGAATTCACTGCGTTTCCCTGGGAATATAGTAAAAGAGTGTTGCAGCCACCATTTATTTCCCTTACTCACTGTAGGCATAATTGAAATGAATGATCTGTGACAGACTGCATCTGTGTGTCCAGGGGCTCAAATGTAGTCACCTGTAGTAGATAGCTCAGCACAAATGCCAATTTACTGGGGATATATTGCTCATCCACCGAGGCCGTCACAGAGTTGACACATCAGTTTCTCAAGATAGAATAAAGCTTTGGATTAAACACCTTATTTGTGTTCGATTTGGTGCAAAGTGTTTCTCAATCATCTGAGATCAGTATTATCTATATTTTATAGATTAAAAAATATAGTAATGAGACTTGAAGGAGGTCTGGGAGGACAGTAATCACAAATTTAGGAAGTAGTGAATACTGAGATTCACACCCAACTGTAGCTTGAAATCCTGTGTTCTTTGCCAAAGTTGGCTTTATTATAATTTTAACAGTGTGTTTTATAAAGTTTAAAAAGATCCTTTGAAAATGGAAACCAGACATTGTACTTTAAGAAATGTGTGATAATTTTGTCTGAAGGGATTTGCATTATTAGGATTTATTTAATAGGCAAATATAATTGTGCTTGAATTGTCTTTTAACCTCTTTCTCTCATACTTCTAAACAAAGATAACCCAATAATGATGACTTTGATGATATTTGCATGCCAGGAGAAACAGAGGGAAAAGAAAACAGCTGGTAGTGGAGACTCCCTTGTTTGGAGCTCTGACTTCTTTCCAGTGGCCTTTAAATCCCTCATGTGGAATCACACAGCATGATTAATTCACTTAACAAACTCAGTGACTCATCATCAGCTAATAAGTACTTCAAATGAACTTAGAGAGTTATTTGAAGGGACTTTGCAACTTTGAACATGTTTAACAAATGTCCTTAATTAGCTGAAAGTAAGTAAACTGGACTAAGACCTACACATTTAAATTTCATTGTTCTGTCAATACAGACATTTTGCAGAAGATAATTCTTTGTTTGGGGGACTGTCCTATACATTATAAGATTTTTGGCAGCACTCTTGGCCTCTACCCATTAGTTGTCAGCAGCACCCTCCTCCTCCAATCAAAAACGTCTCTAGAGATTGCCAAATTTCTCCCAGAGGGCAAAATTGGCCTTGGTTGAGAACAACTGTTTATTTATTTATGTACGTTTTTTAGGACCTGTGATGGTTTTTATTAAATATTCAAACCATATAAGCATATAAAGTAAAAAGTGACAATTTCTTATATAATTGTAACCCCAAATAAAGCTATTGACAATGAATGTTATCCATTGCACAACAAGTAAACACATGAATACATAGAAGCATTAAAACATATACTATTTATGCTAGGGAACAACTGTTAAAAACTGTGTGATCATATTAAAAAAAATTAAAACCCAGTAGACCAGGTTTTATACACATACACATGCACACACACATACATGCACACACATATATAATATAATATTTACATATAATATATTATCTACAAATGCATATATTTATCAAGAAAGCATAGAGAATATGGGGTAGAAAACTGAATTACATTTTTAAAGATTCTTACATATTTCATATAAAGTAATACTCTACATATATTGTAAGTTTGTAAAAATAGGTATTGTAATTTTTAGAGCATCTGCCAAAAATGCAGAGATATATATTGAAAAGTCAATGAAGAAATCAAAATAGAATTCAAAAAGTAATTGATTAAACCAAAAGAAGTCAGGAAAGGAGAAATGAATAAGCAACAACAATAACAGAATTAAAAAAAAGAAAAAAATAAAGAAAAAATGGGCAGGCCTACATTCAACCACAACAATCAGTTCATTAAATGTAAATGGACAAAATTTTTCAATAAAAAGGCAAACAGTGTTAATCTGTATAAAACAGCAAGACCAAGGTACATATACTGTTTCCAAAAGATACATTTTTAGCTAAAAAGGCACAAATAGCTTGAAAGTAAAAAGGATAAAAAATGCTATACTTTGCAAATGCTATTTACAATAAAACTGAATAGCTATATGCTATCAGTAACAATAGTGACTACATTAAAAAGACTTCATTTAAATGTGAATGTGCCTAAAACAGTTTTAAGATACATGAAACAACTGACAGATAAAATAACAACTGATAGATAAAAACAAGACATAGAAAAATCCATAACCATATTTTGAGATATTAACATGCATCTCTAAGTAATGGATAGTAAAATTAAAAATAAAGCAAGAAAAGTGAAAATATAAATAATACTGTCATTTTTTACCTCACAGACACTTACCGAGCCCCCCACCAAACAAGTGCAGAATATACATTATTTTGAAGTGCACATGAACTATGAACCAAGATAGATCACACTGGACCATAAAACAAGTCTCAGAGAATTTCAAAGGACTAGATAGTACTAGTGATTCCCCTCTGTGACCATAAAAAATTAAGTTTTACCTCAATAAGATATGTAGAAAAGTTCTAACATTTGAAAATTGACAAATCAGCTTCTGAATAACCAATGAATATATGAAGAAATCATTAAGAAATTACAAAGAATTTTGAACTGAAGGCTGATAAAAAAACAGCATATCAAAATTTGTGGTATGCAGCTAACATGGTACTTAGAAGAACACTTACAGCTTTAAATGATTTTGTCAGAAGCAAAGGAAGCCTTAAGATTAATGATCTAAGTTTCTACTGTAATAAGCCATTGTAATTACACTAAGATAATCATAAGAATTTTTAAGAAATTAGCAAAAGGTGAGAAAGTTAAATCTAATAGATAGAAGTAATAATGGTAACAGCAGAAATAAAAGAAGTAGAAAACAGACATGATTGAAAATATTTGCAAAACCAAAAGGTGGCTTTTGAAAAGGTTAATAAAATTTATAAAATTTATAGACTCTAGTAAGACAGATGAAGATAAGAAGAAAGAAATCACAAAAATCTAATATCAGTGTTGAAAAATGGGATATTACTCTAGATCTTAGAAAAATCAAAAGGATTTTGAAGAGATATTTTGAACAGCTTTATGTGTATGACTCTGCCAACATAGATTAAATGATCAAATTCATTGAAACACACAACTTACCAAATCTGATACCCGGTGAAACACAACATTCAAATGCCTTATATATCAGAAATGTTGAATTTCGGCCAGGTGCGGAGGCTCATGCCTGTAATCCCAACACTTTGGGAGGCTGAGGTGGGCAGATCACCGGAGGTCAGGAGTTTGAGACCATCCTGGCCATCATGGTGAAACCCCATCTCTACTAAAAATACAAAAAATTAGCTGGGTGTGGTGGTGCACGCTTGAAATCCCAGCTACTCAGGAGGGTGAGGCAGGAGTATTGCCTGGACGCGGGACGTGGAGGTTGCAGTGAGCTGAGATCGTGCCATTGCACTCCAGCTTGGGCAACAAGAGCGAGACTCTATCTCAAAAAAAGAAAAGAAAAAAGAAATGTTGAATTTCTTTCAGAAACCTTTACACCAAGAAAATTCTAGGCCTACATCATTTTTGTAGTAAATTACCTCAAGTCTAAGAAGATATTATACCAATCATACAAATTTTTTTTCAAAAATGGAAAAAGGAATCACACTTTCCAACTCATCTTGTGAAGGCAGTGTAATTATGATACTTGACAAAAACATTGCAAGAAAGGAAAATTGCAGACTGATTTATTTCATAAAATTCTTAACAAAATAGTACCATGTCAAATCCCACAATAAAAGCATAACACAAAATGATCAAGCAGGGTCAGTATGAATTATGTAGGCTTATGGAAGACTTATTTCATGGAAACACTTTAAATTAATGCTTAGTCTTTTACTGTTTCAAATTACCATTGTCAGGTGCCTGGTACAGACTTATCTGTCATTTCCAGTAATTCATGATGTTACCTGTTGTTCCTTTTATCCCTTTTGATCCAATGTAGGACATCTGTTTTTTGTGTGAGACCAAATTCTGGGAAAATAAAAATGTTTACCAAATTCATTTTTTTATAAAAATTCACACCGGGAAATGCCTACTCTTCCACCATGTAGACTATTTTATTCAATAAAAAAATCCAGCGAGAAAACTGGCAAGGCTTTCAGACACCATCATCTATTCAGGCATTGAAAATAAAAATATGAACACAACTTCCTGCTGTTCATCACTCACATTCCTGAAATGCAGTTTAGGTGATAAAATGAATATTCTCATTTTGTCCTTGACGCTTCCTCTTGAGACAGGCATTATTTTTATCCACATTATATGAATAAGAAAATGAGGCTCAGAACAGGGAAAAAGTAGATTACAGAAGGTTACGACGAAAGCAAATGACATATTTGTTGAGGATGTATTTTATATTCAGAACTGCTGTAATCCTTGTGGGCATAGATAGCAATAAGATGCATGGAACCATGCCGAATTTCCATTTCCTCTCCTACTTATTGATGCTAAGATCACATAATGAGTTTTCCTTCAAGATGACCAAGACTTTATTTCATTAGTCAGAATAAACCCACATTCATAGTAACTGTCAACAAAAAAAGTAAAAATGTTGTCTGATTAGAAGGAGGAAATGAAGCTAGTAAAAAAAGAAAATGTGGACCATGTATAATCTTATACTCAAATAAATGCAACTTAATACTAAGAATAGTTTTGGAAACTAGTAGATAGTCCATAGATATTGATTAGATTAACAAAGAAGCAGAACAACAGTGAGACAACATTTTTGCCTTTCAAATGGGCAGAAATATGGATAAGATAAAGAATATAAATATAGCCAGACAGAGGCAACATGACCTACTGGTCCTTAGGGTATGTAGAAATTGGCATTTCTGTTGGTTGCTTTTGGCATTGTAAATTCAAGCAATCTTTTTGAATTTATACAAAGAGTGGTAATGATGTCATATGCTTTCAACAAGTTGGTTTTTTTGTGGATAATATATCAAAAAGTAACCATCCAAAATAGGGGAAAAGTATATGTTCATAAAAAAGTGTTCAGAGTAGCACAACTTACATAGATAAAAACAGTAAATCAAGTATATATTCAGCAGTAGAAGAAGGTTAAAGAATTTATGTCACATCCATTTAGTTTAATATTATACCACCTTAAAAACAGTATTATAAAAATCATGATTATTAAAATCATGATTTATTAAACTATATTTATTAAAAATCATTAACAGAGTGTTCTTGGATCTTAGATACAAAGGGTTAAGTTAATCAACCTGTTTATTCCATACTATCATCATTGGTTTTCTCTCTTTACTGAAAGTTTATTCCTTTTTATT
Source organism: Rhinopithecus roxellana (assembly GCF_007565055.1). Lineage (NCBI taxonomy): Eukaryota > Metazoa > Chordata > Mammalia > Primates > Cercopithecidae > Rhinopithecus > Rhinopithecus roxellana. The sequence continues at coordinate 192,682,759 of NC_044550.1, forward strand.
CCTATATTCCACTTCTATCTTCATAGTATCCCCACTACATGCACTACAAATATAAAAGCCCATTTGTCTTAACATTCAATTTTATGTAATGTACATTTTTGATTCTGTGTAGTTTTATAAAATGTATGTTGCTTTCTGAGTATTTTTAATTTATGTAAATGAGTTGTTATATTGTATCTACATGTTATAAATAGCATATTAAATATCTGTTTCTTTTTCATTACACATTGTTTAAATATTTACCCATATTGCTAGGTATGAATCTATTCACTGTTTCTATTTACTAGGAAAAACATATAGCAAATTACATGAAAAAGCAGAGTATGAATATATATTATGATATATAGTATATATATAGAGTATGTATTGCAATATATATATATCCCATGATTACAATAGAGAACATGAGTTACAATTAATGCTCTTTTAGCAGTTGCCAATGGCTAAGTGTTAACCAGCTCGGCGGAGAGTCAGGGTGACAGTCTTTTACATTCATCCCTCTTGGTACCGGGGTACCTGTCTGGCATCTGGGAAGAATCAGGTGACATGGGCTTGAAGGATGGTGAATGTGGAGGTTTTTTTGAGTGTGGAGGTGGCTCTCAGCAGGATGGGGAGCTGGAAAAGAGAGAGAGTGGGAAGATTATCCTTCCCTGTAGTTCAGCTCTCCCCAAACTCCTCTCCAGCAGTCCAGCTGCCTCTTCGACATTCAGATGTTTCTTCCCTTCTCTTTTCTACCTCACAGCTCTGCTCCTCTGCCAGTGGACTTTGGGGTTTTTGGGAATACAGGATGCAGGAGCATGATGGGCCAGGGTGATTATGAAAAAAACATTTGGGCAGGCAAACAGGGATAACTGTTTTCATTTAGGGCCACAGTTTCCAGGCTTGAGGGTGGGAGTTTTGCTGGGGAACCTCCCTTTTCTACCCAGTGGTTCCTAGCCTCCTGTCTGTATCAGTAATATTAAAAAAACGGAAATAATTCGCCAGATTTTCTTATGGTTGACTTGGTATCAGATGACTTTCTGAGTATCTTTATACTGAAATTATCAACATTAAGTATATCTCATGCTTTCCTGATAGCAGAATGAGACTTTTGGCAGAGGTTTCAGTATTTAAGTTCCTAAATTATCTTGTCTCTGTAAAAATTTTGCATTATCCACAGTTGTCAATCTGGTTGGACAGGATATATGCTAATAAAAATTTCACTTTTAAAAATTATCACCCAAATGTTTTCTATGGTGTGGATATCCACTCAATTATATATTTTCTAGGCATAGAGTATTTCTTCCTACTCTTTCAATCCAATTCGTTTATTTAAAAAAAGTATAGCCTTTCAGAAAAATATTCTAGTCTCTGAACATTTTAGAGAAATATGTTTCTTATCACCAAATTCATTGTATTTAATACTTTGCATTAAAATATCAAGTATTTTTGCTTCTTATCAATACACTTTACATTGGTATATCAACAAAAAACACATAACGTCATTTTGTATTATTTCATATTATTTTCTTTTGATAATTATTATATGTCCTTCACTCTATTAACTTTATTTCACATCTATAAGTTAACTTATTTCTTTTTAAATTTAATTTAAAGCTTTGAGTTCAGGTAGGTTGGAGATTCCTCAGTCCAACATGATCTTCATAGGTCTTATGAGATGATTATGATTCCTAGTTAGGAACTCACTGCCCTAGATTGTAAAAGCATTGTCCAGAAATTCAGTGGTTGTTTTTTAGAGTCAGTTATTGACTTTCTATATCTTTACTTTCTTTCCAAGGAAGCCAATGTCAAGTAGATAAGAGACAGAGAACACCCTGCCTCTTTCCGTAACTCTTCCATTTTGTTACCCGGTTTTTCAAAGCTGCTAGAGATAAATTCCAAACTTCTTCTTTGGCTCAAAAGCAATAGCGTATGTGTTATAATGATGGTGTATATAAAAAGAATAGTGATGACAGAAAACAAATCCAAATCAGTAAAATATAAAAACTCATTTGTCTTAATTAAAGAAACCATAGACGCCTTCCTTCCTCCTTTTTCCTACTAAGTTAGGTACATAAACCCCCAATTCTAACCACCTTTCTAAGTTACTCATCATTGAGCAACCCCTTGTATGTATGTTGTATGTGCAAATAAACATTTTCTTCTGCTTCTGGAATCATGCCCATAGTCTACGCAGAAATAAGTAGGAAGGATGAAGGGCAAAGATTTGAACCAACAATTTACTCAACAAATTAACAAAAAAAAAAAAATGGATTTTTTAAAAAATTAAGCAAACAATAGCTTTCCGGAAACTTCATCTAGTAGTCTTCTGCTTTCATCTGATTGGCCAGAAATCTGCCTCGTGACTATCTTAACGTGCTGAAGTGCCTGGGGAAGTGATTAGTTTGAACTGGGCACATAGCCATGTTGAAAAAAATCAGCTTTGCTAGAAAGAAAGAGGGGGGAAAAAGATGTTGGCTCGCACCAAGTAGTGTTACCAAAACTGCCTCCCTGGGACAGATATAATGAAAATACTTACAGCACAGAGAAAATAAAAGCGTTCCAACTCTATTTTATGAGAAAATAACTTGGAAAAAATGGCACTGAAAAAATTTCAACCACTGTTTCAAAATAATGGAATGAGTAAATTTAAGAAAGCATTTTACACTTTGAGATAAGCACTAATTAGACATCTTTTTTATTCTTTCTCTACTTACCCCCTCCCTTCCTTACTTCTTTTCTACTTGTAAAATTATGAATGGGTCCAGAGTCTTTTTGTTGCCTAGCACATTATTTATCAAATTGTGCTCAAGAGCATCCTCAGCAGCTGCCGCAGGGAAGCAGGGCCCACAGCGGGGCTTTGATAGCCGCTCCCCTTCAACCACAGCAGCTCTACTGTTGGAGCATTTCTGTCAGGGCACGTTGAATGGTGGTTGTTCCAAAAGAATTGGAAAGCCACCATATTAAGTCTAATTCTCTAATTTTACAGAAAAAGAAACCAAATAAAAGTTAAGAAGATTGACCCAAGGCCCAAAGGAACACCAGGGATTAAGCCTTGCTTTTATTTATTTTATGTTTTAGTATTTCCGCCAGTCATCTTCTAACTCAGCTTCAACACATTGTTACTAAGTTATCACTGTGACGGTTATTTAAAGAAATTAGCAAATTAAGAGGCTTGGAATAGAAATTCACTTTCTGAATTTTAGCCCAATTCATCGCTATATAATACATGTCTAGTGAAAAATATATTTTGGCATCAGACTCATATTTTTTTTTTTTTTCAGATAGAGATTTTGGCTATGCAAAAAGATTGCTATGAGATAACATGTACCTATGTTTTACCTATTTCTCCAATAAGCCTACATATTCAAAGTAAGGGTGAATGATTTATCCATGTGACAAGATATATTGTAAAACAATATTACCCAACACTATATTAGGCACTTGTGGCTCCTGCTTTAGGGATCTCAGAAACTTTCTGTGCCTGGAGGATATAGTGCCAAATACCAGCCCTATATATACTCAGAAAGCACTTTTCTGCATTTCCATTACCTTTCTTCAGTATTTTTGGCATAAGTGGTGAAGATTTTGTTACTAGGCACTATAATAATGATGGCACTGGTGCCAATATTTTCTTCTAAGAAGAAAGTAATTGCATTCACTATATTTAACCTGCCTGGCCAAAATAATTTCTGCTTAAAACCACAATGATGAAGCTGATAGGTATGACATTTTTGGTTTTCCTACCAAGATCAGTTAAACATCTTGGTTTGAATTTGATATAGATTATGATGATGAAATTCTTATTGACTTTAATTTATCTGTGTTATGATTTTAATTATGTATCCATTTTATAACAGCTTGCAACTGATTAGTATTTTGTCAGGATAGCAAGCAAAGATATGTGTATTCCTTAATATTTGCTCTGAATTCTTTGTTTTTTATTCTTAATAACTTCTTGAAAAATCTTAATCAGAAAGAAGTTATAGAACAAAGAACTCCAGCCTTGGTCATAACATGAGGAAATAATTTTAGCATTCTGAAAATATGCTGAAGGATGAGACCAGCAAAAATAGGGCGGGGCTTCAACAACCTTCTTTCTGTACAAGCAACAGCTGGATGTGCCTGTTGCCACTGGTGGGGATGGTAATGATGGAAGAAAAACAATGTTTTTTTTTTTTCAGTGTTGGAAAGTTTTCAGTGAAATCATGATGTCACCAGGATATGTTTTGTCTGTGACTATTATTTGCATAAGTTCCTTCCCGTGGAACTATGTAAAATACAAAGGAATGTTTTATGGTACATTTTGCCTCTGTGATGCCAATGCTCTCAACAGTCCCTGAAGTAGACATCATGAACAAAGAATTTCTTTTGTACCTTCTCTCAAAGTGAGAACTAATGAAAAAGGAAAGAAAAAGGCTATGCAAAGACTGTAACTTTCACATTGTACTCACAGAAACAACGGGATTGTTTTGCATTCCTGATCTTTGACTAATATTTTAACTTTGTACTACATATTTTTGAGACAAGGATCCACATTCCTTTGTACTTACAGTTTGAGATATGTACTCATTTTATGGTTCTTCCTGTTATAATTACCTTGTACGTTTTTTCAAATTCCTGTCTTTGAAAGATTTCAGTCGTCAATCAAAACGTATTTGAGACAAATTTTGGAGGTTTGGTTTGATATGAAATAAAGTAATGTCTTGATGTAGAGTAGAAGTGTTCGAGTATCCAATAAAATGTCTGGAAATCAAGAGCCATCGAGTACTTACCCAGGAATTTTAATTTCAAAAATACTATTTGAACCTTGTGGACATGTTCAAGTTGGCTTATGAGTCTCCATGTCAATCAGATGACATAAATAAAATAATGAGGGGCATGGTCAGGTGAAGTGGTGTAAACATCTGTGTGGCAGGGACATCCATCTCTAACTTTTGCAAATGTCATAGTTGAAAATAATTATTTTACGTTTACTGATGACTTTTATTTCTGGTAATATAGCTGATTAGGTTATCTTAATCAACATTCCCACTGGAAACAAATAAAAAATACTGGGTAAAAATTTTCAAAAAATTCTTGAAAGCACCAAATAACTGGAAACACTAAAAGGCTTCACTGGACAACTTCTAACAAAAAGCGGGAACCTGGAGCAGTAAGAAAATTACTGAAGCCACTTTTATCCTGAAAGCCTTTGTTGAACTCAATAAACTTGACCTTCAGTTTTGAGGTCTCCACCAGAACATAACGTTCTGAAATCAAGGCTCAGGGTCTGCCCAGGGTGAGGAGTCAAGTAGCAGCTCTTCCCTGAAAGCTGAAGTAGCAAAAAGCTATATCCTCAGGATAAAGGTGAACAGGAATTAAACCATCCCCATCCCTCTCACCCCAGAAGAGTGCAAAGAAATTGGCCTCAACCCTGAGCCAAGTGAGAGGAAAAAACAACTTCCTGAGATGTAACCACTGCTAGCTGTCTCATGGATTTATAACAACAACTAACACTATCTGTATTAATCATGCAGTGCAAATTGTGATTTAATTTTAAGCAATTCTTTAATTATTTAAATGATTGGTAGTGTTTCTAGGTACCTGGCAGAAACATACATGAATGTTTTTTGGAGGAATCTGCCTTCACCCTAGGCTTCAAAATTTGTTACAAATAAGTTCCCCACAACACCTTGAAAAAATAATCAAAGCATACAAATAGAAAAAAACCACAAAAGCAGAACAAGAAGAAAGAACAGACAACACAAAGATACCTGCAAAAAATTTCTCCTATTTTTGAAGCAAATATGAGAAAACAAAGTCCTCTGAATATTCAAAGCCCCACCCTCCTTAGACCCTCTGACAGAATATAATCGATTGTGTTATTTCTCCTTTCCACCATGATTTTTGTTTACTCACTTCTTGTTTACAAAGAAACCCTCCTGTATTGAAAGAATAATGTAGGATCTCATGCTGTAGGGCCTCATTCAAAGTCTCTGAGGAAAACAGTGAGACCAGAACAGATACAGGAGCTTTTCAAGTTTACTATATAGAAATTTAAATTGCCATTTTGCCAAGGTTAACACATTGAACATCAGCAATTTTATGTGCTTCAACATAGTATATTAGTTGAGCTAAGCTGCTGTTTCAAGGAGACCTTAAATACAGAGAATCAAACAGTATAGTTTAGTTATTTTTCAAGTAATAGTCCAGATGTGATGAGCTTATGGCTTATGAGACAACTCTTATCCTCAACATAAGACTTTCAAAGTTTCTCTAATTTTTCCCATTTTATAGCCATTTAGCAGAGTGAAAGATGTAGCCCAGGGCAAACATATTTCTCTAAAAAGAGTTAAGAGAAAAGTTGAGCACATTTCATTTATTTATATCCCAGTGGCCCCAAATTAGTTAAATACGGTTGCCCCCAATTTCAAAGTCTGTGCTCTCAATAATTTCTCATCTTATTTTCTCCTTCATTGAGGTTTCTGTTCTACTTATTATTATTTTTGTTTGGTTAGAACCCTTTATCTAGAAATTATCTCCAATGGAGTACACTCTTTTAAGAACATTTTTGAATCATTGGATATCGATACCTATCTTTTTTTTTTTTTTTCATACTGGCAAATGATCAATTCTCTTCTCACTTCCTGTGTTGTGGGTAAGAAGGTCAATGTGACAGGTTAGTTTCTGTTTTCCTTTGTAAATAACCACTTCTTTATGTTTGGAGGCATATTACCATGTTTCCTTGGAATTGAGGGTTTTATCAGGATATATGCAATATTAACAGGTGTCTTTTTTTTTCAGAAACCTTCCTGGAACTCAGTGAGCCTTTCTAATTTGAAAATTCAAGTCGTCCCTCTTGTTAAATAACTAAATTTGGCCTAAAGCTGCTTTTGTAATGTAACCTGCAACCTAACCTAGCATGCAAACAAACTGCAATCTAACTTGAGTGTATTCTTGTAACAAATAGTTTAGTCCCAGCCAATCACAGCAGCTGAGCTTCAGCCAATCATAGGCTGCCAGCTAGTTAGACCATGTCCCTATCAGACAAATGTGACACCATGCCCAAATAGGAAAAACATGGAGCTTTAACCAATCAGGCTGTTTCTTTAAGTCACTTCCTTTGTCTGTCTATAAATACTGCCTGCCCATCTTCCTTGGTGGAGCTCTCTGAAGCTCTCTTGGTTCTGAACACTGCTTGAATCATGAATTGTTATTTGCTCAAATAAATTCTTGAATTTGTCTGAAGTTTTTAAGAGGCTACTCAAAGGAATTGTAAAATGTTATATTTTCAATGATTTCCCCTCCAACATCTGTCATTTTTCCTTCTTCTGGAGCTCCTATATTTTCCTTCTTCTGGAGCTCCTATATTCCTAGGCTGTGGAGCTTGCACCTGATGCATGACAAACTCTTTATTGTACCCTAGCAATCTTATTGTGCATTGCATACCTCAAGATTGATGACATACACTTGGCCTAGGTGAGAGTTTCCAATCAGTTTTCCAGACAAGATTCCATCCTGGAATGTTCTAGGCTTATGTACATAAGGCTGACTTAAAAGGGAACAGGTATGATCTTGGACAATAAATGTGGTTTACTTGGAGGCTGTTAACTGCAACTCTGTAGACCTTAGAGGCCAGAAGAGTTGCACCTCCCTTGGAGAGTGTAATTGATCTTGCTGCTGCGTATTTGAATTCTTCTGCCTTTTTTCTGAACACTTTAGATGGAAACAACTTATTTGATTTATCCAAACAGTTTTGGCTTCTGTGCCTTATCTTCCTGTCAGTCGTACCAGTTGTGGGTATTAATCAATAGTCTCCATGCTCTCCTGAATCTGTCCTACAATTCTAATATGTTTTTGGTATGTTTGACATTTATATGTATTTCTTATTCTATATTACCAGACCTTTGAACTACCTGATCATTCAGTTTCATTGTAATTCCTTCCTCTTCAATACATCATGATTTCTTTTTAATTTAAAAAGAATCTTTTTTTTTTAAGTTTAGAAAAGTTGTAATGTGTATGCATGTGTATATGCATGTGCTACCATGAACTTCTGTATTTTTGTTTTTATTTCATGGACCCCTTTTCTTCTCTTTCTTCTACAGTGCTGTTTCACTGTGAGATGCCTACTCTGGGTCTGGTGCTTGCTCTTCCTTTTGCTAAGTACTTTGTCCCCTTAGGGTCAGTACAGTTATTCTTTACTTATTCATCGGGCTTAGCGCTGAAAGCAGAAGTGGCAGCCACCGTGTGGATAGTGGTAAAGGTGTCAGTCTTTTCTATTGGGGAAGGTGATGAACTGGTCAAGAAGCAGTCAGTATCCTGTTGAGGTCCCTTGAGGATGTCTCCGTATTCCTTGTTCACTACAACTTCAAGTGCTAGCACTCTCCTGGCCTCAATCAACCTACCCAGACCCCTAGTGAAAGAATCTGTGGAGGCAGAGATAAGCGCTGATTCTTTAAAAAAAAAACTCTTACGAGAAACAGCATGCCCTCTTCTTTTCATGGGAACATAATTCCCCTCAGAGTATCTTTTTCCAGGACACATTCTGTTCTGATCCTCACCTCAAGTCTGCTTTGGTTGCTCCTAAGAAGGGGAAAGAATACAATGGATTCTGAAATTTGCTCATGTGCATTAGCTGGAGTATGCTGAACCATATTGGAAACTGAGGCAAAAAATAATATTCAGTAATAGTGATCATTCCTTTATTTCAAAATTTTATTATTTTGTTAATCATGGATTTTTCATTAATTTTGATTTTTTAAAATATTGCATTAAAATATTGTTTATCTTGCTTACTGAGATTTGTGGCACCACTCAACTTTTGTATCCAAGGAGAGTACCCCACTTGCCTCATCCTTGTTCCAGCCCTTTCCTCCAGATCCTTCCTGCTGTGGCTGCTCTGGGGACTCTCCTAACTCAGAGGAATAACTAGTGTTTGGATTGGAGGCAGGAGAACAGGGCAGACGTTTCCAAGCACTATCTTTGGAAATATAAAAAGTAAAAATAAAAAAGGAAAGAAAACACGTGTACATAATTCTTCACCACATCTTTAATGTTCTCATTCATATTGTTTTCAAATTTATATAAAATCAACTTTAAAATTTAATCCTGTTTGTGGACTAAAAATATCAAACTGTACAAAAGGATACAAGTAAAAACTAATATTTTCCCCTCACTCAAGCTTCCTTCCTCAGAGATAAACATCTAAAAGTTTTAGTGTACGATTGGTTATCCTCTTCAGTTTTGGAAAATTTCATATTTTTTCTTTTGTCAAGCCACTTCTTCCCAATTTTTTTCTTTTCCCTCTTTCAGGAACACTGAATTGTTAGGTTTTGGGTCTTCTGAGTTGAATTGTCGTATGTTTGTGTTTCTGTCTTGTCTTTTTGTCCTTTGTTGCAAGGGAGTTTCTCAAATGATATCTTCTAGCTCTTGTTTTTACTTTTAAGGATTGGCAAGTGTAGTTTTAATTTCCATCAATTCCTTTTTCCCTGCTCCTTTTTAATAGCAACCTTCTTTTACTTAATATATCAGGAATCAAAATAAATAAAATATATTGCAAATAATACTATGAAAATATATAAAATTAGGAATTGATAAAATTTGGGAGGTAATGATATGGACAGGAGGCAGGGAAATACTGGGTAGAAGAGGGAGGTCCCAGGCGAGGGCCATACCATCAAGCCTGGACTCACGGCCCAAAGTGAGAACATAAATTCTTTTTTTCCTGCTCAAATGTTGCCTTTTCCAAAACCACCCAGCCCACCCCACCCCCAATCCTGTACCCATGAAAACCCCAGTTCCCACCAGCAGAGCAGCAAAATGATCAAGAAGGAGAGAAGAAGCAGCTGGATATTGGAGAGAAGCAGGTTGAATTCAGAGGGATGGCTTGATGGTGGGACCTTGGAGAAGTTTGGCCAGGGATGGCCAAAGTCCATGGAAGACCACCTTCTCACTCCATCCCCTTTCCAACTCCCCATCCCACTGAGAGCCATTTCCACCATTCGATAACATCTTCCACATTTACCACCCTTCAATTTGTTTGCATGACCTGATTCATCCTGGATGCCAGACGAAGACCCGAGTGTGGGTTCAAGAGGTTATCACACTGACCCTCCACTGAGTTAACACTTAAGCCATCCATGGGTGGCAAAGCTAAAAGAACACACATACTCTCTGGTGTTCCAGGGGTCGCAAGCAACTCCAAGATACTGCCATGGGCCTGCACAGAGTTCTACTACTGCCAGAAGTGCTCATCCTGGCCTCTGCACCCGCTCACCTGCATGCTCCCCCTCCCATAGAGGGTTAAGAGCTTTGAGCTGAGTAAATGAGTCAACTCCTTTGCAGGGGTCAAGGGAACTATCACATTTCAGTAGGTCAGGATTCCTTGAGAAAATGACATTTGAGCAGGAATCTAACCAATGCTAAGGAGTTAGTTATAATGATGAAAAATTACGTAGTCAAGGAGGAGGAGGGAGTAAGAGCAGTTCAAAAATAGGATTATAGTTGCCCGTTCAAAGGCTTCTTTAATGGCCAACACATTTACAGTTATGACTTCTCTGCTCATGGCTTCAGGGCAACCCATGGGTTTGACATGTTGCACTCTAACCCCAGTGTGTAAATGTTCTTTAGTTGCAATTGTATATACCTCATTGGCACAAAAGTAAGTTAGGGACTATTTTCCAGTCTATGTATGTTGGCTCTTATGTTGTTGTTATGGATATTTTATATTTAACTTTTTGATTTTTTTCAGTATTACTTGAAAATGTAGTATATATATTTCCAACATTTGAGCATTAACTGAGATCTTTTATGACAAAATAACATTTTTAAATATACCATAGGACCTCAGTAAATAGTTTACTCAATTTGGAATGTACTAAATCCTATGCATATCTATTATTAAGCTATTTTAATCAGATTATAAAGAGATCTATATTTTCATTTATTTTGGGCCTACATAGGTCATAAAGGTATTTAAATATATGTCAAAGTCCCCATCACAATAATAGTGGATATATTCATGTTTTAACAATTTTGACTTTGTATATCTCTATAAAATATTATCCTGCTAATAAAGTTTCATAGCTGTTATTTCTTCTTATCAATATTAGATAACTCTTTTTTTCTTTTTAATGAGTTTTTTACCTTGAAATCACTTTTGTCTGAACTGCTATTATAACCTTTGCCTTTACTTAATAAATCTGTCTCTAGCTTGTATTTTTAAGCACTCTCTATAACCTTTGAGGAATCTGTGTTGTAAAAAATTAATGTTAGACTTTCTTTCATGTAACATGAAAAATATTACTATTTTAAATTCAGATGAATACACTAAATTGTTGAAATTGGAATTATGTATTTTCTTTAACTTTTTAAAAACTTTGACTTTAGTTTTGTAGCTAGATTTACAGTTGTTTAGTTTTAACAGTATGATTAACTGTTTTCAATTAAATTATGTCATCCACATCCTTCAGTTCTTAATTTTTATTCATCTCTGGGTCCTCATATTTTGAATGACCACCTGTGCCATATGTTTTATGACTAGGCAGTCATTGCTTCATCCACTTGTTTTTCAGTATTGTGTGTGTAGTTTTTTTTGGCGGGGAGATGGAGTTTCACTCTTGTTGCCCTGGCTGGAGTGCAATGGCACGATCTTGGCTCACCACAACCTCCTCCTACTGGGTCCAAGTGATTCTCCTGTCTCAGCCTCCTGAAAGCTGGTATTACAGGCATGTGCCACCATGCCCAGCTAATTTTGTATTTTTAGTAGAGACGAGGTTTCTGGTCAGTTTTCTGGTCAGGCTGGTCTTGAACTCCCGATTTCAGGTGATCCACCTGCCTTGGTCTCCCAAAATGCTGGAATTACAGGTGTGAGCCACAGTGCCTGGCTAGTATTTTGTGTTTTATAGAAGATGTCTTAGACAGCTTGATATTTTTACTTTATAATCAATTAGCTAGCTCTGCCTGGATGCTTTTAATACTTTTATGTGTAATAATACAAAAATTTGACTGGCCTATTTCTTGGTGTAATTATTTGTTTCTGGAGTCCATGGAAAGCTCTTTGAATATACATGCATAAAATAGTATATAGTCATTAAGGACATATTGTTTTCTGTCATACTATCCTAGGAACAGTTTAACAAATACTTAACCATTCTAAGGCTCAGTTTTCTCCTCTCTAAGTGAGACTAATATGTACTAGATCAGAGGATTATTTAAGAAATTAAATGAGATAATTCAGGATGCCTGGTAAGAGCGTATATCAAAAGGCTATGTTTTTTTTTTTTTTTTTTTTCATTCAGATAAGCTTTCCCTCATTATTTTTTATTTCTTCTGTTCAAATTATTCTCATTTCTCCACTAAGGAATAGCTATAATTCTCAGTTTTCTCTCCATTCTTTTGTCCTTTAGGGTTATCATCTGTTTCAACCTTTTCCACCTCATCTTTCCTGACATGCTGGGGAAGTTTCTCAAATTTGCCTTCAAATTCAATGATTTTATTTTCAGTTGTATTCATTTTGCTCTTCACTACCTTCATTGTGTATTGTAATTCTCCTATTTTATTTTTATTTTCTTGAGTCCTTTCTTATTTAATGTATACTCCTGTTAAACCCACCCTATTAGTATTCTCTAAAGGTTAGTATTCTTATTTTACAGAGGTTGCTGGCTCAAATTATTTTGAAAATGCCAGTTTCTTAGAATACTTTCCATATCCTGAAGTAAATAATTATTTATGCTTCTTACTTATCTCAAGATGATTTCCTTTTTCTTTCTATTTTATTTCTTCCTTACTCACTTCAAACATGGCAAAATCCATACCTGCCAGATAAGCCATACTTGATGCTTGCTAGTGGGCAATGAATGAATTGCACCCATTTCTCTCTGTCCATTTGGGAAATCATTCTATTTTCTTCAGAAATGCAGTGCTAACTCAACCTTCCCTACAGAAGGAATTATTCCTGAAGAATGGTTCCCAAGCTTTGTTTTTCCCCAAAACATTCTTCTTCTGTAAGATGATAATAAAACAGGTTTTAAAAGGAGGGGAAGGAAGCAGTCCATTGAGAAGCAGTTTTAGTAATCACTGTGACAAACTGACTTGAACAAGTTTCTTTACCTCAAACATCTTAGAGTTGACATATGCTAATGTATATTGTGAATTCAAAACTTTTATTTTCCTTGTAGAGCACCTAATAATATCTTGTGGGAAATTAATGCTCCATAGAATAAAGTTTGAGAAACAGAAATATCAAACATGCTTGCTCTGTTGAGGCAGAATACGCCTCACCAAACCCCCTGCCTGGCCTGATTCTCTGAATTAATAAACACTCGAGAAACTACACTATATAACATATTCTATTACCAATGCTATTTCTATGTCCACTTGCCTGAAGTGTTTTATTTGTGGGTCTAAACTGGCCTGAGGGTGTCAATTCTGTCAGGGTCTACCATGAGAACTTGATGTCTGTGCTGAGGGAACTGTGTTCTCATGGGGATGAATCTGGTCTCCATTCCTGCTATTGGGGAAGCAGAACATTGGGTGCACTAAGGCCCCTTTTATTGCCAGAGCCATCCATGCACTGACACTGTGATACTTTCTATGCAGAGTTGGGGAAAATGCCTCCTTCTCCTAATTGAAAATATGTTGTACCTTGTGGGTGGCAAACCATCCAGGTGCCGACACAAGAGACCAAGGGCACGAGATGTTCCAGTGTAGTAAAATATATAAAACAACAAGAGTTATACTAGATCTAGATCATAGACATGATTATATATGAATATCATTAATAATTAGTTTATAGCAATTACTCTTTATTCCAATATTATAATAATCCTTGCTCTACAATTATAACCTAGGAAAAACAGGCCATACAGAGGTAGGAGCTGAAGGGACATAGTGAGAAGTGACCAGAAGACAAGAGTGTGAGCCTTCTGTTATGCCCGGGCAGGACCACCAGAGGGCCCCTTGGTCTAGCGGTAATGCCAGCATCTCGGAAGACGCCCATTGCCAAGAGGATTGGGATCTAGCAGTAGCGTCAGTGCCAAGGAAAAACACCCGCTACTTAGCAGACCGGGAAAGAGAGTCTCCCCTTCCCGGGGGATGGTTTACAGGATACTGTACTCCTCCACCTCTTGTGGAGGTCAGGCCCGCCTGCAGTTAACTGGAGGCCTAACCGTCTCCCTGTGATGCTGTGCTTCAGTGGTCACGCTCCTAGTCTGCTTTCATGTTCCATCCTGTACACCTAGCTCTGCCTTTTACATAGCAGCAGCAAAATTAGTGAAAGTACTAAAAGTCTCTGATATTCAGAATGATGGCGTAAAATCTCTCTCTCTCTCTCTCTCTCTCTCTCTCTCTCTGTCTCAGCTGCCAGGCAGGGAAGGGCCCCCTGTCCAGTGGGCATGTGACCCACGTGACCTTACCTATCATTGGAGATGGCTCACACTCCTTACCCTGCCCCTTTGTCTTATATCCAATAGATATCAGCACAGCCTGGTATTCAGGGTCACTACTGTTCTCTGTGTCTTGGTGGTAGTGGTCCCCTGGGCCCAGCTGTCTTTTCTCTTATCTCTTTGTCTTATGTCTTTAATTCTACAATCCCTCCTCTCTGCACACAGGGGAAAAAAACCCACCGACCCTGTGGGGTTGGTTCATACAATACCTATTTCACTGAAACCACCATTTAATCTCCAAATATTTTACAAGAATTTCAGAGACAACATTACTTATGTTTTCTTTTTCTTTCTTTTTTTTTTTTTTTTTTTTTTTTTTATCAGTTTTTCACACATAGCCCATTGTTTAGTTAGGATTTAGATGTAAGGTCATGAGAGAGGCAGGATATACTTAGAACCTGCCTCCTCTGACATATGAGAGATGATTCACCCTGGCTCAGATGCCTCATTCTCTCCTCTTGTAGGAGAGATTCTTTCTGGAAAGATTCCTTGGTTGTGCATACAGAAGCATTGTAGTGACTTTGCCTTATCAAATTCTCATCTTCTTGATCCAAGATGGAGGCCTCTCCCACCTGCTCCTTGACAGCATAGACCTCATTCCACCAACAAGCATTTTATTGGGTCTTTCTCCTATGTGAAAAACACTCAAAATAAGTTTTTACAGATTCACACTACAATCTTAGAAGCTTGTCAATGGACAGTGAAGAACATTCAAAGAGGTAAAGTGACTTCTCTAATGTCATATAATCAGTAGTAATTGTATTGGGACCAGAATTTAATTTTTTTAACTCTAGATCTCACTTAAAAAAAAAGAAGAAGAATTACAAACCAACCTGCTTCTTTCCTCTTTTTTCTGTTGACTAATAACCTAATTAATCCAAATAATACCCATACTTTATCCAGACATGACTCTGCAAGTTAGAATATTATAACAAAAATAATTTTTTTTTCTGGATCTAATGAATAAAATCAACATGTTCAGAGTTTAGACTGTAAAAACTAAATTGACCATAATAGAAATTCAAAATAGATGACTAAACTACAATGACTTATTTCTAAAAAAATACTAAAAATGTTAACAATAAAATTCTAGTGGCAAATAATTTTTGCACTAATGCACGGAAGGTCCAAGTCAGCAACAGTAAAAAGGTTTATGACTGGCCGGGCGCGGTGGCTCAAGCCTGTAATCCCAGCACTTTGGGAGGCCGAGACGGGCGGATCACGAGGTCAGGAGATAGAGACCATCCTGGCTAACACGGTGAAACCCCGTCTGTACTAAAAAAATACAAAAAAACTAGTCGGGCGAGGTGGTGGGCGCCTGTAGACCCAGCTACTTGGGAGGCTGAGGCAGGAGAATGGCGTAAACCCGGGAGGCGGAGCTTGCAGTGAGCCAAGATCCGGCTACTGCACTCCAGCCTGGGCAACAGAGCGAGACTCCGTCTCTAAAACAAAAACAAATAAAACAAAAGGTTTATGACCGTGACAACATCATTTATTAGAAGACTGCTCACAGCAATATATCTGATGAGGAATTAAGAATGGGTAAAGCTGCATTCAGTGAAGGAGTGTTTCTTTGGCTCACTGTTACTTTCATGACAAACGTCTCATGCTATTCAGACATGGAATATTTTAAACAGTATTTCACTGCCCTATAATCCTTCTTCATTCAGCCTTGTTTTCAAGGTACTTAAAAGGAAGTGACAACACAAATCTCATTCCTGTCTCTAGCTGAATATCCTTTTCATTCTTTTCTTTCTGTGCATAAAATTTCTTAGGTAAATATAACCCAGAGGAAATAGGTGCATCAAAGGAGACTAATTCTGCTAGTTTGGGGCCTTTTGCAGAATAGGGTTGCTCTCTTTGAAAACAGAATGTCTGGAAGACAAGAGGCCTTAGGCCAGGCCACCTGCTGGGCAGGACACACAGGGCACAGTCGGACGGTTTTCCATTGCCACTGGCAACTAGAAAAAACATTTTCTACCCAACTGCTTTCCCTTTGTTACAGCAGTTTAAATGGTGGCACAGCCTTGCTTTCAATAATGACCAAGGCTTTAAAAATTACGAGACATTGTGATGAAGGCTAGTTTAATTCAAGTTAATTATTTTAATTAGACACAAAAAAGGTCCTGGTAACTACATTTTTATGCCATAGGTCATCTGTGTAATGATAAATGTCAAAACTTTTATACAAAGGAAAGAGTGATGACAAGTCACAGAATCTAAACTCTAAAACTGGGAGCCCATTTTTCAAAAAGTTTACCCTACCAACCAATTTTTTCTTACTAAATCCAAATTTATTTTTTATTTTTTATTTTGGTGGATGTCTTAGTTTGCTGAGGTTGACACAACAAAATACCACAGACTGGGTGGCTTAGACAGTGGAAATATATTTTTTCACAGTTTTAAAGGGTGGAAGTCCAAGATCAAGGTGTCGGCAGGTTTGGTTTCTTTTGAGGTCTTGCACTTTGATTTGCAAATGGCCACCATCTCACTGTCATATAATCAGTGTCCTCACATGGCCTTTCCTCTGTGCACATACATCCCTTGTGTCTCTTCCTCTTTTTATAAGAACAACAGTCACAGGATTAAGATACCACCCTTATGACCTCATTTAACTTTTAATTGACTCTTAAGTAGCAGGAAATGTGATTTTGCTGGGGCACTATCTAACTCTGGCCTGATGTCTAAATCGCCCAAGTGTCCTATAGTTTGAATTCTTGTGAAGCTGAAAAATCCAGCTGTTTTTGTACCCTATGCTGAAGCAATTACAAACAATGACTATAAAACTGAAGAAATAAAAGTAGGCAGTAAGCAATTTATGGGGAGAGATGAAATTAACTGTGTTGCCTCCCCACTCAAAACCATTATTTCAGAAACCTTTCAGTCAGTGCACTGAGCAGCTGGCAGAATGAGAGGACAGAGTCCATTTAGTAAAAGACAAGTGTCACTGGCTGTGAGTATTTAAACATGAGACTGACTTGAAGCAATTGTACTGCATTTTGGAGACAATTATAGTGCCCCTCTCAAAAACAACCCCCCAAACAAATCATTCAGAAAAAAAAAAAAATACACACACACACACACACACACACACACACACACACACACACACACACACACACAAGCCTAGAGCCTGATAAGGAGTAGCTGGGCTTTAATTTACAGCCACAGCAGGTAGGCTTCAAGAAATGAGCAGGAGTCATATGCCCAGGTTCACTTAATGCATGCCTCAGATGTGGACAAGCAATAATCTTCCTTAGGGCAGAGCCAGGAGGCTTGGTCTCAGGGACAATTGAAAGGGAGAGTATATTAGTTTTCAGTGCTGTTTAGAAAAATACTGCAAACTTAATGGCTTAAGCAACAAACATTCATTAACACAAACATTCATTAAAACACATTTTCTTTGGGTCCAGAGACCATGGATGGCTTAACTGGGCCACAATCAAGGTATAGGCTGGGCTGCATTCTCATCTGGAGATTTGATGTGGAATGAATCTGTTTCTGATCTCCCTCAGATTGTTGGCAGAATTTATTTATCTATGGCTGCAGGACTGACAGTTTTAGTTATTGCTAGGGTCTGCCTTTAGCTCCTAGAGGCTGCTTACAAGTCCTTGACATGTGGGTTTCTTCAACATGGCCATTTAATGACAGCTTGCAACAGAGACAGAGGACATGTTTGCTAACAAAAGTGGAGCTTATAAAATGTAGTGTAATCATAGAAGTGACATTATCCCATCACATTTGCTATACCTATCCTTTTGGCTAGAAGCAAGTTGCAGATCCTTCCTATATTCAAGGAAAGAGGATCATAAACTGGTGTGACCACTAAGAGGCAGGGATCATTGGGACGGCTTTACAGCCTATCTGCCATAGAGAGCCTTTCCACAAAAAGTAACAGGGCTTTCAGATGGTCTAAAATGTTTCCTTTACCATTAGGGCGTGCAGTCTTTGCTTTTTCTGCCCAGCAAAATTTGATAATTGCTATGGATCAGAGACTATTGCATGCTTTCTATTAGGCAAAACTGCAATTACTTTTGCACCAACCTGATATTTATTTCTTTATCAAATTGAGGAAGTAGCTTTATTTACATCATTTTGTTTTTTCTCTACTGTTTTGTAGTGGGTACATTGAAAGCAAATACCTTGCATTTTAGTTTATAATCATCAAACCATTAGAAGCAACTCCAGAGATCCTAGAATTGGAACTGGACATGGTATTGCATAGACTTCAGGGTTGCATCTTGGGCATGGAGTGGATATGTTCCATGAATGGATAAAATATGAATGTCTGTCTGGGTAGCCAAAGAGGCAACTACGTTGAAGAATATTAGTTTTATGCCACCAGATCCATTCTCATCATCCTCTTCTCTGATTTTTAGCTTTGCCCATAGAATTTATCAAGAAGACAATAAGTAGCCATTACAAGTTATTAATCAGAATTGCTAGATGTCCTGTAATGCACAGGGCCATCCTGCACAACAAAAGGTTGTCCCATATTTCTCATGACTTTTGACGTGTTTTCTCCTATATTCATGTGTATGAAAAACCTGTTTACAATATCTAACCCTGGGTTAAAAATAATCTCAAATATTTTTGCATGGTTTTATATGCACTGTCTTTTTTTTTTTTTTTTTTTTATACTTTAAGTTCTAGGGTACATGTGCATAACGTGCAGGTTTGTTACATATGTATACTTATGCCATGTTGGTGTGCTGCACCCATCAACTCTTCAGCACCCATCAATTCATCATTTATATCAGGTATAACTCCCCAATGCAATCCCTCCCTCCTCCCCCCTCCCCCCTCCCCATGATAGGCCCCAGTGCGTGATGTTCCCCTTCCCGAGTCCAAGTGATCTCATTGTTCAGTTCCCACCTATGAGTGAGAACATGCGGTGTTTGGTTTTCTGTTCTTGTGATAGTTTGCGAAGAATGATGGTTTCCAGCTGCATCCATGTCCCTACAAAGGACGCAAACTCATCCTTTTTTATGGCTGCATAGTATTCCATGGTGTATATGTGCCACATTTTCTTAATCCAGTCTGTCACAGATGGACATTTGGGTTGATTCCAAGTCTTTGCTATTGTGAATAGTGCCGCAATAAACGTACGTGTACATGTGTCTTTGTAGTAGACTAATTTATAATCCTTTGGGTATATACCCAGTAGTGGGATGGCTGGGTCATATGGTACATCTAGTTCTAGATCCTTGAGGAATTGCCATACTGTTTTCCATAATGGTTGAACTAGTTTACAATCCCACCAACAGTGTAAAAGTGTTCCTATTTCTCCACATCCTCTCCAACACCTGTTGTTTCCTGACTTCTTAATGATTGCCATTCTAACTGGTGTGAGATGGTATCTCATTGTGGTTTTGATTTGCATTTCTCTGATGGCGAGTGATGATGAGCATTTTTTCATGTGTCTGTTGGCTGTATGAATATCTTCTTTTGAGAAATGTCTGTTCATATCCTTTCCCCACTTTTTGATGGGGTTGTTTGTTTTTTTCTCGTATATTTGTTTGAGTTCTTTGTAGATTCTGGATATTAGCCCTTTGTCAGATGAGTAGGTTGCAAAAATTTTCTCCCATTCTGTAGGTTGCCTGTTCACTCTGATGGTAGTTTCTTTTGCTGTGCAGAAGCTCTTTAGTTTAATTAGATCCCATTTGTCAATTTTGGCTTTTGCTGCCATTGCTTTTGGTGTTTTAGACATGAAGTCCTTGCCCATGCCTATGTCCTGAATGGTACTACCTAGATTTTCTTCTAGGGTTTTTATGGTATTAGGTCTAACATTTAAGTCTCTAATCCATCTTGAATTAATCTTCGTATAAGGAGTAAGGAAAGGATCCAGTTTCAGCTTTCTACTTATGGCTAGCCAATTTTCCCAGCACCATTTATTAAATAGGGAATCCTTTCCCCATTTCTTGTTTCTCTCAGGTTTGTCAAAGATCAGATGGCTGTAGATGTGCGGTATTATTTCTGAGGACTCTGTTCTGTTCCATTGGTCTATATCTCTGTTTTGGTACCAGTACCATGCTGTTTTGGTTACTGTAGCCTTGTAGTATAGTTTGAAATCAGGTAGCGTGACGCCTCCAGCTTTGTCCTTTTGACTTAGGATTGTCTTGGCAATGCGGGCTCTTTTTTGGTTCCATATGAACTTTAAAGCAGTTTTTTCCAATTCTGTGAAGAAACTCATTGGTAGCTTGATGGGGATGGCATTGAATCTATAAATAACCTTGGGGAGTATGGCCATTTTCACGATATTGATTCTTCCTATCCATGAGCATGGTATGTTCTTCCATTTGTTTGTGTCCTCTTTGATTTCACTGAGCAGTGGTTTGTAGTTCTCCTTGAAGAGGTCCTTTACATCCCTTGTAAGCTGGATTCCTAGGTATTTTATTCTCTTTGAAGCAATTGTGAATGGAAGTTCATTCCTGATTTGGCTCTCTGTTTGTCTGTTACCGGTGTATAAGAATGCTGGTGATTTTTGCACATTAATTTTGTATCCTGAGACTTTGCTGAAGTTGCTTATCAGCTTAAGGAGATTTTGGGCTGAGACGATGGGGTTTTCTAAATATACAATCATGTCATCTGCAAACAGGGACAATTTGACTTCTTCTTTTCCTAACTGGATACCCTTGATTTCTTTCTCTTGCCTGATTGCCGTAGCCAGAACTTCCAACACTATGTTGAATAGGAGTGGTGAGAGAGGGCATCCCTGTCTTGTGCCAGTTTTCAAAGGGAATTTTTCCAGTTTTTGCCCATTCAGTATGATATTAGCTGTGGGTTTGTCATAAATAGCTCTTATGATTTTGAGGTACGTTCCATCAATACCGAATTTATTGAGCGTTTTTAGCATGAAGGGCTGTTGAATTTTGTCAAAAGCCTTTTCTGCATCTATTGAGACAATCATGTGGTTCTTGTCTTTGGTTCTGTTTATATGCTGGATTACGTTTATTGATTTGCGAATGTTGAACCAGCCTTGCATCCCAGGGATGAAGCCCACTTGATCATGGTGGATAAGCTTTTTGATGTGCTGCTGAATCCGGTTTGCCAGTATTTTATTGAGAATTTTTGCATCAATGTTCATCAGGGATATTGGTCTAAAATTCTCTTTTTTTGTTGTGTCTCTGCCAGGCTTTGGTATCAGGATGATGTTGGCCTCATAAAATGAGTTAGGGAGGATTCCCTCTTTTTCTATTGATTGGAATAGTTTCAGAAGGAATGGTACCAGCTCCTCCTTGTACCTCTGGTAGAATTCAGCTGTGAATCCATCTGGTCCTGGACTTTTTTTGGTGGGTAGGCTATTAATTGTTGCCTCAATTTCAGAGCTTGCTATTGGTCTATTCAGGGATTCAACTTCTTCCTGGTTTAGACTTGGGAGAGTGTAAGTGTCCAGGAAATTATCCATTTCTTCTAGATTTTCTAGTTGATTTGCGTAGGGGCGTTTATAGTATTCTCTGATGGTAGTTTGTATTTCTGTGGGGTCAGTGGTGATATCCCCTTTATCATTTTTTATTGCATCTATTTGATTCTTCTCTCTTTTCTTCTTTATTAGCCTTGCTAGCGGTCTGTCAATTTTGTTGATCTTTTCAAAAAACCAACTCCTGGATTCATTGATTTTTGGAGGGTTTTTTGTGTCTCTATCTCCTTCAGTTCGGCTCTGATCTTAGTTATTTCTTGCCTTCTGCTAGCTTTTGAATGTGTTTGCTCTTGCTTCTCTAGTTCTTTTAATTGTGATGTTAGAGTGGCAATTTTAGATCTTTCCTGCTTTCTCTTGTGGGCATTTAGTGCTATAAATTTCCCTCTACACACTGCTTTAAATGTGTCCCAGAGATTCTGGTATGTTGTATCTTTGTTCTCATTGGTTTCAAAGAACATCTTTATTTCCGCTTTCATTTCGTTATGTACCCAGTAGTCATTCAGGAGCAGGTTGTTCAGTTTCCATGTAGTTGAGCGGTTTTGATTGAGTTTCTTAGTCCTGAGTTCTAGTTTGATTGCACTGTGGTCTGAGATACAGTTTGTTATAATTTCTGTTCTTTTACATTTGCTGAGGAGTGCTTTACTTCCAATTATGTGGTCAATTTTGGAATAAGTGCGATGTGGTGCTGAGAAGAATGTATATTCTGTTGATTTGGGGTGGAGAGTTCTATAGATGTCTATTAGGTCCGCTTGGTGCAGAGATGAGTTCAATTCCTGGATATCCTTGTTAACTTTCTGTCTCGTTGATCTGTCTAATGTTGACAGCGGAGTGTTGAAGTCTCCCATTATTATTGTATGGGAGTCTAAGTCTCTTTGTAAGTCTCTAAGGACTTGCTTTATGAATCTGGGTGCTCCTGTATTGGGTGCATATATATTTAGGAGAGTTAGCTCTTCCTGTTGAATTGATCCCTTTACCATTATGTAATGGCCTTCTTTGTCTCTTTTGATCTTTGATGGTTTAAAGTCTGTTTTATCAGAGACAAGGATTGCAACCCCTGCTTTTTTTTGTTCTCCATTTGCTTGGTAGATCTTCCTCCTTCCCTTTATTTTGAGCCTATGTATGTCTCTGCATGTGAGATGGGTCTCCTGAATACAGCACACTGATGGGTCTTGACTCTTTATCCAGTTTGCCAGTCTGTGTCTTTTAATTGGAGCATTTAGTCCATTAACATTTAAGGTTAATATTGTTATGTGTGAACTTGATCCTGCCATTATAATATTAACTGGTTATTTTGCTCGTTAGTTGATGCAGTTTCTTCCTAGCCTCGATGGTCTTTACATTTTGGCATGTTTTTGCAATGGCTGGTACCGGTTGTTCCTTTCCATGTTTAGGGCTTCCTTCAGGGTCTCTTGTAAGGCAGGCCTGGTGGTGACAAAATCTCTAAGCATTTGCTTATCTGTAAAGGATTTTATTTCTCCTTCACTGATGAAACTTAGTTTGGCTGGATATGAAATCCTGGGTTGAAAATTCTTTTCTTTAAGAACGTTGAATATTGGCCCCCACTCTCTTCTGGCTTGTAGAGTTTCTGCCGAGAGATCTGCTGTTAGTCTGATGGGCTTCCCTTTGTGGGTAACCCGACCTTTCTCTCTGGCTGCCCTTAAGATTTTTTCCTTCATTTCAACTTTGGTGAATCTGGCAATTATGTGTCTTGGAGTTGCTCTTCTGGAGGAGTATCTTTGTGGCGTTCTCTGTATTTCCTGAATTTGAATGTTGGCCTGCCCTACTAGGTTGGGGAAGTTCTCCTGGATGATATCCTGAAGAGTGTTTTCCAACTTGGTTCCATTTTCCCCCTCACTTTCAGGCACCCCAATCAGACGTAGATTTGGTCTTTTTACGTAATCCCATACTTCTTGCAGGCTTTGCTCATTTCTTTTTCTTCTTTTTTCTTTTGGTTTCTCTTCTCGCTTCATTTCATTCATTTGATCTTCAATCGCTGATACTCTTTCTTCCAGTTGATCGAGCCGGTTACTGAAGCTTGTGCATTTGTCACGTATTTCTCGTGTCATGGTTTTCATCTCTGTCATTTCGTTTATGATCTTCTCTGCATTAATTAGTCTAGCTGTCAATTCTTCCACTCTTTTTTCAAGATTTTTAGTTTCTTTGCGCTGGGTACGTAATTCCTCCTTTAGCTCTGAGAAGTTTGATGGACTGAAGCCTTCTTCTCTCCTCTCGTCCAAGTCATTCTCTGACCAGCTTTGATCCGTTGCTGGCGATGGGCTGCGCTCCTTTGCAGGGGGAGATGCGCTCTTATTTTTTGAATTTCCAGCTTTTCTGCCCTGCTTCTTCCCCATCTTTGTGGTTTTATCTGTCTCTGGTCTTTGATGGTGGTGACGTACTGATGGGGTTTTGGTATAGGTGTCCTTCCTGTTTGATAGTTTTCCTTCTGACAGTCAGAAGGACTGTCTGTTGGTCTGTTGGAGATTGCTTGAGGTCCACTTCAGACCCTGTTTGCCTGGGTATCTGCAGCAGAGGTTGCCGAAGATAGAATATTGCTGAACAGCGAGTGTACCTGTCTGATTCTTCCTTTGGAAGTTTCCTCTCAGGGGTGTACTCCACCCTGTGAGGTGTGGGGTGTCAGACTGCCCCTAGTGGGGGATGTCTCCCAGCTAGGCTACTCAGGGGTCAGGGACCCACCTGAGCAGGCAGTCTGTCTGTTCTCAGATCTCAACCTCCGCGTTGGGAGATCCACGGCTCTCCCCAAAGCTGTCAGACAGAGTCGTTCGCGTCTGCACCGGCTCCCGCTACTTCCCCTGTTGGTCTTCAGCTGTGCGCTGTCCCCAGAGGTGGAGACTACAGAGACAGGCAGGCTTCCTTGAGCTGCTGTGAGCTCCACCCAGTTCGAGCTTCCCAGCGGCTTTGTTTACCTACTTAAGCCTCAGCAATGGCGGGCGCCCCTCCCCCAGCCTCGCTGCTGCCTTGCGGATAGATCGCGGCAGACTGCTGTGTTAGCAGTGAGGGAGGCTTCGTGGGCGTGGGACCCTCCCGGCCAGGAGTGGGATATATTCTCCTGGTGTGCCTGTATGCTTACAGCGCAGTATTGGGGTGGGAGTTACCCGATTTTCCAGGTGTTGTGTGTCTCAGTTCCCCTGGCTAGGAAAACGGATCCCCTTCCCCCTTGCGCTTCCAGGTGAGGCGATGCCTCGCCCTGCTTCAGCTCTCGCTGGTCAGGCTGCAGCAGCTGACCAGCACTGATTGTCCGGCACTCCCTAGTGAGATGACCCCAGTACCTCAGTTGAAAATGCAGAAATCACCGGTTTTCTGTGTCGCTCGCGCTGGGAGTTGGAGACTGGAGCTGTTCCTATTCGGCCATCTTGCTCCGCCCTTATATATGCACTGTCTTATCCAAAAGTGCAACTACCATGTACATTAAGAGATGATTGGGTGTGTATCTTTCCCAAGAGTAGGTTATCATGTCAGAAAATCACATCACTGATATTAATGATCCTTGTGTATTTAACTTGCTGGTTCTTCTTTAGTCTGTACTTCTGTCACTTTCATGATATTCCAAGCATAGAAATAAGTATTTGACTGTTCCATTATGTCTTACAGTGTAGTCATGAGCATATGGAAATCCATAATATAGACTATTTCATCTTCACTTTATAGGTTACATTGAAATGTATTTGTGAAGATAGATTATGTTATCTAGAAAGTTAATCGCAGGATAAAAAAGTATTATAAAGTATTTTTTTATGAAAGGTAGAAGCGTTGGACATGACAGGGTTGAAACTACTGATTTAAGTAAAAGGACTAAATGTTTGTGGCAATTAGTGGGTAGAGGTTAGGGATGCTTTCTTAAAATGAATATATTAGTCATACAAAATAAAAAATTGTTTCATATCCTGCACAACTTCAAAATGTATCACTTACATTTCTGTAGATAAAAATTCTATTCATAATTGTGTGATAAAATAAGGGCAGTCTTTATCTCCATAATTTTCTGAGAAAAAAATTATCTTTTATAAATGCTAAAGGCAGAGTTACTATCAACATAACAAAAGCAGTCATGTATTTTGGTGCATGCTTTGTATTAGACACTCCGCTTTACACACTGCATCTTAAGTAATCCTTATCCCAATATTGTTAGTAGGTATATAGCAGTGGACTATTAATCAAATGATGCAGTAAGCACTTCGGTCACTTACTAGGTCATTTGATTAGTAGCTAGTACTGCTTAGGCTACTACTACTTGGGCAAATCCATTTTCTTGCTTTGTAATCCTCAATTTTCTTACTAATCAATAAAATGGAGGAAAACAATAAATGTAATTCACAGGATTGATATGATGATTAAATAAAACACAATTTTGAAGACAGTATAGTGTAGTAATACTTTGCTAATAATTACAAAGTGGTGAATTTTGAAGATTTGGTTCATTTTCCATATTATATCTTTAATTATAAATTTATATAATTTAATAATGTAACTATAATATAATACATAACTTTAAGATTATTTATTCAATTTTTGTGGTGTTCACAACGGAATGACAATGGGCAAAACACACTTACGTTTACACTGCATTATCAGCTTTTTCTTCCTCACTTTCTCTAGTATAGACCGTCAACAAAACAATAACTCTAGCCTTGATTTGTAGCATTTGCTTATTTCCATGGTGCGAATACTTCCAGCGTAAGAGTTTAAGCTATCAACGTGACATCGTTGAGCTAGAATAGAGAAGAAATGGGCAGTATGCTATTGCACGGTATTTCCATAAGACAGATAAAATAGAGGTAGAGCACAAGTGATATGCTCAAGAGCAGAGGTAACAGTAAAATGTAATAAAATATTTAGGAAATGATGGGTTTTGAATATTTAATTCTTTAATTTTTAATATCACCTCTCTAATTATAGGTTTATATAATTTAAAATTTAATAATGTCTGTATTTAAAAACTGGCTAGCAGAATTCCTGAAAATTTAATAATCAGCTTTCATGAATTGGTACAAGGTGACTCCAGCATGACACTAGCTTTATCTTATGAACAAAAGATTTATATAACATTGAAAAATGAACAAAATATTAACAGAATTAAAAAGAAAAACCACATAGCAATCTTATTAAATGACTAAATAATTTGATACAATTCATTATTCATTTATAACAGAAACTCTCAGAAATCCAACATTAAAAGGCAGCCTTCTCTACTTGACAAATAGTGTCTATAAAAATCCTACAGCTTATATCATAGTTAATTGTGGACAATGATGATGAGATACTGTAGGGCATGAATAAGTTTATAATAATGTCAACAGATCAGGCCAAAATAGCATAAGATAAGAGCAGAACAATGAGTTAGTTGATGCCAGCCATACAAAAATTAGAAGTTGTAGCCACACTGTGGGAATCTCAAGCTTCATAAAATTAAAATTCATTTGGAAGACATGGACTTAGAAATCCCATGAGGTAGCACTAGAGACTTACATATTAAACAAGATGCTGGCAGGGCACGGTGGCTCATGCCTGTAATCTTAGCACATTGGGAAGCGGGTGGATCACTTGAGGTCAGGAGTTCGAGACCAGCCTGATGAACATGGAGAAACCCCATTTCTACTAAAAACAAAATACAAAATTAGCTGAGCGTGGTGACACACATCTGTAATACCAGCTACTTTGGAAGCTGAGGCAGGAGAATTGCTTGAACCCAGGAGGTGGAGGTTGCAGTGAGTTGAGATCGTGCCATTGCACTTTTGAAGAATTTGATTAAGTAGTTTTGCAAACAATAGAAAAATCTAACTTGTTATATCCATAATTTTTTATTTGATAATTGCATAAATATTGTGGCTTTTTAGAGGAATGCTACTTGTTTAATGATAAACAAATGCTAATGTTTCATTAACAAGATAAATATATTAAATAAGGAAGATAGTCCTGAATATTCATGTGCATGCAAAAAATCAGATATTGATAATTCCATCAAGAATATGGATAATATTTAAATTGAGGGACCCTCATCCAGAAGTATTCATAATAGTAAATAATACTTAGAGATCTAATCTAGGACTCTGTCTGAACAGATTATCACATGGCCATTAAATTTTAGAAATATAATTTGTAGAAATTATATGCAAAATATTGAGTATAAAGAACTCAGTAAAAAGAGCATAGGACAGGCCAGACGCGGTGGCTCAAGCCTGTAATCCCAGCACTTTGGGAGGCCGAGACGGGTGGATCACGAGGTCAGGAGATCGAGACCATCCTGGCTAACACGGTGAAGCCCCGTCTCTACTAAAAAATACAAAAAACTAGCCGGGCGAGGTGGCGGGAGCTTGTAGTCCCAGCTACTTGGGAGGCTGAGGCAGGAGAATGGTGTAAACCCGGGAGGCGGAGCTTGTAGTGAGCTGAGATCCGGCCACTGCACTCCAGCCTGGGCGACAGAGCAAGACTCCATCTCAAAAAAAAAAAAAAAAAAGAGCATAGGACAAAACAGTGTGTATAATATAGTATTAAAAACTTTATTATATACAGATGTTCAAATGCATTTTTGTTTGGCAGTTTAAAATTTAAAAGTCTATCAGCTAAATATGCATCTTTTGTAAGAGTCTTTTCAAATACTATACAATAGGCTACAACGATCTAATAATACAAATATTTTAATTTGTAATTTAAAAAATTCTGTGTTTGAGACAGAAGTGTCACACTGGAAATGATTGAGAAGTGCAAAATTTATTTCTTACAATTCTGTTTTTTTTTTTTTTTTTTTTTTTTTTTTTTTTTTTTTTTTTTGAAACATACACCTGAAGTGTATATTTATTTATTTATTTATTTTTTTCTTTTTTTTTTTTTTTTTTTTTTTTTTTATTATACTTTAAGTTCTAGGGTACATGTGCATAACGTGCAGGTTTGTTACATATGTATACTTATGCCATGTTGGTGTGCTGCACCCATCAACTCGTCAGCACCCATCAATTCATCATTTATATCATGTATAACTCCCCAATGCAAGCCCTCCCTCCTCCCCCCTCCCCCCTCCCCATGATAGGCCCCAGTGTGTGATGTTCCCCTTCCCGAGTCCAAGTGATCTCATTGTTCAGTTCCCACCTATGAGTGAGAACATGCGGTGTTTGGTTTTCTGTTCTTGTGATAGTTTGCTAAGAATGATGGTTTCCAGCTGCATCCATGTCCCTACAAAGGACGCAAACTCATCCTTTTTTATGGCTGCATAGTATTCCATGGTGTATATGTGCCACATTTTCTTAATCCAGTCTGTCACAGATGGACATTTGGGTTGATTCCAAGTCTTTGCTATTGTGAATAGTGCCGCAATAAACATACGTGTACATGTGTCTTTGTAGTAGACTAATTTATAATCCTTTGGGTATATACCCAGTAGTGGGATGGCTGGGTCATATGGTACATCTAGTTCTAGATCCTTGAGGAATTGCCATACTGTTTTCCATAATGGTTGAACTAGTTTACAATCCCACCAACAGTGTAAAAGTGTTCCTATTTCTCCACATCCTCTCCAACACCTGTTGTTTCCTGACTTCTTAATGATTGCCATTCTAACTGGTGTGAGATGGTATCTCATTGTGGTTTTGATTTGCATTTCTCTGATGGCCAGTGATGATGAGCATTTTTTCATGTGTCTGTTGGCTGTATGAATATCTTCTTTTGAGAAATGTCTGTTCATATCCTTTCCCCACTTTTTGATGGGGTTGTTTGTTTTTTTCTCGTATATTTGTTTGAGTTCTTTGTAGATTCTGGATATTAGCCCTTTGTCAGATGAGTAGGTTGCAAAAATTTTCTCCCATTCTGTAGGTTGCCTGTTCACTCTGATGGTAGTTTCTTTTGCTGTGCAAAAGCTCTTTAGTTTAATTAGATCCCATTTGTCAATTTTTGCTTTTGCTGCCGTTGCTTTTGGTGTTTTAGACATGAAGTCCTTGCCCATGCCTATGTCCTGAATGGTACTACCTAGATTTTCTTCTAGGGTTTTTATGGTATTAGGTCTAACATTTAAGTCTCTAATCCATCTTGAATTAATCTTCGTATAAGGGGTAAGGAAAGGATCCAGTTTCAGCTTTCTACTTATGGCTAGCCAATTTTCCCAGCACCATTTATTAAATAGGGAATCCTTTCCCCATTTCTTGTTTCTCTCAGGTTTGTCAAAGATCAGATGGCTGTAGATGTGCGGTATTATTTCTGAGGACTCTGTTCTGTTCCATTGGTCTATATCTCTGTTTTGGTACCAGTACCATGCTGTTTTGGTTACTGTAGCCTTGTAGTATAGTTTGAAGTCAGGTAGCGTGACGCCTCCAGCTTTGTCCTTTTGACTTAGGATTGTCTTGGCAATGCGGGCTCTTTTTTGGTTCCATATGAACTTTAAAGCCGTTTTTTCCAATTCCGTGAAGAAAGTCATTGGTAGCTTGATGGGGATGGCATTGAATCTATAAATAACCTTGGGGAGTATGGCCATTTTCACGATATTGATTCTTCCTATCCATGAGCATGGTATGTTCTTCCATTTGTTTGTGTCCTCTTTGATTTCACTGAGCAGTGGTTTGTAGTTCTCCTTGAAGAGGTCCTTTACATCCCTTGTAAGCTGGATTCCTAGGTATTTTATTCTCTTTGAAGCAATTGTGAATGGAAGTTCATTCCTGATTTGGCTCTCTGCTTGTCTGTTGCTGGTGTATAAGAATGCTTGTGATTTTTGCACATTAATTTTGTATCCTGAGACTTTGCTGAAGTTGCTTATCAGCTTAAGGAGATTTTGGGCTGAGACGATGGGGTTTTCTAAATATACAATCATGTCATCTGCAAACAGGGACAATTTGACTTCTTCTTTTCCTAACTGGATACCCTTGATTTCTTTCTCTTGCCTGATTGCCCTAGCCAGAACTTCCAACACTATGTTGAATAGGAGTGGTGAGAGAGGGCATCCCTGTCTTGTGCCAGTTTTCAAAGGGAATTTTTCCAGTTTTTGCCCATTCAGTATGATATTAGCTGTGGGTTTGTCATAAATAGCTCTTATTATTTTGAGGTACGTTCCATCAATACCGAATTTATTGAGCGTTTTTAGCATGAAGGGCTGTTGAATTTTGTCAAAAGCCTTTTCTGCATCTATTGAGACAATCATGTGGTTCTTGTCTTTGGTTCTGTTTATATGCTGGATTACGTTTATTGATTTGCGAATGTTGAACCAGCCTTGCATCCCAGGGATGAAGCCCACTTGATCATGGTGGATAAGCTTTTTGATGTGCTGCTGAATCCGGTTTGCCAGTATTTTATTGAGGATTTTTGCATCAATGTTCATCAGGGATATTGGTCTAAAATTCTCTTTTTTTGTTGTGTCTCTGCCAGGCTTTGGTATCAGGATGATGTTGGCCTCATAAAATGAGTTAGGGAGGATTCCCTCTTTTTCTATAGATTGGAATAGTTTCAGAAGGAATGGTACCAGCTCCTCCTTGTACCTCTGGTAGAATTCAGCTGTGAATCCATCTGGTCCTGGACTTTTTTTGGTGGGTAGGCTATTAATTGTTGCCTCAATTTCAGAGCCTGCTATTGGTCTATTCAGGGATTCAACTTCTTCCTGGTTTAGCCTTGGGAGAGTGTAAGTGTCCAGGAAATTATCCATTTCTTCTAGATTTTCTAGTTGAGTTGCGTAGAGGCGTTTATAGTATTCTCTGATGGTAGTTTGTATTTCTGTGGGGTCAGTGGTGATATCCCCTTTATCATTTTTTATTGCATCTATTTGATTCCTCTCTCTTTTTTTCTTTATTAGCCTTGCTAGCGGTCTGTCAATTTTGTTGATCTTTTCAAAAAACCAACTCCTGGATTCATTGATTTTTTGGAGGGTTTTTTGTGTCTCTATCTCCTTCAGTTCTGCTCTGATCTTAGTTATTTCTTGCCTTCTGCTAGCTTTTGAATGTGATTGCTCTTGCCTCTCTAGTTCTTTTAATTGTGATGTTAGAGTGGCAATTTTAGATCTTTCCTGCTTTCTCTTGTGGGCATTTAGTGCTATAAATTTCCCTCTACACACTGCTTTAAATGTGTCCCAGAGATTCTGGTATGTTGTATCTTTGTTCTCATTGGTTTCAAAGAACATCTTTATTTCCGCTTTCATTTCGTTATGTACCCAGTAGTCATTCAGGAGCAGGTTGTTCAGTTTCCATGTAGTTGAGCGGTTTTGATTGAGTTTCTTAGTCCTGAGTTCTAGTTTGATTGCACTGTGGTCTGAGAGACAGTTTGTTATAATTTCTGTTCTTTTACATTTGCTGAGGAGTACTTTACTTCCAATTATGTGGTCAATTTTGGAATAAGTGCGATGTGGTGCTGAGAAGAATGTATATTCTGTTGATTTGGGGTGGAGAGTTCTATAGATGTCTATTAGGTCCGCTTGGTGCAGAGATGAGTTCAATTCCTGGATATCCTTGTTAACTTTCTGTCTCGTTGATCTGTCTAATGTTGACAGCGGAGTGTTGACGTCCCCCATTATTATTGTATGGGAGTCTAAGTCTCTTTGTAAGTCTCTAAGGACTTGCTTTATGAATCTGGGTGCTCCTGTATTGGGTGCATATATATTTAGGAGAGTTAGCTCTTCCTGTTGAATTGATCCCTTTACCATTATGTAATGGCCTTCTTTGTCTCTTTTGATCTTTGATGGTTTAAAGTCTGTTTTATCAGAGACTAGGATTGCAACCCCTGCTTTTTTTTGTTCTCCATTTGCTTGGTAGATCTTCCTCCATCCCTTTATTTTGAGCCTATGTATGTCTCTGCATGTGAGATGGGTCTCCTGAATACAGCAGACTGATGGGTCTTGACTCTTTATCCAGTTTGCCAGTCTGTGTCTTTTAATTGGAGCATTTAGTCCATTAACATTTAAGGTTAATATTGTTATGTGTGAACTTGATCCTGCCATTATGATATTAACTGGTTATTTTGCTCGTTAGTTGATGCAGTTTCTTCCTAGCCTCGATGGTCTTTACATTTTGCCAAGTTTTTGCGATGGCTGGTACCGGTTGTTCCTTTCCATGTTTAGGGCTTCCTTCAGGGTCTCTTGTAAGGCAGGCCTGGTGGTGACAAAATCTCTAAGCATTTGCTTATCTGTAAAGGATTTTATTTCTCCTTCACTTATGAAACTTAGTTTGGCTGGATATGAAATTCTGGGTTGAAAATTCTTTTCTTTAAGAACGTTGAATATTGGCCCCCACTCTCTTCTGGCTTGTAGAGTTTCTGCCGAGAGATCTGCTGTTAGTCTGATGGGCTTCCCTTTGTGGGTGACCCGACCTTTCTCTCTGGCTGCCCTTAAGATTTTTTCCTTCATTTCAACTTTGGTGAATCTGGCAATGATGTGTCTTGGAGTTGCTCTTCTGGAGGAGTATCTTTGTGGCGTTCTCTGTATTTCCTGAATTTGAATGTTGGCCTGCCCTACTAGGTTGGGGAAGTTCTCCTGGATGATATCCTGAAGAGTGTTTTCCAACTTGGTTCCATTTTCCCCCTCACTTTCAGGCACCCCAATCAGACGTAGATTTGGTCTTTTTACGTAATCCCATACTTCTTGCAGGCTTTGCTCATTTCTTTTTCTTCTTTTTTCTTTTGGTTTCTCTTCTCGCTTCATTTCATTCATTTGATCTTCAATCGCTGATACTCTTTCTTCCAGTTGATCGAGTCGGTTACTGAAGCTTGTGCATTTGTCACGTATTTCTCGTGTCATGGTTTTCATCTCTGTCATTTCGTTTATGATCTTCTCTGCATTAATGAGTCTAGCTGTCAATTCTTCCACTCTTTTTTCAAGATTTTTAGTTTCTTTGCGCTGGGTACGTAATTCCTCCTTTAGCTCTGATAAGTTTGATGGACTGAAGCCTTCTTCTCTCCTCTCGTCCAAGTCATTCTCTGACCAGCTTTGATCCGTTGCTGGTGATGGGCTGCGCTCCTTTGCAGGGGGAGATGCGCTCTTATTTTTTGAATTTCCAGCTTTTCTGCCCTGCTTCTTCCCCATCTTTGTGGTTTTATCTGTCTCTGGTCTTTGATGGTGGTGACGAACTGATGGGGTTTTGGTATAGGTGTCCTTCCTGTTTGATAGTTTTCCTTCTGACAGTCAGAAGGACTCTCTGTTGGTCTGTTGGAGATTGCTTGAGGTCCACTCCAGACCCTGTTTGCCTGGGTATCAGCAGCAGAGGTTGCCGAAGATAGAATATTGCTGAACAGCGAGTGTACCTGTCTGATTCTTCCTTTGGAAGTGTCCTCTCAGGGGTGTACTCCACCCTGTGAGGTGTGGGGTGTCAGACTGCCCCTAGTGGGGGATTTCTCCCAGCTAGGCTACTCAGGGGTCAGGGACACACCTGAGCAGGCAGTCTGTCCGTTCTCAGATCTCAACCTCCGCGTTGGGAGATCCGCGGCTCTCCCCAAAGCTGTCAGACAGAGTCGTTCGCGTCTGCACCGGCTCCCGCTACTTCCCCTGTTGGTCTTCAGCTGTGCGCTGTCCCCAGAGGTGGAGACTACAGAGACAGGCAGGCTTCCTTGAGCTGCTGTGAGCTCCACCCAGTTCGAGCTTCCCAGCGGCTTTGTTTACCTACTTAAGCCTCAGCAATGGCGGGCGCCCCTCCCCCAGCCTCGCTGCTGCCTTGCGGATAGATCGCGGCAGACTGCTGTGTTAGCAGTGAGGGAGGCTTCGTGGGCGTGGGACCCTCCCGGCCAGGTGTGGGATATATTCTCCTGGAATGCCTGTATGCTTACAGCGCAGTATTGGGGTGGGAGTTACCCGATTTTCCAGGTGTTGTGTGTCTCAGTTCCCCTGGCTAGGAAAACGGATCCCCTTCCCCCTTGCGCTTCCAGGTGAGGCGATGCCTCGCCCTGCTTCAGCTCTCGCTGGTCAGGCTGCAGCAGCTGACCAGCACCGATTGTCCGGCACTCCCTAGTGAGATGACCCCAGTACCTCAGTTGAAAATGCAGAAATCACTGGTCTTCTGTGTCGCTCGCGCTGGGAGTTGGAGACTGGAGTTGTTCCTATTCGGCCATCTTGCTCCGCCCCCTACAATTCTGTTTAACTTGGAGACATTGTTTTATGGTACAAACCATCAAAAAATCTAAAAAATTATTATAATCATATGTTATTTGTGTGTGCATAGACATATATGTGTACATGTACACTATATATGTATGTATATGCATATGTGCATGCATACAGTATTTGAAAGTCATATGCCAAGATAGTAATAGTAATTACTTTGGATTCTGGGGATATATACAATTTAAATATTTTCATTAATAATCTTTAAATTTTTCCTTCAGTTGAAATTTTTCTTCTGTAATTTAAAAAAATACCAAAAAAGCTATAATATTTTTGCAATTTTACTTAAGTATGGAAATCTATCTAAGTGTAAAAAAAATTGGAAAAAATCTTAAAAGTCCAGTAATAGAGAAATGATTTAATACATTTTGATGTAATTTTCTTAAACCTGTTCAATCATTTAAATGTTAATAACTAAGTGATAATGATACACTCGAGTGAAAAATGGTGAATACATCATTATAAATATTTCATAATTTTAATCTTATTTTCAAGCAATCTGTGTATTATCTTAAATTGTATGCACTATCCAGAAGATGTATGACTATTTTCAGTGATTTTTAAGATTTTCACAATATAACTTTGTATTAACATTAAATATTTTTCTTGTTTTTCTCTGAAAGAGTTATCTTTCTACTTACTTCAAACTCTCCAGCAGCTGGTCAAAATGTACTTCTATTATCACACATGTAAGATTTTATTGGCATAAATAGTGTTCATCTATATTGCTATACAATAAACATAAAGATAATACACGCCTAGACCTTGGAAAATGTACTTATTAATATTCAATGATACATTATTTGAATTTCAGTAAGAACCACTGGGCAAAATGATAAATATTTCAGTGGGAATTATCACAGCACATGTCTAATCCTTGGGTGGAAAATGAGAGGACTTTTGAACAGAGGGAGGAAGGAACTTTTTCTGGCATGTGAAGGTCTGAGCTCAAAGGCAGGGGGGTCACTTACATCTCTAGGACTCAACATTCTTAACTCTAAATCGAGAGGAACCATATTAAATAATCTATAACATCCCTATCTCCTCAAACTCTCCAACACTTTCCTATATAGATTGAAAATTGAAGGGGTAAAAACAGGAACATATCTTTACAACAATTATGTTAGCTTACTCTTTGTCAATACGCATGGTTACTATGGATATTACAAGGCAGTTGAAATAGCTTTATTATATTGAATGTGCCATTGCAATTGTATCTTTTAATGTGATTTTTCTTTTTCTTCTTTTTTTTTGAAACATCCTATCTTGACTTTGGACTACTTTTAAGTTAGGTCATCCAGAAGATAGCAAGTGTTCTGTACTAAAAATACAGGCATACTTCAGACATACTGCACAAAAGCAAATATCACAATAAAACAATCACATGAATTTTTTGGTTTCACAGGGAATATAAAATTATGTTTACACTACATTGTAGTCTCTTAAGTGTGTAATAGCATTATGTCTAAAAATCA
Organism: Rhinopithecus roxellana; assembly: GCF_007565055.1. NCBI lineage: Eukaryota > Metazoa > Chordata > Mammalia > Primates > Cercopithecidae > Rhinopithecus > Rhinopithecus roxellana. The sequence goes on from NC_044550.1 coordinate 192,719,131, forward strand.
ATATATATATACCTTAATTTGAAGATACTTTATTACTAAAAAATGCTAACAGTAATCTTAACCTTCAGCAAGATGTTTGACGGTGGAGGCTTTTGCCTCCGTGTTGATGCTGCTGACTGATTAAGGTAAGGTGGCAGTTGCTGAAGTTTGAGTGGCTGTGGCAGTTTCTTAAAATAAGACAACAATGAAGTCTGTTGCATTGATTGACTCTTCCCTTCATGAAATATTTCTCTGCAGCATGTGATACTGTTTAATAGCATTTTACCCACAGTAGAAGTTCTTTCAAAATTGGAGTCAATCCTCTCAAACTCCACCACTGCTTTATCAATTAAGTTGATGTAATAGTCTAAATCCTTTGTTGTCATTTCAACAAAGTTCACTGCATCTTCATCAGTAGTGGATTCCATCTCAAGAAACCATGTTATTTGCTCTTCCATAAGAAGCAACTCTTCATCTGTTCAAGTTTATTACATTAAAGCAATTCAGTTATATCTTCAGACTCCACTTCTAATTCTAGTTCTCTTTCTATTTTCATCTCCTCTTTAGTTACTTCCTCTACTGAAGTCTTGAATCACTCAAAGTCACCCATGAGCATTGGGAAAAGCTTCTTCTAAGCTCCTGTGAACGTGTATAGTTTGACCTCCTCCCATGAATCATGAGTGTACTTAATTGGTATCTAGAACGGTGAATCTTTTCCACAAAGTTTTCTATTTACATTGCCCAAATGCATCAGAGGAATACCTATCTATGGCAGCTATAGCCTTACAAAATATATTTATTCATCGCAAGACTTGAAAGTTGAAATTGTTCCTTGATTTATAGGTTGCAAAATAGATGTTGTTAGTAAGCATAAAAACAACATTAATTCTCCTTGTACATTTCCATCAGAACTCTTGGGTGGCCAGATACATGATCAATGAGAAATGACATTTTAAAAGGAATATTTCTAAACAGTGGTTTTCAATAATGGGCTTAAAATATTCAGCTAACTACACCATAAACAGATGTGTTGTCAACCAGGCTTTGTTATTCTATATACAGAGCACAGGCAGAGTAGATTAAGTATAATTCTTAAAGGCCCTACAGTTTTCCAAATGGTAAATGAGTGTTAGTTTCAATATAAAGTGGCCAGTTGCATTAGCCCCTAACAAGAGAGTCAGTCTGTCATTAGAAGCTTTGAAGCCCGTCACTGACTTCTCCTCTCTAGCTATGAAAGTCCTATATGGCATCTTCTTCCAATAGAATGCTGTTTTGTCTACACTGAAAATCTGTTGTTTACTGTAGCTACCTTCACCAATGATCTTACTTAGATCTTCTGGATAACTTGCTGCAGTTTCTACATCAGCACTTGCTTCACCTTGCATCTTTATGTTGTGGAGATAGCTTCTTTCATTAAACCTCATGAACCAACCTCTGCTACCTTTCAACTTTTCTTCTGCAACTTTTTAATCTCTCTCAGCCTTCATAGAATTGAAGAGAGTTAGGGCCTTGCTCTGGATTAGGCCTTGGTTTAAGGAAAGTTGTGGCTGGTTTGATCTTCTATCCAGGTCGCTTATACTTTCTCCGTGTTGGCAATAAGCCTGTTTTGCTTTCTTATCATTTGTATGCTCATGGCAGTAGCAATTTTAATTTCCTTCAAGATCTTTTCCTTCACTTTCATAACTTGCCTAACTGTTTTGTGCAAGAGGCCTAGCTTTTAGCCCATCTCACCTTTCAACATGCCTTCCTCACTAAGCTTAACCATTTCTAGCTTTCAGTCTAAAGTGGGAGATGAGCAACTCTTCCTTTCAATGAATACTTAGAGGCATTTTCAGGCTTATTCCCTGGCCTCATTTCAATATTGTTGTGCCTCAGGGAATAGGGAGAGCCAAAGAGAGGGAGAGAGATGGGGTAATGACCAGTTAGAGGAGCAGTCAGGGCACACATATCATTGATTAATTAAGTTTGCCATCTTATATGTATGAGTGTTGTTTGTGGCACCCCAAAACAATTACAATAGTAACATCAAAGATTACTGATCATAGATTACCATGACAGTTATAATAATAATGAAAAGGTTTAAAATATTGCGAGACTTATCAAAATGGGACAGAGACAGAAAGTGAGCACATGCTGTTGGACAATGGTGCCAACGGACTTGCTTGATCCAGGGTTGTCACAAACCTTTCTAAAAACCATATCTAAAAGCTCCACAAATCAAAGCACAATAAAATAAGGGATGCTTGTGTTTGTATGAACTTTAAAATATCTTCTTAAATAAATGTTGCATGTATCACTTATTTGGAGATGGATACTTCTGCAATGCACACAGAATTTTAGAAATTAAAATGATGTATTATGGTTTAAATATTTGTATTCTTGTCCATCATATTATTTGTATTATTAGGTCATTGTAACCTTTTCTCTGACATGAGAAGATTCTTGCAGTAAGTACCTATTTTCTGCTTAGTGTTCTTTGATTTAAACCACTGAAGAATAATATATTTGCAAATCTGGTCTGTGAGTGGATTACTCAGTGGGCAACAAGAGCTCTCCTTCGTTAGTATGAGTTATAAAAATCCTGGGACTTTAGAATTTTTCATTTTATTTTCATTTTGTTTATTTTGACTGATACTTGAAGTATTTTAACCTTTGGTATGGGTTTTATTTTCTAAAACCTGGATTATAAAGAATCTAAGAAAGTCTAGTGAGGAAAAATAAGGGCAATTAAAAATGAGGCTTTCCCTCTCCTCCATTCCTCATATATTCATGTACTTTCAGACAAAATAAAACAACCTTTTCTAAAATTGCTCCTATCTGGCCACAAATTACATATGATGGGCGTGTTCATTAGTTGAATGTCAATTCCCCCATTTAACCTGTAAGCTGCATGAGCACAGAAAGTTTTCGTGTAGTGCTGTATAGACTGTACATAGCATAGTGCCTGACACATAATAAGGAAGCAACTAAAAACTGTTGAATCAATGAAAGAAAAGATGGACCTATTAGACAAGCATCTTTTTCAAGAAATGGGAAAGGCATTTTTGTTATATTGACTGAAAAAGGCTGAAGGAAATCATTGCAATTTCTAGATATTCAACATATTTTCAGCTAAATTTTGGGGTGCTATAATTTATCTTATTTAATTCTTACAAAGACCTCTAAAAGTTCAGTTTTGTTGTTTCTATTTTGTAGATTAGAAAACCACAATTGATGGAATTTAATAATTTGCCTGAAGTCACTTAGCTAGTAGGAATTTGAATCCATATTTTTCTGACTACAGAGGTGTTAAGAACTAAATTGTGTTCCCCAAAATTCACGAGTTCAATTCCTGCCCCATGATATGACTATATTTGGAGAGAGAGACTGAAGAGGTAATTAAGGGTGTAGCCCTAATCCAATAGGAAGATCAATTTCTGTTGTTTAAGCCACTTTGTCTGTGGGATTTTGTTATGACAGCCTGAGCAGACTAGTACAAGTGGAGAAAAAGAAAAAAAAAGAGAAAAAAAAAAAAAAGAAAAGAAAAGAAAAAAGAAAGAAAGAATAGAAAGTAACATAATAGCAAAAATTAATTTATTCATATGACTTTGGAGAAGAAAATTGTGGAATCTCTTTCTTTGGACAATTTTAAGATTAGGCTGGGCTATTATTTATCTTGCGTGATTTAGCTTTTATTCTTATTGGAGGCAGTGCTATGAATTAGATCATCTATTAAAGTAACTGCTGATCTATGTTTCCAGGGACTAAAAGAAATTTTAAAAGAGCTTAATATTAAAGGGAAGACCATTTATTTTCTTTCCATTTTTCTTTTTCACTCTTGGTCCCCTCCTCTGTCTTTTTTTTTTTTTTTTTCTTTTTTTTTTTTTTTTCATTATACTTTAAGTTCTAGGGTACATGTGCACAACGTGCAGGTTTATTACATAGGTATACATGTGTCATGTTGGTTTTCTGCACCCATCAACTCGTCATTTACATTAGGTATATCTCCTAATGCTATCCCTCCCCAAGTCCCCCACCCCCTGACAGGCCCTGGTGTGTGATGTTCCCTGCCCCGTGTCCAAGTGTTCTCATTTTTCAATTCCCACCTATGAGTAAGAATATGCAGTGTTTGGTTTACTGTCCTTGGGATAGTTTGCTGAGAATGACGGTTTCCAGCTTCATCCGTATCCCTGCAAAGGACATGAATTCATCCTTTTTTATGGCTGCATAGTATTCCATGGTGTGTATGTGCCATATTTTCTTAATCTAGTGTATCATTGATGGACATTTGGGTTGGTTCCAAGTCTTTGCTATTATAAATAGTGTCACAATAAACATAGATGTGCATGTGTCTTTATAGTAGCATGATTTATAATCCTTTGGGTATATACCCAGTAATGGGATTGCTGGGTCAAATGGTATTTCTAGTTCTAGATCCTTGAGGAATCGCCACACTGTCTTCCACAATGGTTGAACTAATTTACACTCCCACCAACAGTGTAAAAGTGTTCCTATTTCTCAACATCATCTCCAGCATCTGTTGTTTCCTGACTTTTTAATGAAAACCATTATAACTGGCATGAGATGGTATCTCATTGTCATTTTGATTTGCATTTCTCTGGTGCCCAGTGATGATGAGCATTTTTTCATGTGTCTGTTGTCTGCATAAATGTCTTCTTTTCAGAAGTGTCTGTTCATATCCTTTGCTCAGTTTTTGATGGATTTGTTTTTTTTCTTGTAAATTTGTTTAAGTTATTTTTAGATTCTGGATATTATGCCTTTGTCAGATGAGTAGATTGCAAAAATTTTCTCCCATTCTGTCGGTTGCGTGTTCACTCTGATGGTAGTTTCTTTTGCCCTGCAGAAGCTCGTTCATTTAATTAGATCCCATTTGTCTATTTTGGCTTTTGTTGCCTTGCTTTCGGTGTTTTAGTCATGAAGTCCTTGCCCATGACTGTGTCCTGAATGATATTGCCTAGGTTTTCTTTTAGGGTTTTTATGGTTTTAGGTATAACATTTAAGTCTTTAACCCATCTTCAATTAATTTTTGTATAAGGTGTATGGAAGGGATCTACTTTCAGTTTTCTACATACAGCTAGCCAGTTTTCCCAGCACCATTTATTACACAGAGAATCCTTTCCCCATTTCTTGTTTTTGTCTGGTTTGTCAAAGATCAGATGGTTGTAGATGTGTGGTGTTATTTCTGAGGCCTCTGTTCTGTTCCATTGGTCTATAGATCTCTTTTGGTACCAGTATCATGCTGTTTTGGTTACTGTAGCCTTGAAGTATAGTTTGAAGTCAGGTAACATGATGCCCCCAGCTTTGCTCTTTTGGCTTAGGATTGTCTTGGCAATGTGGGCTTTGTTTTGGTTCAATATGAATTTTAAAGTGTTTTTTTTTTTCCAGTTCTGTGAATAAAGTCGTTGGTAGCTTGATGGAGATGGCATTGACTCTATAAATTACCTTGGCAGTATGGCCATTTTCATGATATTGATTCTTCCTGTCCATGGACATGGAATTTTCTTCCATTTTTTTGTGTCCTCTTTTATTTCATTGAGCAGCAGTTTGTAGTTCTCCTTGAAGAGGTCCTTTACATCCCTTGTAAGTTGGATTCCTAGGTATTTTATTCTCTTTGAAGCAATTGTGAATGGAAGTTCATTCATGATTTGACTCTCTGTTTGTCTGTTACTGGTGTATAAGAATGCTTGTGATTTTTGCACATTAATTTTGTATCCTGAGATTTTGCTGAAGTTGCTTATCAGCTTAAGGAGATTTTGGGCTGAGACGATGGGGCTTTCTAAATATACAATCATTCATTTGCAAACAGGGACAATTTGACTTCCTCTTTTCCTAATAAAATACCCTTTATTTCTTTCTCCTGCCTGATTCCCCTGGCCAGAATTTCCAACACTGTGTTGAATAGGGGTGGTGACAGAGGACGTCCCTGTCTTGTGTCAATTTTCAAAGGGAATGCTTCCATTTATTGCCATTCAGTATGATATTGCCTGTGGGTTTGTCATAAATAGTTCTTATTATTTTGAGGTACGTTCCATCAATACCTAGTTTATTGACAGTTTTTAGCATGAGGGGCTGTTGAATTTTGTTGAAGGCCTTTTCTGCATCTATTGAGACAATCATGTGGTTTTTGTCATTGGTTCTGTTTATGTGATGGTTTATGTTTATTCATTTGTGTGTGTTGAACCAGCCTTGCATCCCAGGGATGAAACTGACTTGATCATGGTGGATAAGATTTTGGATGTGCTGCTGGATTCGGTTTGCCAGTATTTTATTGAGGATTTTCACATTGATGTTCATCAGGGATATTGGTCTAAAATTCTCTTTTTTTGTTGTGTCTCTGCCAGACTTTGATATCAGGATGATACTGGCTTCATAAAATGAGTTAGGGAGGATTCCCTCTATTTCTATTGATTGGAATAGTTTCAGAAGAAATGGTACCAGCTCCTCTTTGTACCACTGGTAGAATTCAGTTGTGAGTCCATCTGGTCCTGGACTTTTTTTGGCTGGTAGGCTGTTTATTATTGCCTCAATTTCAGAGCCTGTTACTGGTCTATTCAGAGATTCAACTTCTTCCTGATTTAGTCTTGGGAGGGTGTACATGTCCAGCAATTCATCTATTTCTTCTAGATTTTCTAGTTTATTTGCATAGAAGTGTTTATAGTATTCTCTGATGGTAGTTTGTATTTCTGTGAGATTGGTGTTGCTATCACCTTTATCATTTTTTATTGCATCTATTTGATTCTTCTTTCCTCTTTATTAGTCTTGCTAGCAGTCTATCCATTTTGTTGATCTTTTCAAAAAACCAGTTCCTGGATTCATTGGTTTTTTGGAGTTTTTTTTCTTGTGTGTGTCTCTATCTCCTTCAGTTCGGCTCTGATCTTAGTTATTTCTTGCCTTCTGCTAGCTTTTGAATATGTTTGCTCTTGCTCCTCTAGTTCTTTCAATTGTGATGTTAGGGTGTCGATTTTAGATCTTCCCTGCTTTCTCTTGTGGGCATTTAGTGCTATAAATTTCCCTCTACACACTGCTTTAAATGTGTCCCAGAGATTCTGGTATGCTGTATCTTTGTTCTCATTGGTTCCAAAGAACACCTTTATTTCTGCCTTCATTTCGTTATGTACCCAGTAGTCATTCAGGAGCAGGTTGTTCAGTTTCCATGTAGTTGTGTGGTTTTGAATGAGTGTCTTAATCCTGGGTTCTAATTTGATTGCACTGTGGTCTGAGAGACAGTTTGTTTTGATTTTCTGTTCTTCTACATTTGCTGAGGAGTGCTTTACTTCCAATTATGTGGTCAATTTTAGAATAAGTGTGATGTGGTGCTGAGAAGAATGCATATTCTGTTGATTTGGGGTGGAGAGTTCTGTACATGTCTATTAGGTCTGCTTGGTGCAGAGCTGAGATCAAGTCCTGGAAATCCTTGTTAACCTTCTGTCTTGTTGGATATCCTTGTTAACCTTCTGCCTTGTTGATCTGTCTAATGTTGACAGTGGGGTGTTAAAGTCTCACATTTTTATTATGTGGAGTCTAAGTCTCTTTGTAGGTCTCTTAGGACTTGCTTTATGAATCTGGGTGCTCCTTTATTGGGTGCATATATATTTAGGATAGTTAGCTTTTCTTGTTGAATTGATCCCTTTACCATTATTTAATGGCCTTCTTTGTCTCTTTTGATCTTTGTTGGTTTAAAGTCTTTTTTATCAGAGACTGGGACTGCAACCCCTGCTTATTTTTGCTTTCCATTTGCTTGGTAGATCTTCCTCCATCCCTCTTTTTGAGCCTGTGTGTGTCTCTGCACATGAGATGGGTCTCCTGAATACAGCACACTGATGGGTCTTGACTCTATCCAATTTGCCAGTCTGTGTCTATTAATTGGAGAATTTAGCCCATTTACATTTAAGGTTAATATTGTTATGTGTGAATTTGATTCCATCATTATGATGTTAGCTGATTATTTTGCCAGTTAATTGATGCAGTTTCTTCATAGCATTCACGGTCTTTACAATTTGGCATGTTTTTGCAGTAGATGGAACCAGTTGTTCCTTTCCTTGTTTAGTGCTTCCTCCAGGAGCTCCTGTAAGGCAGGCCTGATAGTGACAAAATCTCTCAATATTTGCTTGTCTGTGAAGGATTTTATTTCTCCTTCACTTATGAAGCTTAGTTTGGTTGGATATGAAATTCTGGGTTGAAAATTCTTTTCTTTAAGAATTTTGAATATTGGCCCCCACTCTCTTCTGGCTTGTAGGGTTTCTGCCGAGAGATCTGCTGTTAGTCTGATTGGCTTCCCTTTGTGGGTAACCTGACCTTTCTCTCCAGCTGCCCTTAACATTTTTTCCTTCATTTCAACCTTAGTGAATCTGACAATTATGTGTCTTTGGGTTGCTATTCCCGAAGAGTATCTTTGTGGTGTTCTCTGTATTTCCTGAATTTGAATGTTGGCCTGCTTTGCTAGGTTGGGGAAGTTCTCCTGGATAATAACCTAAAGAGTGTTTTCCAACTTGGTTCCTTTCTCCCCATCACTTTCTGGTACACCAAACATAGATTTGGTCTTTTCACATAGTCCCATATTTCTTGGAGCCTGCCTGCCTTCCTTTCCTTCCTTCCTTCCTTCCTTCCTTCCTTCCTTCCTTCCTTCCTTCCTTCCTTCCTTCCTTCCTTCCTTCCTTCCTTCCTTCCTTCCTTTCTTTTCTCTCTCTCTCTTTCTTTCTTTCTTTCTTTCTTTCTTTCTTTCTTTCTTTCTTTCTTTCTTTCTTTCTTTCTTTCTTCCTTTCTTTCTTTTGAGATGGAGTCTTGCTCTGCTCTGTCGCCCAGGCTACAGTTCAGTGGTGCAACTTCCACTCACTGGAAGCTCTGCCTCCCAGGTTCATGCCATTCTCCTGCCTCAGCCTCCTGAGTAGCTGGGACTACAGGTGCCTGCCACCATGCCTGGCTAATTTTTTGTATTTTTAGGAGAGACAGGGTTTCACCATGTTAGCCGGGATGGTCTCGATCTCCTGACCTCGTGATCCTCCTGCCTCGGCCTCCCAAAGTGCTAGGATTACAGGCATGAACCACTGTGCCCGGCCTGTTCATTTGTGTTTACTCTTTTACCTCTAACTTTGTCTTCTCATTTTATTTCATTAATTTGATCTTCAATCGCTGATACTGTTTCTTCCACTTGATCGAATTGGCTATTGAAGCTTGTGCATGCATCACGAAGTTCTTGTGCTATGGTTTTCTGCTCCATAAGGTCATTTAAGGTCTTCTCTACACTGTTTATTCTAGTTAGCCATTCATCTAACCTTTTTTCAAGGTTTTTACCTTCCTTGCAATGGGTTAGAATATGCTCCTTTAGCTCTGAGAAGTTTGTTATTCCGACCTTCTGAAGCCTACTTCTGTTAACTTGTCAAAGTCATTCTCCATCTAGCCTTGATCCTTTGCTGGCGAGGAGCCACAATCTTTTGGAGGAGAAGAGGCACTCTGGTTTTTAGAATTTTCAGCTTTTCTGCTCTGGTTTCTCCCCATCTTTGTGGCTTTACCTACCTTTGGTCTTTGATGTTGGTGACCTACAGATGGGGTTTTGGTGTAGGTATCCCTTTTGCTGATATTGATGCTATTCGTTTCTGTTTGTTAATTTTCCTTCTAACAGTCAGGTCCCTCAGCTGCAGGTCTGTTGGACTTTGCTGGAGGCTCCCTTCAGACCCTGTTTGCCTGGGTATCACCAGCGGATGCTAGAGAACAGCAAATATTGCAGAACAGCAAATGTTGGTGCCTGATCCTTCCTCTGGAAGCTTCATCCCAGAGGAACACCCACCTATATGAGGTGTCTGTTGGCTCCTATGGGGAGGTGTCTCCCAGTTAGGCTACATGGGGGTCAGGAACCCACTTGAGGAGGCAGTGTGCCTGTTCTCAGAGCTCAAATGCCATGCTGGGACAACAACTGCTCTCTTCAGAGCTGTCAGACAGGGATGTTTAAGTCTGCAGAAGTTGTTTGCTGTCTTTTCTTCAGCTATGCCCCGCCCACAGAGGTGGAGTCTATAGAGGCAGTAGACCTTGCTGAGCTGTGGTGGGCTCTGCCCAGTTCGAGCTTCCTGGTCACTTTGTTTACCTATCCAAGCCTCAGCAATGGCGGATGCCCCTCCCCCAGCCAAGCTGTTACCTCGCAGTTCAATCTCAGACTGCAGTACTAGCAGTGAGCAAGGCTCCACGGGCATGGCACCCACCGAGCCAGGCACGGGAGAGGATCTCCTTGTCTACCAGTTGCTAAGACCTAGGGAAAAGCGCAGTATTTGGGCAGGAGTGTCCTGTTTTTCCAGGTACAGTCTGTCATGGCTTCCCTTGGCTAGGAAAGGGAAATCTCCTGGCCCTTTGTGCTTCCCAGGTGAGGTGATGCCCTACCTTGCTTTAGCTTCCCCTTCATGGGCTGCACCCATTGTCCAACCAGTTTTAATGAGATGAACCAGGTACCTCAGTTGGAAATACAGAAATCACCCATCTTCTGCATTGATAACACTGGGAGCTGCAGACTGGAGCTGTTCCTACTTGGCCACCTTTGAATGGTCCCTTCCTCTTTCTAAAACCTGTCTTGGTGATGAGCCTGTGCCACAGAATAACCAGCTAGAGAAAATTTTGCTGAGTGAAAAATATTTCATGAGAATAAAAAATGTTTGCAATGAAGGCAACGAGAAGTAGGTATTTCAAATGTATGCAGGGTGAAAGGGTAATAACAAATGATTAAATGCTGCAGCCCATCTTGGATCTTGAGGAAATGTTTCAAGTCCCCAGATTGGCCCTGGAAAACATGGTCTTATGGAGGCTCCATTGCTTGCAGCCCCAGCAACTCTTGGGAACATGGAAATTTAAGAGTTTTACAGTGGGGCAATGATTATCATAATTAGACTGAGGATCTAGGATCAGGCCCTTCAAGCATCAGGAGGCATTGGAAGAGTTGAGAGGATTAAGCTTCTTCTAGCCCCTTTTTGTTTTTTCTCATTCTTAATCAGCAAATTAACTTGAGCATAAAGAAAAAATGGTTTTGGCAATATGGTGAACTCACCTCTGGCCATAAGTAGAAAAAAGTATAGAAAAAGAAAGCTGTGCATATCTAGCAGTTGTTGCTCAGTTTTTACATTAACTAGCTTAGATCAGCATTCATGTCATATTTAAATTTCCTTCTGGAAGCAACAGTAAGTAGCAAATTTATTCATTCATAAATTATTCTATTTTCTCATTCATTTAACAAATATATTTAGCACACCGACTATGTATTAGACATGTTCTGCTAGTGAGAATACAGTGGAAATACAATGATTAATTAACAAGAAGCCATAATATGTGACTTAATTTAGTCAGTAAAATCAGACTAACACAGTAAAATAAGTGTCCTTACAATTTCACTCTTAAGTATAACATTTTCTGTTGGTTTTTGATAACTACTCATTGAAAGTTAAATGAACTTGTTGGGCTAGTTTGGTAAATGTTATAATTTTTATTATTTTCTACAGAGAAAATATTTTGTAATTTACTATGGAGCTATTTGTGCAGTGGTTTCTCTAGAGTTGTACATAAATGTTTTACTATAAAATGAACTAATATATAAAATACTACTCTATACCATAGTAAAGATACCAATATTTTGAAAAAAACAAAAAGAAAATTGACTTGCTAAAAGTCTTTTTCATGCTAACTTACTATGAGTCTGTGACGAGGAATAAATACTATATTTTACTGTCATTTCAGCATTCTTTGATAAGTTTTGTTTTCCATGAATCTAACCATTCTTACCTATTATTATCAGTTGTTGCTTAGTGCGTTAAAACTCATTAATGTTTCCTTCCAGATAGATTGTGTCTGGTGACATTCTAAAGACGTAGTTTGATAGATTGATTGATGCCTTGACTTTGACCATATCAGGGTGTGGTGGCAGCCCTCTTGCTCTAGGTACATGAATCCCCATATGGGTTTCCCCCAGCTATTGAGTGGAGGTAGGGACGTATGGACAGATGCACCTGAGTTTGCATTGCACAAGCAGGAAACAAGATGACTATGTAATGATCCCTTCAATTGAGAAATACAAAAAGGTTTATCTTGGAGATAAAACAGGTTTAGAAGATTTTACTGCTCTGCAGAGCTTTTTTCTGTTTTTATTTTTTTAAAAAACACTAAATCCATAACAGTAGCCTAGATAATATTGCTCTTTTTCCCTCTGGCCTTATGCTGGGAATGTTAACGGTGGTTCTCCCACTCTCCTTTGAAATCTTTCTTTTCTTGAAGTTGACACTGTGGCTGGATGTTTCACATTTGTTGATGTTGGTAGAGAAATCATTGTATTATGGAACCAACAGCCCCATGGCCTTCACCCATTTCCAGCCTCTGCTTGTTTGCATTTGGATTTTCCTTACAGGACTGAAATAGAAAAAATTACGATGCTCTCTCTCGAAGTTTCTGTTGATCACAATATCTTTACTCCAGGTGTTGTTTTTTAATTATTAATTTGATTCCATTTGATATACAACTTCCACAAATTCCACTAAAAATCTCTTCCTGTTTTCTAACACTAATATTATTTTACTCTTATTTTTCGATTTTCACTTGATACTAGGCGTAAACTTAGGTAAACATGGGCTCCATTATTCATCTTGTACCCTTTCTTATTTTTATTTTTACTTTCTTTGGCCCTTAAGTGCAGAGAAGTAAGTTAATCACATTCATCATTTCAAGGCCAGCTATCATCATTTTCTATGCAAGGTCCTTTAGATTTTATTTTTTGGTATTATTGATATGTGAGTGTTGTTTTCTCCTTTACGCAAATGCCCGCTCCCATTTTATGCTGCACTGCTGCCACTCACCAGAGTTGTCCCTTTTCTTTTCTTTTTTCATTTATTTTCATAATTCATTAACTTCTGGTTTGCATTTCTGACTTTCTTAAGGTTAGATCTTAGGGAAGACGCCATACTATTTTGTCGTTTTGTCAGAAACAGAAGGTGAGAAAAACAGATCTATCAACATAAATAGCTATGTAGCTTAATTTTGAGCCCAAGGTTGCTACAGTGCTGTGTCCCCATTGAGGTAGTTTACTCAAAAGTGTGACTCCAGACATGGTGAAGAAAATTTTATTCCTTATTAGGCAGATATTTATTTGATATATGCTGAAGAAAGATCTAGAAAACAAATTTTAATAACTTTGATCTAGCTTCTGAAAGAGAAGATTCAAAGAAATTACAGCTTGATGATTCTTAGGGAGCAACATTGTTCAAGCCTCTCAGCATTCTGAATGCCCCCGTAGGACAGAAGCTGTTTGGAAGCCTCATTGACGTTTGTGATTTTAGACCCTCTGTGCTTTCCAAACAAATGTATAGAGCAGACGCGATTTGACATGAACTTAAAACTCACACATGGTGTTGGCACTATGGCTTTATAAGCTCAGAGGTATCCAGGGACAATTACGTGAGTGATGTTTACTATAACTCTATTCTTAATGAGCCAAATAGACTAACTACTGAGTGCTTCACACGAGGCATTACATTATGAAAGACTACAGCAGCAATTTACTAAACAGTACATTAGGGACCTAAGTTAGTGCATTTCTCTAGTGACTAATTTTCTACTCCAAAATAAACGAAACTCTGCCTGTACCAGGCAAATACTACATGTGTGGGGCCCTGAAATGGCTTGTTTGATTCTGCTATCTACTGAGCTAGAGAATTATTCATTAGCATGTATTTGTTAGCTTTGGTCAGGAATGTAAAAATAAAACTGAAAATTTTATTAACAACTGTGATAAGGTATTTTAGAATTTCTGTTTGAAATAAAGACTATTTCCCTAGCTATACATCATCTTTTCTCCAATAGAATTTCTAGAAACTTTGTGGGTTTTTTTTCTGGATTGGGTTGAAAAATGAGTTTATTCAAATGTTATATTATGAATTCACAAGTTTTATAAGTATATCAATCATATCTAATGACCTTGGATATGAGGCAGAAAAACAACTCTATCCCCAGAACTGTGACATGTTTTTTTTTCTCAGCAATGGGATTACTTTTCTTATCGTGTTATGGCACTTTCACAGTAACAACAACAAAGATCTCCTTTAAATACATTAATAAGCAAAATCATTGGTCTGAATCATTGTAGTTAGTTCACCTTTGAGATTTCTTAGTTCCCTCCACTTCCCTTCCCTTCACTTCCTTTCCCTTCCCTTCCCTTCCCTTCCTTTCCCTTCTCTTCCTTCCTCTCCCTTCCCCTCCCTTCCCCTCCCTTCCCCTTTTTCCTTCCCTTCTCTTCCTTCTTTACTTCCCTTATGTCTTCCATTTCCTCTTTCCTTCCTTACCTCTTCCCTTCCCTTTCCTTTTTCCCCTTCCCTCTTTCCTTCCCTTCCTTTCCATTTCCTTCCCTGTTTTCTCCCTTTTTTCTGTTTTCTTCCTGTTCGTTTTTCCCTTCCTCCTCCCTCCCTCCTTTCCTTTTTTTCTCCCTCCCTCTTTCCCTTTCTTCCTTTATTCTTTTCCTATTTCTTCTTTTCCTTTCTTTCTGTCTTTTTATTAAAGAAAAAGGTCCCAAGTCAAGCTGGATCTGCCATGATGCAGGTTCTGGCATGGGCATCCCCACTGCCCTCATCGCATTGTTAGGGAAAGGCTGACATTCTTCCTGATCTGGATCTGCCTGGGGTCCCAGTTACTGGAGGCTGGAGCTCCTGGGCCAAAGGGCATTCTAGGGATTGGAGCCAAATCAGCAGTTCATGGAATGGCCTGAGCCTCGTGGTGACCTCACAGTTTCAGAGAGAAATTGGGAGGAACTCTGCTGTCAACAACAGGAAGTTGATGAAAAATGAAAGAAGCCCTTGGGGAGTGAAATGAAGAGCAGATGGCTTTAATTGTTAGCCTTGCTGTGACAACTGACAAGAGAAATTCTGCTCTCTTGACATTTAAAAGATACCAGAAATACCAGTGACCACATTCCATAGCTTCTTGAAGGTTTCCATGTCAAGGAGTTCAAACTCCTCTCTATTTTCATTATTGAACAGTCCATAAAAACTGCAGGTGATAAGATTCCTGATGGGTTAGCACTCTAAGAGTTTGATAAGGCACTGAAGTGCACACAGTGTAAGGGCGTGGGAAGTCACGGTAAAGGGAGGCACCTATGTAGGGAAGTTCTGAGTGATTTATAATCTAGACTGCTGCAAGAAAAACAAGCTCAGGTGGAAATCAAGAGCTGTCTCTATAAGCTCGGTGGATTTTGTTTTATTCCTATGACTATAGAAATCCAGTTTAAAGCTGTAGTTGTCATATTGTGGAATAGTCCTTCGTTCAAAAAAAAAAAAAAAAAAAAAAACAGATTTCTATGAAACCTTTAAAGAAATGAAGTAAAAGAGAAATGAATGCTAACACAGAGACATGCTGCCTTATTTGCACAGTCAGCTCATTTGTAGGAATTAGAATCCTGAACTATACAAGGTGGCAAGTACAGATCCGGTGTATGGAGCATCTTAGGGACCCAGAAAAAAACATATACACGCTTCATGCTGAGAGGTGGATACTCTGTATAACGTCAATATGTAATTATTCCGTTGAATGTTTCTGATGCATTCTAAGTATTAACCAAATCTTTTTCTTCTCTGATGATATAAAATAGAAACATTTCCCCATTACTGAAATCTTAATTAGGGCTACTAAATTAAGACTTAAATGTGAAAGTTGAGTTTTGTTCTTTAGCCAGATCCTATGGTATCTCTATGACAATTACCACTACGTTTTCTAGTTTTTCATTGTGACTCTCATACAGAAATATCCTAGCTCCCTCACCCCGGGGTGAGATAATTCTGAATATGTTCTGCACTGGCTCCTCACAGAGCTCTCTGGCAAGACTGAGCTCCAGTTACCCACATTGATAACTTGCTTGAAAATTAATCCTTAATTGGCTTCCATCTCTCCCCCTACTCAATTCCCTATTGCTCTAGTTGTATTTATTCATCTCACCTTTTACTTGAAATGAAATCTTTGAGTTGGCTTCTGGAAGAACCTAACATAAAACTCCTTTCCTGATGTACGCACCCATTCCATGCAGTGCTTTTATACTGTGTTCCTGCATGGAGTTCTCATCACACCCTATTTTAAGCATTTGTTTATTTGCTCTCATTTTTCATTACACTATGTACTTTTTGAAGAAATGTGATTTAACTCTCCGTATTTGAATCCAAGCAATGGATGGCATCCAGATGGTGCTTATAAATGTTGTTGAAGGGGTGAACATTTTTCTGTCTCTGTTGTCCTTTTGACCCACTCAGTCACAGGTTTTGGCATTTATTTCATTTCTCCTGCCCAAGCTTTCCTCTCCCCTCACCATTATCCTGGCTCAGGTCCTTACCATTTCGTGAATAAACTACTGCAATAGTTTCCTACTTGCCGTTCTAGACTTCAATCTAGGTGTCTATTTACACCACACTCCAAACCACAGGACAACTATCCCTCCAAAAACACCAGTTTCATTTTCTCTCTCCCTTCCTTAAAATGTCTAGTATACATACACACACACACACACACTAAACATACATGTATACATATGCATATATATGTATTTTTACTGTAGTCTAGCTTGTGTTTTATCATAGTCTATCATTTTGTTAACATTTTTATCCATAGTGTTTTCTTTGCAGCTAGACAAAAGTTACATATGGCACATGAGGTATATTATTGTGGTAAATGTCAGAGGCCTAAGACTCAGAATGCCTGTTTAATCCTAGGTTTACCCTGTGTTGAGTTGAGTGATGGCCCTCAAAAGATATAAGGTCCTAATCCCTGGAAACCAGTGAAGTTACCTTATAAAGTTTCCACAGAGGTGATTAAATTAAGGCTATTGAGATGAGAGGATTATTCTGGATAAACCTATCAGGTACTTTTATAGGCTGAATTGTGTTCCCCCAGATTCATATGGTAAAATCCTAATCTTTGTCCTTCAGATTATGACTGTACTTGGACAGAAGGCCTTTAAGAAGATAACTAAGTTTCAATGAGGCGGTTGGGTTGGCACCTAATCTAACAAGTGTCCTCATAAGAAGAGAAGATTAGCACACATAAAGAGACACCAGAGATGGGTTTAGGCAGAGGAAAGATCTTGTGAGGATACAGCAAGAAGACAGCCTTCTGCAAGCCAAGAAGAGAAACCTCAGAAGAAACCTTTCCACACCTTCAGTTTGGACTTCCAGCCTCCAGAACTGATAAAACAAATATCAATTGTGTAAACTACCCAGTTTGGTATTTTGTTATGGCTACCTTAACAAACTAATGTATGCCATCAAGAGTGTCTTTATAAGAGAGACACAGAGAGAGATTAGACACACACATCACAGAGAAGGTGATATGAAGATAATTGTATTAGTCTGTTCTCATGCTGCTAATGAAGAGATACTGGAGACTGGGCAATTTATAAAGGAAGGAGGTTTAACTGACTCACAGTTCAGCATGGCTGAGGAGGCCTCAGAGAACTTTCAGTCACGGCGGAAGGGAAGGCAAATATGTTCTTCTTCACATGGTGGCAGGAAGGAGAAGAATGAGCACCAAGCCAAGGGGGAAGCCCCTTATAAAACCATCAGGTCTTCTGAGAAATCACTCACTATCGTGAGAACAGCATGCAGAAACTGTCTCCATGATCTAATTACCTCCCACCAGATATCTCTCATGACATCTGGGGATTATGGGAACTACAATTCAAAATGAGATTTGGATGGGGACACAGCCAAACCCTTTCAATTAAGTGATGAGAAATTTGAAGACGCTGGTCTTAAAGATGAGAGTAATGTGTCCACAAACCAAAAAATACTAGAAACCACCAAAAACTCGAAGAGGCAGGCATCGGAATCTCTCCTAGAGCCTCTGGAGATAGCGCGGCCCTGTCACCCTTGATTTTGGCACAGTGATAGTATTTTCAGACTCCAGACATCCAATAATTGAAGAAAATAAATTTGTTTTTGTAATCCACCAAGTTTGTGTTAATTTATTACAGCAGGTACAAGTAATTAATATAGATTCCTTACTAGGTGTAATCTGGGGCAATTATATTAATCTTCCCAAGCCTCAGGTTTTCTATCCGTAAAGTGTTTCCTTATCTCACAGGGTTATCTAAAGACTAGATGACTTAATGTTTGCAGAATCCTTAGAATATATTTGACACATCCTGAACACTCAATAAAAGTTGCTTTATTCTCTATTTTGAAGAAGATCAAGGACTTCTACATATACTTTAATACTGCATAACATATCTTTGCATTATATACTTTATGATTAGAATGTCAATTTAATAATTATTTCTTGTGGGCCAGGTGCAGTGGCTCATATCTATAATCCCAACACTTCGGGAGGCCGAGATGGGCAGATCACTGAAGGCTGGGAGTTCAAGACCAGCCTGGCCAACATGTGAAACCCCATCTCTACTAAAAATACAAAAAAGTTAGCTGGGCATGGTGGCGGGTACCTGTAATCTTAGCTACTCAGGAGGCTGAGGCAGGAAAATGGCTTGAACCTGGGAGGTGGATGTTATAGTATCACGCCACTGCATTCCAACCTAGGTGACTGAAAGAGATTCCATCTTGAAAAAAAATTATTATTATTTATTGTGCACCATCTACTTATCTACATATAGACTAGTGCTATAATCTGAATGTGTTCTCCAGCATTTATGTGTGAAAATTTAATTGCTAATGTGATAGTGTTAAGAGGTAGAGACTGTAGGAAGTGATAAAGTCATGAGAGCAGATCCTGAGATGGGATTAGAGCCCTCATTAAAGGGCATCAGAAAATGGGTGCATTCACTTTTGCTCTTCCACTATGCAAGGACGCAGCAACAAAGCACCACCTTGAAACAGAGATAGCAGCCCTCACCAGACACCAAATCTGTTGGCACCTTGATCTTGGACTTCTTAGCCTTCTTAACTGTGAGAAATACATTTCTATTGTTTAGAAATTACCCAGTCTGCGGTATTTTATTATAGCAGCAGGAGTAGACGATAACAATTAAGTTCCAAACAGAATAAAAAATGTTGACTGACCTCAATGACTATATAACACTACAGTCATTTTTAACTTATTTAGAGTGAAAGAAAAAAAAAAAAACAGTTACAACTTTTTTCGGGTTTCAGAACTTAAATACTTTACAATACATGGTATATATAGATATTTCTTTGTAAGAATCAATGAGCTGACCAAATGTGTGCCTTTGAAATATTTTCATCTTGCTCAAAGTAAAACAAATATTCTTATTTAGTCTTCCTTTATTTGTGGCAACTTTGCAAGAGGGAGGGGTATGGCAGATCAGGTTCTTTTATGAATGATTTTGGAATTTCCTGTTTAGTTGCCTGTGTCCACCACTGAAGGTGAGCTGTGGAGATTTATGCTGATCTGAGCCCAGTGTAGATTCACTCTAGCATTCAATATTCATTGAATACATGAACAATGCTCTCAAGTACCTCTGGGTGAGTGTGCATGCTGCAACCTCTCAGACCCTGGTCAAAGAATAGCCAGGACAGGTGCAGTTGTCTCAAGAGGATTTTAATAAAATCATGCTTTCCCATTTATTGTTTGGTGGGACTTTAATACTATATGCAAACTTCAAAAATAATAACTGAAGAAAATGAAGTAGAGGATTCCAGTTCTGATACAGAAACACTATGCCTTGGCATTCCTAAAGTTTAAAGTTGGTGACTATCAGGAAAGCAAATATTTCATGCAAGGGTAAGCCCTCTAATTGTGTTTGTGTTGAATACTTGCCAGATTCACATGCAGAGGGTTCCACAGGCGAATTTCTGATCTCACCTTCCCATCGGAGGCCATTTCAAAAGTGCCTGTGGGTGGAAGGAAAGAGGAGGAAAGTCAAAAAAGCACAGGAGGAAAGGCAAGAGGTAGAGGGAATGAGGCAAGAAAAGGAACAAGTGAAACCCTCTTGGGAAGGGAAGCTATGTTTCATTTTAGTTGCTTAGTTTGGACGGAAGCCTAAAAGAGATTGAATAACATAAGAAAACATACTGCCACCCTCTCTTCTCATTCTCTCTGAATGCATGTAGAATTGCACCAGTGAAACCCAGAATGAACACTCTCGGGAAAGCATACTCTTTAATACTATGTTAATTATGTAAAATCTGTGCATAAAAAATAATTATAAAATCCATACAATTTCATCTCTGAAAAATGTAATAATAAATTGCTTTTAATTTTTTAGCAAAGATTAATTTAAGTTAGGTGTTTGCTGGTAATTTTTCTTTCTTATTTTTTGCCAGAATTTGTAAAAAAACACATTCTTATAAAAAACAAGAATATTGTTTATGTGTTTGTTAAGTTACCATTACTATAAGATATAACAACATAAAATACACACTAAGAAAATATTTTAACACATAAAGTTTTAAATGATACACTTTATGTATCATTTAAAAGACTACAGGATACACTGGCTTTCCCTTCACCTTCTCACATCATTTTAACCTTCTTAAGGCCCTCACCAGAAGCAGTTGCTGGTGCCATGTTTTGTGTACAGCTTGCGGAACTATGAGCCAATTAAATCTCTTATATTTCTAAATTACCTAGTGTCAGATATTTCTTTATAGTAATGCAAATAGACTAATTCAAAAAATGGTACCAGCCAGGCACGGTGGCTCACGCTTGTAATCCCAGCACTTTGAGAGGCTGAGGCAGGAGTATCACAAGGTCAGGAGATTAAGAACATCCTTGCCAACATGGTGAAACCTTGTGTCTACTAAAATACAAAAAAATTAGCCAGGCATAGTGTCACATGCCTGTAGTCCCAGCTATTCAGGAGACTGAGGCAGGGGAATCCGGAAGGCAGATGTTGCAGTGAACTGTGATTGTGCCACTGCACTCCAGTCTGGTGACAGAGAAAGACTCCATCTTCATCCCCCAAAAAAAGAAGAAGAAGAAAAAAAAGGTACCAAGGAGTGAAGCATTAGCATTACTACAAAGATACGCAAAAATGTGAAAGCATCTTTGGAACTGGGTAATGGGCAGAGATTAGAAGAGTTTGGAGTGCTCAGAAGAAGACAGGGAGATGAGAGAAAGTTTGGAACTTCTTAGAAACTGATTAAATGATTGTGATAAAAATATTGATAGAAATATAAACAGTGAAGGTCAGGCTGATGAGGTCTCAAACGAAAATGAAAAAGTTTTTGAACTGGAGTAAAGGTCACCTATGTTATGCCCTAGCAGATAACTTTGCTGTGTTATGTTTATGTCATAGGGCTCTATGAAAGTTTGAACTTCAGAGTGATAAATTAGGTTATCTGGTGGAAGAAAGTTCTAACTAGCAAAGTGTTGAAGTTGTGGCCTGGCTGCTACTAACAACTTATGATCAGATATAAGAGCAAAGGAATGACTTAAAATGGGAATTTATGTTTAAAAGGGAAGTAGGACATAAAAGCTTTTGAAATTTGCAGCCTGGCCATACGACAGAGAAAGTATTCAAGCAGGTTATGGAGCAATCATTTACTAAAGACATTAACATAGCTAAAAGGGAGCCATGTGCTGATACCCAAGACAATGAGGAAAAACAAGCCCAAAAGACATTTTCAGAGATGTTGGAAACAGCTCCTCCCCTCCCATGACAGTCCCAGAGGCCTAAAAGGAAATACTGTTTCGGGAGCCAAACCTGGGACATCACTTCTTGGCTCAGCTTCAAGACACTGCTCCCTGTATACAGAATATTCCAGTTCCAGCTGCAGTTCAAAGGGCCCCAGGTACAGCTTGGGCTGCCATTACAGAGGGTTCAAGCCTTAAGTCCTGGTGGCCTACATGTGGTGTTAAGCCTGCAGGTGCACATAATGCAAGAGTGAAGGAGGCTTGATGACATCTACCCAGATTTCAGAGGATGCGTGAGAAAGTCCAGGTGTGCAGGCAGAAGCCTGCCACAGGAGCAGAGCCCTCATGGAGAACATCTACTAGGGAAATAACAATGGAAAATGTGGGGTTGGAACCCCCACACAGAATCCCCATTGGGGAATTGGATATGTAGGAAGAGACCACTGCTGTTCAGACCCTAGAATCGTAGATCCACTGGCAGCTTGCACCCTGCACCTGGAAAAGCTGCAGGCTCTTGACTCCATCACATGAAAGTAGCCACTGAGGATGGCTTGTCCCTGCAAAACCAGAGAGGTGAAGCTGCCCGAGGCCTTGGGCACCCTCTCAGCAGTGTACCCTAGATGTGGAACATGTAGTCAAAGGAGATTATTTTGGAACTTTAAGATTTAATGACTGCTCTGCTGGATTTCATACTGCATGGGGCTTATTGCCCCTTTCTTATGGTCAGTTTTTCCTTTTGAAATGGTAATGTTTACTCAATGCCTATACTACCATTATGTTTTAGGAATAAATAACTTGTTTCTAATTTTACAGAGTCATAGGTGGAAGAAAGTTGACTTGAATCTCAGATGAGACTCTGAACTTTGGGACTATTGAGAATAGATGATTATATTTTATAATGTGAAAAAGATGTAAGATTTGGGAGGCTGGGGGAAGGATGATATGGTTTGAATGTGTTTCCTCTCCGAATCTCATGGTGATGGAGGTAGCCTGGTGGGAATTGTTTGGGACATGGAGACAGACTACTCACTAATGGTTTGGTGCCCTCCTCACAGTAATGAGTGAGTTCTCACTCTGAATTCATGTGAGATCTGGTGGTTCCAAAAACCAGCATCCATTCAATTTCAAGTGTTCAGAAGGCAGAACTTTGTACTGCTCCTGTAAGAAAAAGGAACAGGTCCCATTCGCAGAGCTCAGAGCTGCGACTCCTAGGTGAGAAAGCAGATTGATTGTATGCCAGTGCGTCCACCTGAGAGGAGGGGATGCGCCTGCCCAGGAGACAGGAGAGAAAAGCCACTAACAGAAGCCTCTCCAACCCAGCACCCTGCACCCCTGGAACCGGGGCCGCAGAGGAGCAGCAGAGATGAAAATGGGGAATCTGGAGCCACGAGTGCCCAGGAATCGTTTACCTCTCATTGCATCCCTGTGAGCCAGTGCCCCCCAGGCCTTCTGGGCACAAGGGAGGATCCAGGGCTGCCACCAGCCACGCTGAAACTGAGTCCTGCGGGCAGCCAGAGCTGGGATGTGCGGTGAGCGTTCAGCGCAGTCCCCATGTCAAAGGTGTAGTCCCCCAAAAAGAACAGAAAAGACCTCACTGATCGTTTTTGTATCGAATACATAATGGAATGCTAACATTTTAGATATATTCAGTAAAATAAAATATGTATTGAAAATTAATTTCACCTGTGCCTTTTTACTTTTTAAAAATGTGGCTTGCAAAACATTTGAAATCACATGTGCGGCTCTCATGACATTCCTGTGGACAGCGCTGGTATGGCTGACAGACGCTTGAAAGAATGCAGGCTTGAACACAGTAAGGGCCATGGGCTGGGGCCCCCTCCTGGGGGTGAGGAGAAGGGCCCGCCTGTGCGTGGGAAGTGGTGCACCTCTCTGTGAGACCCACCTTCGTCTGCCGATGGGGATAATGGTTGTGCCTGTCGTCTAGGGCTGCTGTGAGGGTCAAGTGAGATTGTCATCAACAAGGATGAGAAATGATGAAATCCTTGCACAGGGAGGCTCTCCCCATTGCTCTGTAATGGTGGCTATGAAGCTGAAGTGCTGTCAGGGGATAATTCTCGAACCTTCTGTTGACCCACAGGCTGTCAGCTGGTGGGTGAGGGGACTTCAGTTGGGAGGGGTCTGGGGTCAGGAGGCTTGGGCTCGAGCCAACTGGGCCTGGCACCTTTCCAGCAGAAGAGTCCCTGGCACACTAATAACGGCAGCCTCCACCTTCCAGGAGGGGAGGGTCCTGTGCCACTCCCTGCCCAGGGTCTCAGGTGAGCAAAGGCTGTTTGTGGGAGAAAATGGGGCTGGGTCCATGGAAGGAGAGGTGTGAGGCTTTTGATGAAGTGACAGTTGTCTGTGGGCCTTCTGCAGAGAGTGCACTGGGTGGAGAAAGCCTCTTGTCACCCAATGCACTCCTACCTCCCAGCCCTGCTCAGCCAGAGGTGGAGAAAGGATGACTCTGGACAGTGACAGGAGAGGAAGGGGTTCCCTGCAGGGAGATGACCTGGCTTTGTGCCTTTGAGGCAGGTGAACGTGTCCACAAAAGGTGTGCTCAAGCAGAGGCAAGTGGAGTGGAGACCCTGGGCCATCCCTGGCTCCTGGGCCTTTTCCCAATGCCTTTGAGGCTGGATTCTGGGTTCACATCTTCTCCTGCAACTTGCATTTTCACAGGTGCCTCATGTTCCACCTGGATTGGTCCACATGTGAGTGTTTCCAGAGGCAGTTGAAATGATGAGTGGGAAGTAGCAGAACTACTGGGTCTCTCATCCATCTTTTGACTTTAGCAGGAAGCCCCACGTCACATGCCCACAGGGACTGGTGGGGACCAGTGAAGCAGGCTGGTTCCAGACAGCAGGGAACAGCGGGGGCTAGGCTGAAATGGAGAGTGTGGTCCACTGAGGGGCAGCAGCTGCCCAGCTGAGGCCGATCCTTGTCATGGGGAAATGTGGGCTCGGTTTTTCCAGGGCTTCCTGTTTCTAGAGAAGTTAGAAAATTAGATTTGGGGGTAAAATCTAATTTGTAAATATTAACAATAGTTCAATAATGATGATGATGATGATGATGACAACATTATGTGGGCCAAATGAAACACATTATGGGAGGAATCCATTTGTGGCTTTGGACTAGGGGTTCTGACTTCTTATTTGTTGGTGTTCTACCAATCTCTTGTTTTATTTTATTTATTTTAATTTTTAAAAGAATTTTTTAGTTTTCATGTTTGTGGGTACAACGTAGGTGTACGTATTTATGGAGTACATGAGATGTTTTGATATAGGCATGCAATGTGTAACAAGCATGTTATGGAGAACCAACCTCTTGAGTAGGCTGTTTTTAGGGTCCGATTTTGCCCTGGGTCCTGCACCTTATCACAGGCCCCAAGAGCTAAGTAGAAGGGACTCTAGTCTGGTCTAATATGATTTAGTACGGTCTGGTCTGATCTAGCCTGGTCTGGTCTGGTCTAGTCTAGTCTGGCATGATCTGGTCTGGTCTAGTCTGCTCTGGTCTGATCTGGCTTAGTCCAGTCTGGTCTGCTCTAATTTGGTCTGTTTTGCTCAGGTCTAGTCTGGTCTAGTCTGGTCTGGTTTGATCTGGCCTGGTCTGGTTTCGTCTAGTTTGATATGGTCTGGTTTGATCTGGTCTGGTCTTGTTTGATCTGGTCTGGTCTGGTTTCGTCTGATTTGATCTGGTCTGGTTTGATCTGGTCTGGTCTGGTTTGATCTGGTCTGGTCTGGTTTTGTCTGGTTTGATTTGGTCTGGTTTGATCTGGTCTGGTCTGGTTTGATCTGGTCTGGTTTGATCCGGTCTGGTCTGGTTTGATCTGGTCTGGTCTGGTTTCGTCTGGTTTGATATGGTCTGGTCTGGTTTCATCTGGTCTGGTCTGGTTCGATCTGGTCTGGTCTGGTTTCATCTGGTTTGATCCAGTCTGGTCTGGTTTGATCCGGTCTGATCTGGTTTGATCCGGTCTGGTCTGGTTTCATCTGGTTTGATCCGGTCTGGTCTGGTTTCGTCTGGTTTGATCCAGACTGGTCTGGTTTTGTCTGCTTTCGTCTGGTTTGATCTGGTTTAATCCAGTCTGTTCTGGTTTCGTCTGGTTTGGGCCGGTCTGGTCTGGTTTGATCCGGTCTGTTCTGGTTTCGTCTGGTTTGATCCGGTTTGATCCAGTCTGGTCTGGTTTGATGCAGTCTGGTCTGGTTTGATCCGGTCTGGTCTGGTTTGATCCAGTCTGATCTGGCTTCATCCGGTCTGGTCTGGTTTGATCCGGTCTGTTCGGGTTTCGTCTGGTTTCATCTGGCTTGATCCGGTTTGATCCGAGCTGGTCTGGTTTGGTCTGGTCTGGTCTGGTTTGATCTGGTCTGTTCTGGTTTCGGTCTGGTTTCATCTGGTTTGATCTGGTTTAATCCGGTCTGTTCTGGTTTCGTCTGGTTTGATCCGGTCTGGTCTGGTTTGATCTGGTCTGTTCTGGTTTCGTCTGGTTTGATCCGGTTTGACCCGGTCTGGTCTGGTTTCGTCTGGTTTGATCAGGTCTGGTTTGATCCGGTTTCATCCGGTCTGGTCTGGTTTGATCCGGTTTGGTCTGGTTTGATCCGGTCTGGTCTGGTTTGATCCGGTCTGGTCTGGTTTCGTCTGGTTTGATCCGGCCTGGTCTGGTTTGATCCGGCCTGGTCTGGTTTGATCTGGTCTGATGTGGTTTGATCCGGTCTGGTCTAGTTTTGTCTGGTTTCATCTGGTTTGATCCGGTCTGGTTTGATCCGGTCTGGTCTGGTTTCATCCGGACTGAACTGGTTTGATCCGGTCTGGTCTGGTTTGATCCAGACTGATCTGGTTTGATCCGGCCTGGTCTGGTTTCGTCTGGTTTGATCCGGTCTGGTCTGGATTGATCCGGCCTGCTCTGGTTTGATCCGGTCTGGTCTGGTTTGATCCGGTCTGGTCTGGTTTCATCCGGACTGAACTGGTTTGATCCGGTCTGGTCTGGTTTGATCCAGAATGATCTGGTTTGATCCGGCCTGGTCTGGTTTCGTCTGGTTTGATCCGGTCTGGTCTGGATTGATCCGGCCTGCTCTGGTTTGATCCGGTCTGGTCTGGTTTGATCCGGTCTTGTCTGGTTTCCTCTGATTTGATCCGGTCTGGTCTGGTTTCGTCTGGTTTGCTCTGGTCTGGTTTCGTCTGGTTTGATCCGGTCTGGTCTGGTTTGATCTGGCCTGGTCTGGTTTCGTCTGGTTTGATCCGGTCTGGTCTGGTTTGATCCGGCCTGGTCTGGTTTCGTCTGGTTTGATCCGGTCTGGTCTGATTTGTTCCGGTTTGATCCGGTCTGGTCTGGTTTGAACCGGTTTGATCCGGTCTGGTCTGGTTTCGTCTGGTTTCGTCTGGTTTGATCCGGTCTGATCTGGTTTGATCCGGTCTGGTCTGGTTTGATCCGGCCTGGTCTGGTTTCGTCTGGTTTGATCCGGTCTGGTCTGATTTGTTCCGGTTTGATCCGGTCTGGTCTGGTTTGAACCGGTTTGATCCGGTCTGGTCTGGTTTCGTCTGGTTTCGTCTGGTTTGATCCGGTCTGATCTGGTTTGATCCGGTCTGGTCTGGTTTGATCCGGCCTGGTCTGGTTTCGTCTGGTTTGATCCGGTCTGTTTTGGTTTGTTCCGGTTTGATCCGGTCTGGTCTGGTTTGAACCGGTTTGATCCGGTCTGGTCTGGTTTCGTCTGGTTTCGTCTGGTTTGATCCGGTCTGATCTGGTTTGATCCGGTCTGGTCTGGTTTGATCCGGCCTGGTCTGGTTTCGTCTGGTTTGATCCGGTCTGGTCTGATTTGTTCCGGTTTGATCCGGTCTGGTCTGGCTTGATCCGGTTTGATCCGGTCTGGTCTGGTTTTGCCTGGTTTTGTCTGGTTTGATCCGGTCTGATCTGGTTTGATCCGGCCTGGACTGGTTTCGTCTGGTTTGATCCGGTCTGGTCTGGTTTGATCCGGCCTGGTCTGGTTTCGTCCGGTTGGATCCGGTCTGGTCTGGTTTGATCTGGTTTGATCCGGCCTGGTCTGGTTTCATCTGGTTTGATCCGGTCTGGTCTGGTTTGATCCGGTTTGATCCGGTCTGGTCTGGCTTCGCCTGGTTTTGTCTGGTTTGATCCGGTCTGATCTGGTTTGATCCGGCCTGGACTGGTTTCGTCTGGTTTGATCCGGTCTGGTCTGGTTTGATCCGGCCTGGTCTGGTTTCGTCCGGTTGGATCCGGTCTGGTCTGGTTTGATCTGGTTTGATCCGGCCTGGTCTGGTTTCATCTGGTTTGATCCGGTCTGGTCTGGTTTGATCCGGTTTGATCCGGTCTGGTCTGGCTTCGCCTGGTTTTGTCTGGTTTGATCCGGTCTGATCTGGTTTGATCCGGCCTGGACTGGTTTCGTCTGGTTTGATCCGGTCTGGTCTGGTTTGATCCTGTTTGATCCGGTCTGGTCTGGTTTGATCCGGTTTGATCCGGTCTGGTCTGGTTTGATCCGGTCTGATCCGGTCTGGTTTCGTCTGGTTTGATCCGGTCTGGTCTTGTTTGATCCGGTCTGATCCGGTCTGGTCTGCTTTGATCCGGTCTGGTCTGGTTTGATCCGGTTTGATCCGGTCTGGTCTGGTTTGATCTGGTCTGGTCTGGTTTCGTCTGGTCTGATTTCGTCTGGTTTCATCCGGTCTGATCTGGTTTGATCTGGTCTGGTCTGGTGTCGTCTGGTTTGATCCGGTGTGGTCTGGTTTGATCCAGTCTGGTCTGGTTTCGTCTAGTTTGATCCGGTCTGGTCTGGTTTCGTCTGGATTGATCTGGTCTGGTCTGGTTTCGTCTGGTTGTATCTGGTCTGGTCTAGTTCCATCTGGTCTGGTTTGATCCAGTCTGTTCTGCTTTCGTCTGGTTTCATCTGGTCTGGTCTGGTTTGATCCGGTCTGGTCTGGTTTCGTCTGGTTTGATCTGGTCTGGTCTGGTTTCTTCTGGTTTTATCCGGTCTGGTCTGGTTTCGTCTGGTGTGGTTTGATTTCGTCTGGTTTGATCTGGTCTGGTCTGTTTTGATCTGGTTTGATCCGGTCCGGTCTGGTTTCGTCTGGTTTGATCCAGTCTGGTCTGGTTTCGTCTGGTTTGATCTCGTCTGGTCTGGTTTGATCTGGTCTGGTCTGGTTTTGTCTGGTTTGATCTGGTCTGGTCTGGTTTGATCTGGTCTGGTCTGATTTCGTCTGGTTTGATCTAGTGTGGTCTGGTTTCGTCTGGTTTGATCTGGTCTGGTCTGGTTTCTTGTGGTTTGATCTGGTCTGGTCTGGTTTGATCTGGTCTGGTTTGATCTGGTCTGGTCTGGTTTGATCTGGTCTGGTCTGGTTTCGTCTGGTTTGATCTGGTCTGGTTTGATCTGGTCTGGTCTGGTTTGATCTGGTCTGGTCTGGTGTGATCTGGTCTGGTCTGGTTTGATCTGGTCTGGTCTGGTTTCGCTGGTTTGATCTGGTCTGGTTTGTTCTGGTCTGGTCTGGTTTGATCTGGTCTGGTCTGGTTTCGTATGGTTTGATCTGGTCTGGGCTGGTTTGATCTGGTCTGGTCTGGTTTAGTCTGGTTTGATCTGGTCTGGTCTGGTTTCGTCTGGTTTGATCTGGTCTGGTTTGTTCTGGTCTGGTCTGGTTTCGTCTGGTTTGATCTGGTCTGGTTTCGTCTGGTTTGATCTGGTCTGGTCTGGTTTCGTCTCTTTTGATCCAGTCTGATCTGGTTTGATCTGGTCTGGTCTGGTTTCGTCTGGTTTGATCTGGTCTGGTCTGGTTTCGTCTGGTTTGGTCTGGTCTGGTCTGGTTTCATCTGGTTTGATCTGCTCTGGTCTGGTTTGATCTGGTCTGATCTGATTTTGTTTGGTTTGATCTGGTGTGGTCTGGTTTCATCTGGTTTGATCTGGTCTGGTCCGGTTTGATCTGGTCTGATTTGATCTGGTCTGCTCTCGTTTCGTCTGGTTTGATCTGGTCTGGTCTGGTTTCATCTCGTTTGATCTGGTTTGTTCTGTTTTTTTCTGGTTTGATCTGGTCTGGTTTGATCTGGTCTGGTTTGATCTGGTCTGGTCTAGTTTCATCTGGTCTGTTCTGGTTTCATCTGGTTTTATCTGGTCTGGTTTGTTCTGGTCTTGTCTGGCTTGGTCTGGTCTGGTCTGGTTTCGTATGGTTTGATCTGGTCTGGTCTGGTTTGATCTCGTTTGGTCTGGTTTGATCTGGTCTGGTCTGGTTTAATCTCATTTGATCTGGTCTGGTCTGGTTTCGTCTGGTTTGATCTGGTCTGTTCTGGTTTGATCTGGTCTGGTTTGATGTGGTCTGGTCTGGTTTGATGTGGTCTGGTCTGGTTTCATCTGGTTTGATCTGGTCTGGTCTGGTGTGATCTGGTCTGGTCTGGTTTGATCTGGTCTGGTCTGGTTTCGTCTGGTTTGATCTGGTCTGGTCTGGTGTGATCTGGTCTGGTCTGGTTTGATCTGGTCTGGTCTGGTTTCGTCTGGTTTGATCTGGTCTTGTCTGATTTCATCTGGTTTTATCTGGTCTGGGTTGATCTGGTCTAGTCTGGTTTTTATCTGGTCTGGTCTGTTTTTTTCTGGTTTGATCTGGTCTGGTCTGGTCTAGTCTTGTCTGGTCTCATTTGATCTGGTCTGGTCTGGTTTGATCTGGTTTGTTCTGGTCTGGTCTGGTCTACTCTGGTCTGGTCTGGTCTGGTTTGATCTGGTCTGGTCTGGTCTGGTCCAGTCTGCTCTAGTCTAGTCTGATGTGATCTCGTCTGGTCTGGTCTGGTTTGATCTGGTCTGTCTGGTCTGGTCTAGTCTAGTCTGGTCTGGTCTGATCTGGTTTGATCTGGTCTGGTCTGGTCTGGTTTGATCTGGTCTGGTCTGGTTTGATCTGATCTAGTCTGGTCTCATCTGGTTTGATCTGGTCTGGTCTGGTCTGGTCTAGTCTGGTCTGGTCTAGTCTGGTCTGGTCTGGTCTGATCTGGTTTGATCTGGTCTGGTCTGGTTTGATCTGGTCTGGTCTGGTTTGATCTGGTCTAGTCTGGTCTCATCTGGTTTGATCTGGTCTGGTCTGGTCTGGTCTAGTCTGGTCTGGTCTGGTTTGATCTGTTCTGCTCTGGTCTGGTCTGGTTTGATCTGGTTTGGTCTGGTCTGGTCTGGTCTGGTCTAGTCTGGTCTGGTCTAAAAATAGAGTTGAATCTACAAATTAATCTGTGTGAGCACTAACAACTCCTGAATATTTACCCCTCTCATCCTGGAATATTGTATGACTTATTTTAGTTTTGAGTTTTTTTGAGTTTTTTTTTTTTTTCATATAGCTCATGTACATTTCTTAAAAAGGTTATTCCTAAATATTTGAGAGTTTGGGGAGTTTTCTCAAATATATTTTCAAATATATTTTATAACTTTATTATATGTTTATTTTGTATGACTATTGGAAACCAAAAATAAAATTCTAAGCCCCCCAGCTGGTGGAATGGATCCCTCCTCTTGGCCAAGGGGATCCCAAAGAAACCTGAAAACCTAGTTCAGGCCATGATGGGAGGGACTGTCATATTTGCCTTGTTATACTCTCCCAGCTTTGGAGGTTAGGCACAACTGACCAGCATTAACATTAAAATAGAGATCATAAGACTGACAAACAGACTCTTTGTAGTAATAAGATATCAAATTCCAACCTGACTCTGGTATCACATCCCAAGACGAACAGCAGGCCCTGAGGGAAATCAAAATGTTTTACCACAAAATATATTTATTTGACATATTTTGAAATGGTCCCACAAAACCTCTCTTGTGGGGGATATTTGCATTCTGTAGAGAATCTCACTCCTTAACTAGGTCTTTTCCAAGAGAGTGATGGCTATTCTCTCTGGGACCTGTTGCTTTGAGGCTTCATCTACATGACAAGAACCTTGCCTTCCCTTATCTTAACCGAAGCATTTCTCTCTGCTAACTTCAATGCTTTGGACAAAGCTCATCTCTTTCAACCAAATGACAATCAGGAAATCTTTAAATCTACTTATGACTTGGGAGCCTCCACTTCGAGATGACCAGCCTTTCTGGTCATCAAGACTTGCTTCATAATAGGTTTATTTTGAACACAATTATATGCTCAGCTTCATTTTTCTAATTGCCAAAGTGGGAGTAAACACTGTACTTATTTCATAAGGTTTTTGTGAGTATTAAGTGTGCATGACTCAGAATGGTGGCACATAGTAAGTATGCAATATGTAAATATTAGCATCATTCATATCTTTGAAAAGTTTGCAATCTGATGAGAAAAAGAAGAAATCAAAAGTAAAGACAAACAGTAAATATTGTAGATTTAATTATCCATATGAACTTTTTGCAGAATACATGGACCAGCAACATGGTTTTGATATAGATGTTTCATTCATTCATTATTCAATAAATTAATTCAACATTTATTGAGCAGTTACTAGTGCTGACATTGCTTTAGGTGCTACACTTCCATCAAGAGATAAAATGGAAACATTTCAGTGCTGGAACATAGACAATAACCTAGTAAAAACTGAATAAACAGTTATACCAGACAGTATGATAAGTGCAAAGATGGCAAAGTAGGATAAGGGAATAGTTGAGAGAGTTGTAGGATAGCCAGATTTAGTAAAGAAAAAAACACAAGATGTCAAGTTAAATTTGATTTTCCAATAAATAACATTTTTAGCATAAGTATGGACCAAATATTGCACGGGACAAATTATACTAAATATCCATCACTGTTTATATAAAATTCAAATGTATCTGGACAGCCTCTATTTTATCTGGCAACCCTATATGGGGTGAAGACCTGAAGATGAGATATTTTAACACAGATCTGCCTTTTATCCTGTTTTTAGTGGTAGGAGTTGGCATAGCACACATCAGCTCTCATAATTTCCTCTTGCTTGCATCTAAGGAAATTCATGTTGTGCCATAGTCACACAAATGCAGTCCTATTTGTCATTGGGCCATTGGGCCTATTCCAGGTATCGGTGTATGAGGTCCGTCTGTGCCTTCTCTGACATTTAGTACTGAGAGGTTATGGGGTTTAAAATTCACTGAAATTACATATGGAGTTGACTGAAGGAAGACGACCAGAGTCCAGGACTCAATCCCAGGCTGACATTATATACATTTCGTTGCAAGGTAGTTTAATTCTTGAGCCACAGAAATACCTGACTTAAATATATCAAAGATAATACTTTTAAAAGTCTATTATGATCAACAGTGACTTCAATATAAGCTACTTCCATACGAATGATGTTACCTGGAAAATTAAAAAAATATATATCCATAGAAATCTTTGCACTGAACATTTATAAAGCATTTAATAGATTTTTCCTTCAGTAGCATGCTATATTTTTCAGTATAAGCAGATATGATCCCTGCATTTATTGCTTGACAAGACACAAATTTCCTTTACACTTCAGCTATGATGTTAGAAAAAAGAAGAAAGAAGAAAAGAAGAAGAAGAAGAAGAAGAAGAAGAAGAAGAAGAAGAAGAAGAAGAAGAAGAAGAAGAAGAAGGAGGAGGAGGAGGAGGAGGAGGAGGAGGAGGAGGAGGAGGAGGAGGAGGAGGAGGAGGAGGAGGAGGAGGAAGAAGAAGAAGAAAAATTCCAGAAGACTGAAATCTATGTTTCTGAGTGGTGAGAAACAGCAAACTGAGGAGGCTGGCAGTCAGGAGAGCTGGGATCAAACTGGCAACTATGTAGTTTGGGAGTTTGAGTCTTTCTTTTTGTTTTCTTTTCCTTTTCTTATATTTCCAGAAGAAGCACTACAGAATGAATGTCTTTGGCTTGAGGAAATTCAGGCTGTTTCGTCTGGCTGAATCTTGTCTAGGCTATAGGAGGTGGGAGAGGGAAAGAGATAAAGAAGGACAGTAAGTTAAAAGAGAAGAGGAGGAAAATAAAGAAGGCATGAATGAAGAGAACTGAAAACAGTGGAATAAGGAGGAAAGAAAGGCGAGCAACAGTAAATTACCTATGTTGGCTACATTAAAATATTGACAACTAGACCATTCCAGATTTCACCATCCTTTGTCATTCTCATCGTCATCATCATCCAGCC
Source organism: Rhinopithecus roxellana (assembly GCF_007565055.1). Lineage (NCBI taxonomy): Eukaryota > Metazoa > Chordata > Mammalia > Primates > Cercopithecidae > Rhinopithecus > Rhinopithecus roxellana. The sequence goes on from NC_044550.1 coordinate 192,752,700, forward strand.
TTATTCTCAAGACTCCGCCGGAAGCAGGACACTATGTGAGAAGATACGCCATGGAGATCTTCGGCAAGAAGCTGAATGGATGACCCCACCATCCCTTAGGTTCAATCCACTTCCTCTTCGGTAGTGGAGCTTTATAGTATGTTTCTCAGGCTGACCATGTGGGGAGACAACTGGCCAGTTGTTGTTGCTGTTACTATGTAGAAACTTTCTCTGCCCAGGCTAGGATCTCAAAGTTGACTTCAGCACTCTTTGCAACATCACGGCTTAGTGACAGGAAAGGCTGCTTTCCAGCAGCTCCTGGCCTTTACTTATTTCTTTCACTCCCACCAATTTATCTTTGCAGTCCTAGGGAATATTGCCAAGTCTTCTCTAGATGGGGGTAAGCACTGTAAATCCCTAATTCCCAAACTAATCTTATAGCAGGGGACATGTTCTGGGCAGCCTTCCCATTCAGCTAACACCACACATCCTTTTTTTCTTCCTGAAGTGTGTTCTATATCCTGCATGCTTTCTTATCCAAAAGTTAATTATCAAATTTACTGCATATTTTTAAAAACCCAGAACACCTGAACCTGGGACAGCACACATTATTTTTGTTATATGAACTGAGAAATCAGCTTGTATTTTTATTTAACCAGTGGAGTTTCCCTAAAACTAGAAAGCATTTCAAACAGTGGGCTTAGTGTATGCAAAGACAAAAGAGTCCCTGTAGACCACTCAGAAAATGTAATGAACGTGCACCAACCCTCAGTTATTCAGAAATAAACGACCCAGGGTGTTCCTTTTCCAGAATTTTCTTCTTTGTTTAAGTGTTTTACATTTGACCACTTTGCTGCTTGTTAGAGTGCTTATCAGAAGAATAGAAAAAAATAAGGTGATGTTCAAATCCCAGTATATCACCATATGATTCACCAGCCAGTATTTGTAAAAACAAAGAACAAATTTTTGTATAATTTGAGCAAGAAGTACATGTAAGACAAAAATAGAACATACTGTAAAAATTTTAAAGTCTCCAAACTTTTGGGGGTTCTCAAAAATTGCAATCTTAGAATCTTTGTGTATACGTATATTTAAAATATTGCTTTAATATTTTAAGCAATTATTAATTGGAGATTGCTTACAAATTAATTTGAATGTGCATAACAGTATTAAACTAAATTCTTAAAATGGTAAAAAGGAAGAAATTGTTTTTATACTCTTTTTCTCATTTTTAAAAATTGTGTTATTTATTAAATGTAGTTGGTTATAAAACTATATTGTTAAATAATGAAATTAATGTCATAATGAATATTTTCTGACATCCTATAACAGAAATTTAAAAAATTTTCTACTACTACTACTACTAATGGAGGTTACGTATATGTACGTGTGTGTGTTTGTGTGTGTGTGTGTGTGTATTTTTTTAAACAGGGTCTCACTGTGTCACCCAGGCTGTAGTGCAGTAACGTGACCTCAGGTCACTGCAGCCCCAACCTCTCAGGCTCAAGTGATCCTCCCACCTCAGCCTCCTGAGTAGCTGGGACCACAGTGAACACCACGATGCTTGGATAATTTTTTAATATTTTGTAAGGATGGGTCTCGCTGTGTTGCCCAGGCTGGTCTCAAACTCCTGGACTCAAGTGGATAATTCATTGAAAATAAAGATAAATCTAATGTTTGACCATGATTTTTTTTTTTTTTTTTTTTAAGACTGTCTCTCTCTGTCACCCAGGCCAGAGTGCAGTGGCGTGATCTCGGCTCACTGCAACCTCTGCCTCACCAGTTCAAAGGATTCTCCTGCCTCAGCCTCCTGAGTAGCTGGAATTACAGTCATGTGCCACCACACCTGGGTGATTTTGTATATTTAGTAGAGACGGGGTTTCACCATGTTGGCCAGGCTGGTCTTGAACTCCTGACCTCAGGTGATCCGCCTACCTTGGCCTCTCAAAGTGCTGGGATTACAGAGAATTTAAGTTCAGTTTAATTATGGTAGAGCAAGTCACTTGGCTGAAGATAATTGTTCAAAGAGAAAATTAAAATTACCCAAACTGACCTGATAGAATTACTTCTACTCTGCTCTCCTCAGCACAAGTCAGTTTTTGGTGTGTCAGGTCAACCCTGCAGTGGGAGTTAAATACACCTTTTATTCTAATATTTTCTCAGTCGTAATTTAACTGTCCAAACACTTAAGCCACTGGAAACTCTTCCTATTGGCAGACTCTCTGTTAAGCTTCCTGGCTGCATTATTTCATCCTCATGTGCTTTGAGGACTCTCTCGGTGCCTATGTTTTATTCAGTCTTAGCACATGAAGCCTGCAGGTGCTAGCCTTTTGCATCTTTTTTATTTGTTTGTTTCATCCTCTGTGGGGAATAGGCTAGAGAGAGCCAACTAATTAAAGAATTCTATTGGGGAATATCTGGAACCAGCAGCTGTGAAACAGCAATCTAGCATTATGAGTGCTCTCTCTCTGTCAGGGAGGGCCTAAAGGGCGTGGTGAGTGGCCACTTTTCCAGATGGTCTGCATTCTATGATGAGGCCATAGCTGTATGATGCCTCTGCTCTGAAGATGGGACATTTGGCCTTTGGATAAATGTCATTCCCCAAACTTTGAGCCAACAAAACTACTTTTACTGCATGGAATATTTTTCTTATCTTCAGTTAGGCCAGAACAAAAAACACCTTGATTATACTTTTCTAAGTAGCATCACTTTACTGTCAGAGAAGTTGTTTTCAAATTCTAGAATTTCAAATGCTGGTTTTACTTGTGTAAATGAGATGGGGGTGGTGGGAAAAAATATGGAAACAAGATAAGAAACAAAAAGAGAAAACAATGTGTTCAAAAGAAAAAAAGTTGAGAAATATATATTGTTGTAATGTCATGGAATTTTATATACTGAATCCTCGACATGTTACTTTTTTTCTGCTCTCTAGTCAGTCCATCTGTGTCATCCTTAAAATTCTTCAAGGGTTCTAAGATGGGACATTAATCTGAGACATTGTTTGAACTTCTGCAATCCTATGATCATGCTCATTAGTCCTTCTGATTGACCAGGATTTGTCATCAGAATGGTCCTAGAAGATGTCGCTGATACTGGTCTGGAATCTATTGTCTTTATCAGCAGAAGGCAATCCCCATATAGCTGTGGGTGATAAAATGCCTCATTATATAATCCTTACATTCAAGTTCCAGTGTATATGATACATTATGTAAATAATATTACCCAGTCCCCAAACTGCTTTACTCATTCAACAAATATTTTTTGAATACTTACCAAGTGTCACGTGCTATGTGGGGACATAATAATGAACCTTATTAGGATTATTCATTAAAAAGTATTCTTTTTAACTTCTAGAAAGATCTTTCCCCTTTCAAGTTCCTGTGTATTCTGACTAGATTTGTGTATTTTATGTTATTTTCATGTGATTTTTATTTATGATGTAGCTTATTTGCCCCACAACTAGAATTTAGTATCATCACAATGCTTAACTTATTTTGAGGCACATAGGAGATTTAAGAAAAAAACATATCAACTAGAGAAAAATTCATTAAAAAATAGGTTTATATAAAAAGTTTAAACAACAATAAAATGAAACAATTTCTACATCATAAAAACATATCTATAATGTTGAGTCAAAATTAGCAATATTTTGGTTATTGTCTTAAAATTGAGCACATTATAAATATTTGTCAGAAAAAGTCAGACACAGAGAAACAGTAAAAATTGCCCAAGCATCTTTTTTCATTTACTCTTCATTAACAGAGATTGGAAATGGGTTTTTGGGGGAGAGTTATGTCACCCTTCTAAGATTATGTCTGTGTTTTTATGGTGCCAAACATTTGGATTGAAATGAGAAATGGCCCAGGTCTCTTGATTGTTCATCTGGGTAAACTATCATGGACTAAACTTTTTTCCCTTTTTATATGATAGGCCTCAGGTTACAGCTAACCTAAAAATACCATGGAAATGGAGGAATTGGAGGGACTTCTTGTGAAAATTCACTGTTAGAGTGGTCCCTCTTGAACCTTGGTGAGAAGAGGAAAGAAGAGTAATTTTTTAGTTAGAAAAATAAAGCATGAAGTTATAATCTAGTTTCTTCATATATAACCCTTCAGGCAATAGAAGAAAACAGTTTCACTTGAGTCACTTTAATAAAATACTGAACTATATATTTTGTTTCTAAACATTGTGTTCTTTTGGAAAACATGCTGTAAAGTTTCTATGCAATGGAAATTTCATTGTGACAGTACCTTTGCCAAATTTCTGGAAAGTAACATACACATAAAACTCTTTATTGCTGCCAAATTCTCCTGCTGAACTGGGAAAAAATAAAATATAGCAAGTAAAATGTCTGCTAGATTATAACATATATGGTCTACACTTGCAAGACTACATTTACTTCCACCAGGCAGTAAATATTATGCACTCTCACTTACTTAATATTGGCTGGCATTTTGACTTTAAAAAATTTCAGGGCCCCTAAACGGAAGATTTTTTAATAAACTGTGTTCCTCAGAATATGACAAGATTTTCCTAGGAAATCTGTGGGTGTTATATGAGTTAATTTTTTCTCTAATGAAATATTTTTACATGGTCCATTAACAGGATTCAAAGTGATTAATTTTTTCTTTGTACTTTTCCAGGTAGTTCTTTTAGTGGAAAACTTGGGGCAGTGAAATTGCCAAAGCATTAAGAAAAACAAAAGAAAGCAAAAAGAAGAGAAAGATAGAGGCCTGCTTAATTTTCAAATTTAATAACAGTCTATGGATAATTGAGAGTTGGCAGGTACAATGTTTCTAGTCAAGTCCTGCCATCTAAAGAGAAGTATTTCATATCTGTGCCATGTACAAATCACAGGCAAACACTGTCCAGGGATGCTGTATGGAATTCATCTCTTTCCTGGATTTCAAAAGTACATAAATCTGCAATGTTTTGAATGGCTATGTTTATATTTCATTTCCCTTCCTTTTTCTTTTTGGAGGAAAGTCAGTCAACCCCATCTTCATCCTTTGCTTCCACTCTTGGTAGAGTATGAGTCAGAGCAGAAATGTTCAATTAAGTAATTATCTGTGATCTCAGAATATATTTATTATAAGGTCTAAAGGAGAAAGCATAAAAAATCAGGACAAAGAACAAGCTAGAAGAGGAAACAGAACACATTATGGTGAATAATAAATAGTGTTTTGCTCACTGGAAAGCCTTTAAATCACACCACTTCTATCTAATAATTGTTAACCATCATATTAGCCAAGCGAATTTTACACTTGTAGCATTAATTTAACAAATAACATTATATATCTAGCTCCATGCAGACTGAGTCTGGTTGTCCTCACAGGACTTTAAGCAAAACAGGCGAGGCAGTCGTACCTAACTGTAAGGTTATTTAAAGGAAAAAAGTCAATTCTGTAAATTGCTTTGCAGTGACCACTTAGTATAGTGAAGAGCTCAAAATGTTTGTTTAAAATACCTTATAAAATCAATTGTCTTTATTGTTTTGTGTTTGTACAATAAAATTGTACTTCAAATAAGCCAAAGGTTGCTTACAATGTTCACACTGTGTGCATTCTGCATGCTATTCTTCTTCTTTTTGGTTGTTATATGTTACATTTTCAATATCACTGAATAAAAAAGATAAAAATGTTTTTTAAAAATTATGTATTTAAAATCATACAAGAAATTAACTAAAATGTTATGCTATGATCTTGATGAAACAATAATCAAATTGAAGGATACACCTGTCAATAATGTTGTAATACAAATAATGTATAATGCATATTTAAATTTCCAACACAGGCACATTTTTATGTTAATGATAAGTAAATTTTGTTTGCTTCAATGCAACAAAAACCTGGTGAAACATAAACACAAACATAAAACATTTGGAAAAAAGATTAAAAATATTTAAAGTTGTAGTTACTTTGTGTCTCTTTGTTGTTGCTGTTTAGAAGACAGATACTTTGGTTCTAAGTCTGATTTTCAAATCAGATTTCTTTGGTTAATAGCTAAATTAAACATCCTAATTTTATTTTCACAATGAGTTAAATGAAGAGATATTTAAGGTTAGCCTTTATTTACATGATTCTGTTTAGACATTTCTTCCCTTTGAAGAGGAATTAACACTTTTGGTGTCTCCTAAAATGGCAGTTTGCTCTGAAGCATTTATGAGTTTTCCCTTCTACATACACTCGTGTTTGGTATTTTGGTTTTAATCTTCTCATTTCTTCAGGGTAGCATTTACCTGTAGACATTTAAAATTTCTATGATGTGATTTTCTTAAAGTGGAAATATATGTTTTGTTTTTCAAAGGAGAATATAATTGCTTCTCTTATAGGCATTGAGAGAAACCACTGGTGCCAGAATCTGATTTGCAATTGGAGAAAGTGTATCCTACAACTCAACAAGACACTGACTGCATTGCTGTTCTGTCTTTTAGTGTGTTGGCCACCTCTAATGGCACTGTGCTGAAAATGGCTTTGCAAGTAAATGTTGTTTGGTGTCCAGGTAGCTTCTCATAAAACAGCCTGGAAAGCAGGATGTACAATGAAGTGCACAGGCTTTCAGTTACCCCATGGTTAATCACCGAGCTTACACATCAGTACCCTTACTTTTGGTATACAACAATTTGTTCAAAATATGTTTGATTAATTGTATATCCATCATTACTGGGAAGGTTGTGCATAAAATACAATATGAATGTCATTGGCATAAAGCTACACTGTTACCAATTTACATGAGTTTATAAATTTAGCTTTATACATCATTTAACAGTTTAATAATTTTGAAGAGGACGTTTAACAGAATTGTGTTATATTAAATTAGGTAGTGCTAAAATCTAAAGAGTGATTACATATGAATATATACAAGTCATATAATAGTCAAAACACATAGAATTTTCTTCGAGAATAAAAAAGGATACACTAAACCTTCAGGGAAAGAAAGTCGTAAACAACTGTGAAATCTTACAAGAAAGGTTAGAAGAAAATCATATTTTATTTCTCTAACTTTGGATGCTATATAAATGATGTGAGTGAATATTAGTTTGTAGACCATCTTGATTCTGGTAAGACCATGCTAAAAGGTTGTCTGCTATATTTTGATCTAATCTTTTTTTGGTTTTTTTTGAGACCGAGTCAGACTCTGTCACCCAGGCTGGAGTGCAGTGGCATGATCTTGGCTCACTGCAACCTCCGCCTCCTGGGTTCAAGTGATTCCCCTGCCTCAGCCTCCCGAGTAGCTGGGAGTACAGGTGCTCACCACCATGCCCGGTTGATTTTTGTATTTTTAGTAGAGACAGAGTTTCTCCATATTGGCCAGACTGGTCTCAAACTCCTGACCTTGTGATCCACCCTCTTCGGCCTCCCAAAGTGCTGGGATTACAGGCATGAGTCACAACCCCGGCCTGATCTAATCTTTTAAAGGAGCAACCAGTTGGTAGGACAATTGAGAAAAACTGAATAATTAAGGCAATGTAAAAGTACTGAAATATTAGGCAAAATTCAAGCAAACAAGTTTCTTCTGTTAATTGGTATGAATGGTTAGACCTCACAAAAAACAGATCCTATTTTTCAATAAAGAAACCTTGACAGAAATAGCAACAACAGTCAGTACATTCTGTACAATTAAGCACATGTGCATATTAACAGTAAAATTGCTGATAAAAAAATGTATCATGTCTGTGTCAATATACAGTTTATTTCTGGAAATCACTAGGGGAAGAAATAATTGATAAACTAAATGTCTGATATACAAACACATCATTTAAGATGTTTCTGCTTCTTGATTTATTAGAAAGAATAGCAACTAGGGGAGAAAAACACTAACCTCCCATTGTTTACAGTGGATTTAAAATCACACAGTAAGCGGACACAAAAGATGTTCTTGGAATACTCTGTTAAATAAATTTTCAATGAGAATTCCAGAGGAGCCATGATGTTAAACAGATGTATTATTTTCTAGACTTAAAGTAAGAAGGAATAATAATAATTATTTGTGTATATGCAGAATACTATCTTAATATTTATTGTTTTCTCAATAAAATATAGAGATAAAATACCACTATAACACTATGTTTGAGATGAAGGGCTGGTTAGCAGCTTAATGAACTTTAAATTTTGGTTTTGTATTAAATTATTCAATTTAATAATTTTAAAATGTCACTTTCAGAATAACCTTGGAAAGGATAACTTCTAATAAATTCTTTTGTGAGTCAGACTGAAAGCCAAACTTTGTCGTGTCTATTAAATCTCTCTTTGAAATATGTCTAGTCTATAGGATTCTTTGTGTTTTGACATTATTTCTGAATTGGCTAACCTGTGCAACAAATTACAACAATGCAATTTCAAAATAGAATGACCATGGAAATGCAAGTATCTCTTACAGATCTTGATTTCAATCCTTTGGATATACACACAGAAGTGAGATTGCTGGATAATGTGGTAGCTCTATTTATAATTTTTTGAGGAACCTCCATACTGTATTCCATAGTGGCTGCACTATTTTACAACCATGAAAATGTATAATAGCCTGAATTTCCTCAAGCTGTTCATTTTAAGGAATTGTCACATTTGCCCTTTGTTTGCTTTGAGGGGTTCCTATATCAGAGATCCAATGCTGGGGGACATGAAAAGATGAATGTCTCAGCAAAAGAAGAGAGAGAGGAAATGTACCCTTCCTCTGTCTTTTTGTTCTTTTTGGTGCCTCCATGGATTGAACAGTGCTCACCCATAGGTGTTCTTTACTCAGTCTACTGATTCTAATGCTGTCTCTGCTGGAAATATTGTTACAGAAATACTTAGAAATAATGTTTCACCAGCTATCTGGTCCTCCCTTACCCCAATCAAGCTGACATATAAAATTAACCATCATATTCTGTTACTTTATGATGGCTAGAAGGGTTGGTGGGTGGCTCTGTTACAGCTTGTAGAAGGAAGTAGTTCTCTTCAGGCTTTTGTAACATATCTCTCCCTAAATGACTTATTCTTTTCCCATGGAGTCAAATACTTCATTTTTATTGGCAACTCTGAAAGCCCTGCCAAAACCTTGTCAGTCTCATCACAGGGTAAAGAGGTTTTCCCTTTCTGGTTACCATTTCCTTCTCTCTTTTTCTATGATGTCTCCTTTCCATACTGAACTGCCATTCAATGTCATGTCCCGTATCCTGTAGAAGCCCATCTACCCTAACCTTACCATCTGCAATGCATGCCTATTAATTTTCTGTTTACTATGCTATCACCAGAGAAAATTTCTTAAGTGATTTTTAGCATTGCACATGTGTGTTTATGTGTTCATTTATTTGCTTTAAAAACTTTGGACAAATAAGTTACTAAACTGTTAATAACCAGTGTTTAGCTTGTCAAATCAAACAAAAATAAAGTGAGGCCAATTACCTTGAACTATTAAGCAATGTCTTAGAGTGAAATGCAGTTTGGCCAGTGGGAAGGCTTGAGGCCATCCCTTGCATGTCTAAGTTCAGTCAAGCCACATGACTTGAGCTTTCACTGTACATATCAACATAATTGGAATAAAGGAACAAATTATTCTTAAAACTTTTTAATACATTCAAACAAATTTATGCCTTCAGGAAAGGATACTTTAAAAGCACATTTATTTTGGGACCCAATTCACAAGGCAATTTATTTCTCTCTGGTAGAAACAGAAAGTGGTCTTCTTGATTTATTTATCTTTCTGTTGATTTTTGTGACTTACAAAAAAACATACACTTATAAAAATCAGAAATTATTGCCAAATAATTAAACTATGACAGATAGAGGAATGGTGTTGCTGTGATGTGTGAGAAGTAAAATACACAGTTGTTGACTTTGAAGAACTCATAATTTGTTATGAAAAACAATAATAATGTAGGAAGAATTAGTTACAAGTCTGTATAATCAAAGAGTAGGAAAATAAAGCAAAGGAAATTATTTTGATATTGTTTACTCCATTGTCATCATTGGGTAAAAAATGTTACCTAAAATTAAGACTTTACTGGTTGGTTATTCAGCTCCTTATTTTGCTTCATTGTCTTCAATGATACATCCAAGGATGTTGTGGATTAGCTGGAATATGCCATCTCTGCGTGATGTGGTTCTGTCGTGTTATGGGATTAGAAAATGCCTTACACGTTTTCCATCTCCCTAGGTTGTTCATATTAACCTAGCATGATAGCTCTCCATGTGTCACACCTTAGTTGCCATGAGTATTTTTAGATTTTATTCGGTGTTTCTGCCTAACTGGGCTATCTACTCTAGTCACTAGGAAAAAATGATAGCAATTGTCAGTTGAGTTCACTTAATCTTATGAAAGAAGAACTATTAAATCAAGACTTTATAAAAACAACCAAAGACTTAGTTGACCATGTGTGTAAGCACCTTGTGGAATAAAATGTTTGTGGCTTACCACATAATTAATAAGCATAAATAAATATTTAACCCAGGTTTGTGCAGCTTCTATAGGTCACTCCTTCATACTTTTTCAAATCATGATTTGAGGCATCATTCTATAGATATTGGGAGGTCATTTGGTGTGTGTGTGTATGTGTATGTGTGTGTGTGTGTGTGTGTGTTTTTAGATTATTCTCTGGAAGGGTTACATGTTTTATGAATCCAAGTAATTTCTCTACTGGAGACCTTTCTTCTGGCCATGGAAGAACTTCTCCAGGAAGCTTTGATATTCCCATATCATTCTACCACAAGGCTGAATATAGATAAGTCATTTAATTCCTCAAGCAAAACAAACAAACAAACAAACAAACAAATAAACAACAATGGCCTAAAAGGAAATTGATGTCTTTATTTTTAAAAGAAGACATGTAATATTTTTCTTGGTTCTTAAAAAAAAAAAATAAAACCCTGTCACAACTCTACTTTTCATAATATGCTTCTAATACATGCTAGATAAAGCTACAAAATAATACAGGCATTTATTATCAATTATTCTATCACTAGAGTATTGCTAAAATCTTTTGCCAGATCTCTTTAGCAAAACTGATTTTACATTGATTTTGCCCAGGCAATTTGATTCTCTTTTCTCCTTATTCTTTGATATCTCTGATTCTCCTTTGGTTTCTGGAATTCCACGCTGAACCATGTGGAGCTGCTTACTTTCTTAAATGAATACCAATTTATAAATAAGAAATTTATCAGTAGCTCAAATTTCAATCTTTAAGATAAAGAGATGAAACAAAATACACTCATTTATGTTGCTATTTCTTCTTTACACACTGAATACAGCCAATAGGTTGAGCTGATGCAACTCCTCTCAGGAGTCAAGAAAAAGAGGAGAAAAAGGGAAAGCCATCAAATTCATTGGCTTGTGATATTTAAAAAGTTTCAAAAAGTAAAAATCTATTCAGAGGACCTCATTTTGTGATGACTTCAATGACATCTATTTTTATCCTCAGCCTGTGTGGTCTTACTCTCTGCCATGCTATGGTCATTAAACAGGGCCAACAATAGTATCTGTCAATAGTAGCCTGAAATACAGGACTGGGCAGTTAATGATCTTTTATGTTAATTAAAGCCAAATTTACTTTTGCAAAGTAATTTGCAAATTTCAAATTGTATTTGTCATATTGGTATAAAAGTCTCCATTCATGCGTTTTGAGCTGAGTATGTAATATTGCAAAGACTACAGATTTTCTTCTTCTCTTTAAAAATTTTAGTTTTATTTTAAGTTCCAGGATACATGTGTAGGACATGCATGTTTGTTACACAGGTAAACATGTGCCATGGTGGTTTGCTGCACCTGTCAACCTATCACCTAAGTATTAAGCCACGCATGCATGCATCAGCTCTTTATCCTGATGCTCTGCCTCCGCCTGACCCCAGACAGGCCCCAGTGTGTGTTGTTCCCCTCCATGTGTCCATCTGTTCTTATTGTTTAGTTCTTACTTAAAAGTGAGAAATGAAGTGCAGTATTTCATTTTCTGTTCCTGTGTTAGTTTGTTGAGGAGAATGGCTTCCAGCTCCATCCATGTCCCTGCAAAGGACATGATCTCATTAGGTTTTGCGGCTGCATAGTATTCCATGGTGTATATGGACCACATTTTCTTTATGCAGTTTATCATTAGTGGGCATTTGGATTGATTCCATGTCTTGGCTATCGTGAATAGTGCTGCAATGACCATACATGTGCATGTATCTTTATAAAAGAATGATTTATATTCCTTTGTGTATATAGTCAATAATGAGATTGCTGGATCAAATAGTACTTCTGGTTCTAGGTCTTTGAGAAATTGCCAAACTGTCTTCCACAGTGGTTGAACTAATTTACATTCCCACCAACAGTGTAAAGGGTTCCTATTTCTTCAGAGCCTTGCCAGCATCTGTTGTTTCTTGACTTTTTAATAATCGCCATTCTGACTGGCATGATATGGTATCTCATTGTGGTTTTCATTTGTATTTCTGTAATGATCAGTAATGTTAGCAATTTTTTTCATATGTTTGTTGGCCACATAAATGTCTTCTTTTAAGAACTCTCTGTTTGTGTCCTTTGCCCACTTTTTAATGGGGTTGTTTTTCTCTTGAGAATTTGTTTAAGTTCCTTGTAAATTCTGGATATTAGATCTTTATCAGATGGGATAGATTGGAAAAGTATTATCCCATTCTCAGGTTGTCTGTTCACTCTAATGATAGTTTCTTTTGCTGTGCAGAAGCTCTTCAGTTTAATCAGATCCAATTTGTCAATTTTTGCTTTTGTTGCATTTGCTTTTGACATTTTTATCATGAAATCTTTTCCCGTGCCTATGTCCTGAATGGTATTGCCTAGATTTTCTTCTAGAGTTTTTATAGTTTTGGATATTACATTTAAGCCTTTAATTCATACAGAGTTAATTTTTGTATTACAGAAGAGCTCCAGTTTCAAATGTCTGCATATGGCTACCCAGTTTTCCCAGTGCCATTTATTAAATAGATAATCCTTTCCCAACTGTTTGTTTTTGTCAGGTTTGTCAAAGATCAGATGGTTGTAGATGCGCAGTCTCATTTCTGAGATCGCTATTCTGTTCCATAGGTCTATGTGTCTGTTTTTGTACCAGAACCATGCTGTTTTCATTACTGGAAACTTGAAGTCAGATAGCATGATGCCCCCTTCTTTTTGTTTAGTATTGCCTTGGCTATATGGGCTGTTTTATGGTTCCATATGAATTTAAAGTAGTTTTTTTCTAATTTTTGAAGCATGTCCTTGGTAGTTTAATGGGAATAGCATTGCATTTATAAATTTATAATTTACTTTGGGCAGTATGGCCATTTTTGAGATACTGAATCTTCCTATCCATGAGCGTAGAATGTGTTTCCATTTGTTTGTGTCCTCTCTGATTTCCTTCAACAGTATTTCTCCTTGAAGAGGTCCTTTGCTTCCCTTGTTAGCTGTATTCCTGGTATTGTATTATCTTTATAGCAATTATGAATAAGAGTTCATGATTTGGCTTTCTGCTTGCCTATTACTGATGATGTACAGGAATGCTTGTGACTTTTGCACATAGATTTTGTATCCATAGACTGCTGAATTTGCTTATCAGCTTCAGAAGCTTTTGGACTGAGACAATGGGGTTTTCTAGACATAGGGTTATGTTATCTGCAAACAGAGACAGTTTGACTTACTCTCTTTCTATCTGAATACACTTTATTTCTTTCTCTTGCCTGATTGCCCTGGCCAGAACTTCCAATAATGTGTTGGGTAGGAATGGTAAGAGAAACCTACTTGTGTTGGTTTTCAAGGGTTTTTCATAAATGGTTCTCATGATTTTTAGGCATATTCCATCAATACCTAGTTTATTGAGAGTTTATAACATGAAGTGATGTTGAAATTTATCGAAGGCCTTTTCTGTGTCTATTGAGATAATCATGTGGTTTTTGTCTTTAGCTCTGTTTATGTGATGAATTACATTTATTGATTTGTGTATGTTGAACCAGCATTGCATCCTGGGTATGAAGTCAATTCGATCATGGTAGATAAGCTTTTTGATGTGCTGCTGGATTTGATTTGCCAGTATCTTATTAAACACTTTGGTATTGATGTTCATCAGGAATATTGATCTGAAGTTTCTTTTTTTTTTTTTTTTTTTTTTTTTTGTATTACTGCCAGGTTTTGGTATCAGGATAATGCTGGCCTATTAAAATGAGTTAGGGAAAAGTCCTTCCATTTCAATAGTTCGGAATAGCTGCAGAAGAAATGATACCACCTCCTCTTTGTACCTCTGGTAGAATTCAGCTGTATATCCGTCTGGTCCTGGGCTTTTTTTGTTTGGTAGGCTATTAATTACTGCCTCAATTTCAGAACTTGCTATTGGTCTATTCAGGGATTCAACTTCTTTCTGGTTCAGTCTTGGGAGGGTGTATATGTCCAGGAATTTATCCATTTCTTCTAGATTTTCTAGTTCATTTGCATAGATGTTTTTATAGTATTCTCTGATTGTTGTTTGTGTTTCTGTGGGGTCGGTGGTGATATCCCCTTTATCATTTTGTATTGTGCCTATTTGATTCTTCTCTCTTTTCTCCTTTATTAGTCTAGCTAGTGGTCTATCTATTTTATTAATTTTTTCAAAAACCAGCTCCTGAATTCATTGATTTCTTGAAGGGTTTTTCGTGTCTCTCTCTCTTTCAGTTCTGCTCTTATCTTGGTTATTTCTTGTGTTCTGTTAGTTTTGTGGTTGTTTTGCTCTTGGTTCTCCAGTTCTTTTATTTATGATGTTAGGGTATTGATTTAAGATCTTTCTAGCTTTTTGAAGTGGGCATTTATTTCCATAAATTTTCCTCTTATCAGTGGTTTAGTTGTGTCCCAGAGATTCTGGTACGTTGTCTGTTTCTTCTCATTGGTTTCAGAGAACTTCTTGATTTCTACCTTAATTTGTTTATTTACCCAGGAGTCATTCAGGAGCAGGTTGTTCAAGTTCCCATGAAGTTGCCAAGTTTTTGAGTGAGTATCTTAATCTTGGATTCTAATTTGATTGTTTTGTGGTCTGAGAAACTGTTATGTTTTTGTTGTTTTGCATTTATTGAGGAGTGTTTTACTTTCAGCTGTGTGATTGATTTTGGAGTAAGTTCCATGTGGTGCTGAGAAGAATGTATATTCTGTTGTTTTTGGGGGAAGAGTTCTGTAGATATTTATCAGATCCACTTGATCCAGAGCTGAGTTCAAGTCCTGAACATCCTTGTTAATCTTCTGTTTTGATGACCTAATATTGATGATGGGGTGTTAAAGTCTTCCACTATTATTGTGTGGGAATCTAATTCTCTTTGTAAGTCTCTAAGAACTTGTATGTACATGGGTGTTCCTGTATTGGGTGCATATCTATTTAGGATATTTAGCTCTTCTTGTTGAATTGATCCCTTTACTATTATTGAATGCATTTTTTTTTTTGTCTTTTTTGATCTTTGTTTAAACTCTATTTTGTCAGAAATTAGGTTTGTCACCCCTGCTTTTTTCTGCTTTCCATTTGCTTGGTAGATTTTCCTCCATTCCTTTATTTTGAGCTTATGTGTGTCTTTGCAAGTGAGATGGGTCTCTTGAATACAGCACAATGATTCATTTTGACTCTTTATCTGGCTTGCCATTCTGTATCTTTTAATTAGGGCATTTAGTCCATTTACATTTAAGGTTAGTATTGGTATGTGTGAATTTGATCCTGTCATCATAATGCTAGCTGGTTATTTTGCAGACTTATTGATGTTTATAGCATGATTGGTTTTTGTACTTCAGTGTGATTTTGCAGTGGTTGGTCATGGCTTTTCCTTTCCATATTTAGTTTGTCCTTCAGGAGCTCTTGCAAGGCAGGCCTGGTACCTCAGCATTTGCTTGTCTGAAAAGGATTTTATTTATCCTTCACTTTACTTATCCTTCATTCCTTTTCATTTATTAGTTTGGCCAGATATGAAATTCTGGGTTAGAAATTCTTTTCTTCAAGAACTTTGACTATTGGCCCCCAATCTCTTCTGGCTTGTAGGGTTTCTGCTGAGAAGGTCACTGTTAGTCTGATGGGCTTTCCTTTGTAGATGACCTGGCCTTTCTGGCTGCCGTTAACTTTTTTTTTTTTTTTTCATTCATTTTGACCTTGGAGAATCTGAAGATTATTTGTCTTGAGGTTGATCTTCTCATGGAGTATTTACTGGGGTTCTCTGATTTCCTGAATTTGAATGTTGGCCTGTCTTGCTAGGTTGGAGAAGTTCTCCTGGATTATATCCTGAAGTACGTTCTCCAGCTTGGTTCCTTTCTCCCTTTTTCAGGTACCCCAATCAGTCAGATGTTTGGTCTTTTTACATAATCCCATAGTTCTTGGAGGTTTTGTTGATGCCTTTTCATTCTTTTTTTCTCTACTTTTGTCTGCCTGTTTTATTTTAGCAAGATAGTCTTCAAGCTCTGAAATTCTTTCCTCTGCTTGGTCTACTTGGTTATTAATACTTCTGGTTACATTGTGAAGTTCTCATGTTGTGTTTTTCGGCTCCATCAGATCATTTATGTTCCTCTCTAAACTGGTTATTCTGGGTAGCAGCTCCTTCTGAAGTCTACTTCTGTCACTTCATCCATCTTACCCTCTGCCCAGTTCTGTGCCCTTGCTGGAAAGGTTTTGCAATCATTTGGTGGAGAAGAGGCACCCTGACTTTTTGAGTTTTCACCCTTTTTAGATTGATTCTTTCTCATCTTTGTGGGTTTATCTAGCTTTGATCTTTGAGGCTGCTGATCTTTGGATGGGGTTTCTGTGGCATCTTGCTTGTTAATGCTGGTGGTGTGATTGCTTTCTGTTTCTTTCTTTTTCTTTTAATAGTCAAGGGCCTCTTCCACAGGGCTACTGTGATTTACCGTGTGTCCACTCCAGATCCTATTTGCCTGGGTCCCTCCTGCACCTGGAGGTGTCACCAGTGGAGGCTGCAGAACAGCAAAGATGGCTGCCTGCTCCTTCCTCTGTGATCTCTATTTCATAGTGGCACCGACCTGATGCCCTTGGGAACACTCCTGTATAAAGTGTCTGGTGACCGCTGCTGGGGGGATCTCACACAGACAGGAGGCACGGGATCCCAGACCTGTGTAATGAGGTACTCTAGCTGCCCCTTGGCAGAGGGGGTGTGCTGCGCTGGCAGGAATCTCACTCTTCTGGATTGCTCAGATTCCTCATAGCCAGCAGGGGGAAAGACTAAGTCTGCTGATCCACGGAGACTGTGGCCATCCCCTCCCCCATGGACTCAGTCCCAGGGAGATCAGAGTTGTATCCCTAAACTCTCGGCTGGAGTTTCTGAAATTCAGTCAGGGAGACCCCGCCCCGTGAGGAGGGATGGGTCAGGGTCTAGCCTAAAGACGCAGTCTGGCCATGATCTGCCACAGCCACTGTGCTGCACAGTGGGAAATTCCTCCTGTGTCCAAACTATCTTGTCTCTTCAGTACTGGCAAGGGAAAAACAGCAGATTGGAGCTGCAGTGATGGCTGCCACCCCTCCCATCAGGAGCTCAGTAGTCTTAAGCAGTAGGCAGCCACAGTGACGGTGGCTGCTCCTTCCCTAGGAAGCTCAGTTGTCTTAGGCAGCAGGAAGCCACAGTGATGATGGCTGCCTTTCCCTCTGGGAATTTGGTTGTCTTAGGCAGTCTCTGACTGAGCGGCTACTGAGAATCTGCACAGCTCTGTGCTTGGGGCCAAAGGCCTTGGTGGCATGGGTTCATGAGGGAGATCTCCTGATCTTCAGGTTATACAGATCCATGGAAAAAGCATGGTTTCCCTGGCAGGGTAGCATACTCACTCACTGCCTCACTTGGCTGGAGGTGGGAGCTCCCCTATCCCCCAGATGACTCCCAAGTGCACCATCCCTCCACCCTGCTTTTCCTCATTCTCTGTGGGTTGCGCCAACCACCTAGTCAATCCTATTGAGAGAAACTGGATACTTCAGTTGCCCGTGCAGGATTTACTCACCATTTTCATTCTTCTCGGTGAGACCCTCCAACCACTACTGTTTCTAGTCAGTTATCTTGGCCGTGCAGTTTTTCTGCTTAATTATGTAATGATAACTTTATATCCAAGCTATCGTTTTATTGAGTTGAAATTAGCTTCTATTTATTCATTTATTAAATAAAATAGAACATCATGTTGGATTTGAGGAATAAATGAAAGCAGAAGCAAGTCTTTCACTTCTGTGACCTAACTGTATGGTGGAAAAGAAAGACTTAAAAAATAGTTTATATTTACAGATATTATATTAGAGCAGTGATTCCTACCCAGGGCTGTGCAACAGAAATATATGAAAGTTTATTTCATCAATGTTTCTTAAAACATACATAATTGACTCTGTGATTCTCATGGATGTGAATTTTAAAAGATTTTACTTTGAGTCTGACATATACATCTCCTAGTCATATAAAAATGATTCTGGCATTCAGAGGATGGAAATTTTAGCTCAGCCTGGGAGGCAACATTTGTTCTGGGACATCTTTTATTCTGAGTCTTGAGAATAACATAGGAATTCACTAGGTTGAGAAAACTGAAGGAACATTAGAATCCAAGAAACATAGATGAAAAGGCATACAGGCACATATAAACAAAAGAAAGACTGTTAATGTTTAAGAATAGCATGTCATGACAATGACTTCTGGAAATCCATGACAAAAACAAGCAAACACCAAGAACGTAAAAAAAAAAAAAAAAAAAAAACAGATCTGTGTTGACTGATCACAAAATAAAATGTCCTTAAAAGTGAACATGTCAACAGAAATTTGAATCAAAGTAAATGACTGTGTCTATGTAAGAGCAACCTTTTTTTTCTGGCAAAGAAAGAAGCAGTGCATATGGCAATGTGCAGGAATAATAGCATGGGAGCAGTTTCCACCCACTGAAAATATTTGTTTGAACATGTTTGTTCTCTAGACAATATCCTCATGAACACATGTCATAGATGAAACTCTCTGCCATTTCTTGATTAGTATTTTTTTAGTTTTGAATACATTAAAAATTAAAAGTAAGTATGTGAGATCAACAAGTTTATAAGCAAAAGTTATATTTACATGTCACACATTGTGCTAAGCATTTTAAAAACACTGCTTCATTTGATAACTTGCAAATCTTTACAACTATAAAATTTATTAGCTTCATTTTATTAAGAAAAGCTAAGATTCTGAAAAGTTGAATAATTTATCTAATATACTTTGTACCTTCAAATCCAGACCATCTTCTAACTCTGGCTTCTGATAGACCTGCTATACAGTCTTCTTGTATGGTTTGGAAACACTTTTTTCAGAAATACTTAGCCTATAAGGAGGAGTATGGTAGAAAACACTTATGAATGCCACATAACAAAGCACGGTCTCTGTACTTTTTCTCTGTACACATGACAGAGGAAAAACTGTCAAGCAATAAAGTCTTCACCTGCAGACAAACATTACTTTCAAGTGTCTCCTTCAGAATATGAAAGATAATTGATATATGCCATGAATACATTAGTCAAAATTTGAGTGCAATTTGTTTCAAATTGAAAATGGAACTCTAATATCAAACATACTGTATGCCAGAAGGAAATTCTTTTTTTTTTTTTTTTTTTTTTTTTGAGACGGAGTCTCACTCTGTCACCAGGCTGGAGTGCAGTGGCATGATCTTGGTTCACTGCAATCTCCACCTCCTGGGTTAAGTGACTATCCTGCCTCAGCCTCCCAAACAGCTGGGATTACAGGCGCCTACCACCATGCCCGGCTAATTTTTTTTTTGTATTTTAGTAGAGACAGGGTTTCACCATGTTGGCCAGGATGGTCTCGCCTTCCTGACCTCGTGATCTGCCCTCCTTGGCCTCCCAAAGTGGGAAATTCTTTTTAAAAAAATTATTGTATGTATGCAAGATATACAACATGATGTTTGGATATGCATATATATAGAGTAAAATTAACAGTACAGTAAAGCAAATTAACCTATCCATCACTTCCTATGTTTACTTTTAGTGTGTGTGTTCATTAAGAGAACTTAAAATCTACTCTCAGCAAATTTTTGGTATACAATATGATATTATTAACTATAGTCTTCATACTGTACATTCATTTTCTAGACTTATTTATCCTATGTAACTGCAGATTTGTACCCTTTGACCCACTTCTCCCCATTTTCATTCTCTGTCTGCCACTGATAACTACTGTCCTACTCTCTGTTTTTATGTATTTGACTTTTTAAAAAAATTCCTCATATTAGTGAAATAATGCAGTATTTTTATTTCTGCCTCTGGTTTATTTCACTTAGCATAATGTCCTCCAGGTTCACCTATGTTGTCACAAACTGCAATATTTCTTTTTTTGTTAAGGTTGAATAACATTTCATTGTATATATAGATCACATTTTCTTTATCCATTCATCCATCAATAACACTGAAGTTGTTTCCATATGTTAGTTTTGTGAATAATGCCACAATGAACATGGAAATTCAGATATCTTTGTTAGGTGTGGTTTTATTTCCTTTGGTGTATACCCAGAAATGAGATTACAGGATTATATAGTAGTTCTATTTTTAATTTTTCGAGGACTCCCCATACTGTTTTCCATAATAGCTGTATCAATTAACATTCCAGAAGGGAATTCTTAAATAAAATTCAAGAGGAGGTGTTATTATTTGGATATGATCTGCCTGTCCCTGTCAAAACTCAGGTTGAAATTTTGTTCCGGATGTGGTGGTGTTGGGAGGTGGGGTCTAGTGGGAGGTATTTTGTTTATGGGGCAAATCTGCTATGAATAATTTGGTGCTGTTTACATGGTAGTGAGTTGAGTTCTTGCTGTAGTGAGACTGGATTATTTATCATAGGAATGGACTAGTTCCCATGAGAGTGGGTTGTTATAAAGCCAGAACACCTCTCGGGTTTTCCCCTCTCCACACGTCTGCTTCCCTTTTGACCTTCTCTGCCATGTTGTGATGTGGTACAAAAACCCTCACCAGAAACAAGGGGCATGCCCTTGAACTTCTCAGCCTGTAGAACCATGAGCTAACATAAAACTTTTCTTTTCCTTTTTAAATAAATTACCCAGTCTCAGGTATTTTTATAGCAACAAAAAATGGACTAAGAGGGTAGAGATTAGCTCATGAATGTTTATTGGTCCCTCTTCCCTAGGTCAGAAAATTGGATTGATATCTTCCTTCTTCATGATTTACAAGATCAGGTTATAGGATTTTATGAATATGTAAATCCCTCTGTTCTGTGTAGGCTCACATTTCAGCTATATTACTCTCTCATTCTTAGATCTATAATTTACTGACTCCCTGTCAGACTTTCCCATTAAGTGAAAGGTTTAGCATGACTTTCCTCTTTATCCCAATTTTGACTTATCAAGATGGCTTCAACACTTATAGTATAAACTCATATTTTAACTTTTCACACTCTTTATCTCTTGTATTCCAATCTTGTAATCTGGACTCACAGTTCCCAATTCTCAGCCTCATACTCCAACTTTCCAAGTTTATTATTCCTTTGTAAATGTAACAATACCATTATCATTAAACCAGTTGAAATTATTAGGTTCTTCTTAATTGGTTTGATAACTTCATCTTTGGAACATTCTTTTCTGTCAGTTTCTATGACACCATACTATTGTGGATTTTTTTTTTTTCACTTTTCTGACAGCTCATTGTTTGATTCCCTTCATGAGCATACGTTCCCCACTCTTCTTTTTTAAAAGATTTATTGGGGCATAATTGATAGATAAAAATTGCTAACATTTAATGTAGATATTTTAATCAATTTGAACATATGCATACCTCTCTGATGCCATCACCACAGCCAAGGTACTAAACATATCCATCACCTTCAAAAATACATTTCCTTGTGTCATTTTGCATATAGTTTTGTTTGTTTTGGTAAGAACATTTAACATGAGGTCTATCCTTTTAAAGCTTTTTAAAGTGCACAATATTGTATTATTAACTATAGGTAATAGGTTGTACAATGGATCTATAGAACTTATTCGTCTTGTATGGCAGAAACTTTATACCTATTGAAGGAAAATTCCTCATTCTTCTCTTCCCACAGCCACTGGCCACAGTGTTTCTTAGATTTTTATCCTCAACCTCTTCTTACTTTAGATACTTTCTATGAGTAATGTCATCTGTATCCATTACATTGCAGTGTCTTCTGTCCACTTACCTAGAAGACTCCAGCTTAGGTTCATCTCCTGGATCCAATCACAACTAGATATTTTATTTTAAAGTAGTATTTCTAGGCAGAAAATATTCGTGTGGAGACCATAGACAACTGTGAATATAAGACTGCTTCATTTTGAGTTAAACTGAAGAAAGGCAAAAAGATAAATTTTGAGGGAAATGACAGCTATTATTTGTGGAGGTCCTTATAAGACATATTAAAAGATGTGATTCAATCTGAAGTACAACACACAGTGATTGAAGGTTACCAATCATAGAAATGTACTGTGATTAGAGAGATTACTCTGAAAGTGTGATAGAAATTGATTGAAGAAAAGGCAGTGGAGAATGACCAGTTGGGAATTTTTTTAACCTGAGTAAGAGTTTCTGGAAGTCTGAAATAAAATAATTAGAGAGATAAAAGAAGTCTGAAAAAAATAGAGAGAAATGTTTATTAAATAAATGTATTAAAGAATCTTTTATGCAGTTAGTATAGTGATTCAGTTGATGTGAAGTGAACTTCCTTCACATTGAAATAAATTTAGTAGAGTTCCTGAAAATCATATTTGGGAATATGATCAGAGAAATATATTAAGTGTATGTACATATTTGAAAAATACACAATAAAATATGTCAAACTGATGCATTTTGGAAGTTTTACTTGATCCAATACAATTGACCGATCCATAAAACTTAAAAAGCAAACAAGCAAGTAAAATATCAAGAGTAACAACAATAACGAAAACATGGATTATATATTTGTGCATGGATAAAGAGAAAAACTAAAGCAAGTTAGATTGTTTTCTACTGACTAAACCAATTGAAGTTGACTAAATGTTTCTATTTTATGTTTACGTCTCTTAGACCAAACCTATATGAATAAAAATATCAATTTGATCATTATTTGATGTCACTGAGGAAAAGAATAAGTTACTGCTATTTTTACTGCCCATCAAATATGTTGGCATCAGGTAGATAGCATTTAGAATATGATCTGCCTATGATTGAGATAAATATTTATGTTTTGACTTACATTTAAAATTTTCAATGTTTCCATATTTTCTTTGGCTACCAAAGGCATTAATGCTATTTCTGTTCAGTTTAGAAAATTTTAACAAAAAAATTAAAATGCTATTTTTCCTAACCTAGCACATGAGTTTAAGTTGCAACATAAATCAAAGTAAAGAAATAATGATTATTTATTCCTCAAATATTTTGCTTAATGTCTACTGTTTGTCAACACCCCCATAGTTGTTGTGGCTCTAGTAAGTATGGGGAAAGTCCCTGCTCTCAGTGAAAAGTGAGAATATAAACTAAATAATTACATAAATAAGATTATTTCAGAAAATGTTATGTGTCTTAAAGAAAATAAAATGGCAATTGCTTGAAATAATTAGATATGTAGGTACATGAAAGAAGGTCAAGGTGGTTGAGAATTATGAGTAAGAAAGTGAGTGGTGTGGATATCAGAGTGAAAGGTGGAAAGGCAGGCTCAGATCACATAGGACTTTTTATGCAATATATATGACTTAGTTTCATTCTAAATGTGAAATCTTTGGAGGGTTATATGGAGTGGAGTCATGTGATAAAATTTATAGTTTTAAGTGACCTTTCTAGCTCCTGTCTAGAAAATGGTTTGAAAAGATGTAGGTCATGGTGGTTGGTTGGTGAGAATGAAATGAGTTAGAAGGCTTGTGTAGAAGTCTAATGAGAGATAACAGTGGTTTGGACCAGGAGTGTAGAGGAAAGAAAGTAAGAGCTTGAAGGTTTAGGATATATTTTGGAGGTAGTCTCACTGGCAGGCAAGTAAATTGGGTTGGAGATGACAGAAAGGGGATTCAGTGATCCACCATGAGCAAATGGATAAATACTAGTATCACTTACTGACACAAGGAAGATAAAGGTTATGTTTAAGAGGGGGAGGTGGGGGTTGGGAGGATCAAAACTTATGTCTTTAACATGGTAAGTTTGAGGCATGGTAATTTTAAGGTATCTGTTAATCATCCAAATAGAGATGCTGCATACGTAGTTGGATATACAAGTCTGGACGTTTGAAGTACTGAACTGAGCTGGGCATAGAGATTGGAATAATCAGCACATAGATGACAATTAGTGTCCACATGAGAGAACTAGAGAGAAGGTAAGGTAACCCCCAAGAAGTCACAGGCTTTAGTCCGATAGGAAGCCAAGTACACAGAATGTTTAGAGAATTAATAACATAGGGGAATTTGCCAAATAAAAAGAGAGTAGGTGTTTAAGTGGAAGCGTTTGGGGAAAGGCTGGGAAAGGAAGAGTGTGGCAGAGGATTACAGACTGGTGTAGAAGATAAGAGGGTGAAGAAAGGAGGAGGAGAAAGGGAGAGAGGCATAAAGAAGGCAACAGATGGGTGAGCAAAAGGAGGAAGGCTGATCAAGGGGCTGAGGGAGGAAGAAAGGCAGAGGAAAGGAGGAGGGACTAGCAATGAATTGGCTAAGGGGAAGGTGTGAGGTACTTTGATAGGAGGGGAAGAGGGGGAAGAGGAGGGTGGGGAGCAGGAGAGAGACATCAAGGCAGGTGAAAGAGTAGTTTCCATAACATTAGTTTGGAATCCACAGGATTTTAAAATTCATTTGTTTTGACTTTGTTTTTACTATCTTGAGTATTTTTCTTCTCAGTTTCCTGAAAGGCAATTTCAATTAGGGATGTTTTTGTTTAAAATTCAAATTAAGCTATTCTGAAGGTAATAATACTTTATATTAAATAACACTGTCATATACATTTTCTTCTCCATTCTGAAGCATCCTATGGCATAAACAGGGACATCGTTTTATGGAATACAATGATAATATTCAAACTTGGGTTAAGTGATTTATGGAGCTGTCAACATATTTATTCTACTGTACTTAGAGATCACTGTCATAAAGAGCATACTGGTTTCTGGTGATTGCTGTAAAACATTACCACAAATTGTACCGCTTAAATCATCACAAATTTATTGTCTCACAGTTCTGAAAGTTACTGAATTTCTGAACTCAAGGTGTCACCAGCACCACACTCCTTCTAGAAGCTCTGGGAGAGAATACATTTGCCTGCTTTTTCCAGCTTCTACAGGCTCCCTGCATTCCTTGGATTGTAGCCTCTCCTTGGATCTGCAAAGCCAGTGGCATAGATTCTTCAGTCTCTGACTCTGCTTCCTTTGGCTTCAATTACATAGCCTCCTTCTCTTTTGTCTGTAGTCAAATCTCTCTATGTACCTTTATAAAGATACTCGTAATGCCATTTATGGCCCATCTGTATAATCCAGGATAATTTCCCATTTCAAGATCCTTAACTTAATTACATCTACAAGTCTCTAGTTAAATAAAGTCACATTCACAGTTTTCAGGGATTAGGATCTAGTTACTTTGGGGGCCACTATTCAGCCTAAAATATATAGTAATACTACAATATTAGCATTAATTTTTCCCTTGAGTATTTCAGAGATGAGCCTTGTTTTATTTTACAATGCTTTTATATGATCCATTTCACACTGTATATTTTTTGGTGATATGGCCCTGGGATAAGCAGGAAATAAAGTTGCCTTGGGAAAATGGTTCTCCAGCAAGGTTTCTTTCCATGTTGCTATTCTCACTTCTAGATCTTCCCACCAGGGATATGTACAATATGGTGAGTTTGTTTTTCTCAACTGAGCAGATGAGATGGAGAGATGGCTGTTCTAGGAACTGCAGTATCTGCCCTGGAATGAGAGACAAAGAGGACTCTCTTCTCTCTTGTCCCAGGAAGACACATTTTCTCCTTTTTGGTTTTAGCTAAGCAAACAGTTTACAGCAAGACACAGAGTATCGGTATTTATGGTGGAGATGCCTCGGGAGAGGATCCTCTAATTATTCTACATAGCGCCAAACTTTCTGATCTTTGAAAAATCTAAAGCACTTTGCTCAGGAAGCATAGTTTTAACCCTGGTGGCCTAAACCACAAATTCCAACTACTTAATTACATTCTGCCTAGAGTATCCTTCCAAGTATTCCAGAACACAGTGGTGGTTTTCATTTCCTATCTTAAGCTTCTCTGTAGTTGTTCTATTGTTATTATTTAAAATTCCAGAGAATAGACAGATGCTCATTTTGAAACAAGAATATACATTTCCTATTGAATGAGCTAATACTCTAAAATCTGGTTGCCATATTCCATCTCTAAAGTTGAGTAAAAAATGCATTAGAGGAAACATAATGAAAGGAAACAGTGAAAGAAAATATTATACAAGACAAGGCATCTGTCCTGGTTAAAACCCAAACCAGTTAATGCAGAGAATAGGCCACTTATGTGACTTTGGGTCTGGCTAATGTTCTCATCTGGAACAAAAACAATAAGACACTTGTATTGGTGCCGCAAATGGACAGGGTTATTATTTTTCTAATAAAATGACTGAAATTTGTTTGAAGGGAGGATCACAGAGGGACGGGAAATTTCCTTACAGCAACAGCATTCCATTTAAAGTAACTCTGTTGTATATTATAGCTCCTCATTCTTTCCATCTTTAGTCCTTTCAAATCATCTTACACAGCATTCTCATTTTTAACATTATAATTCACTTATTGTTAGAGTCATTTAATCATTACAAAATAAATTTAAAAAAACAGAATCAGAAAATTTTGCAAGCGGGAGGAAGTCTAGCAATGGTTTATGATTGCAAACCTCTCACCTTTCTCTTCTGTTTCAGTGGAGTAGCTCTCTCTTCTTTTAAGACATCCTATTAACTGTGCTTTGATACTCGACCCTCCACCATGGTCACTGCAACCTACAAATTGGCTTCCTCTGGTATGACTTAAGCTCCTTCTATCTACTTGTCTTTTACTCTTGATATATAAACATGCTAAATTTCTTCCATGTACAACCGTAGCAATATTTTAAAAAGACATGAGTGTTCTTTTTTGCATTTCCTGAGGAGGACTTTCCCCTCATCCTGCCAGAGTCAACTGTTTGACTTTGGGAGGATTGGAATTGTTGACTCTGGACCTGATTGAGTCAGAGGTCATCACTATTTGGCTTTTGACTTCAGAATCAAATATTTGAGTCTACAGCATGACCAAAAGTTTTGAAAGCCAGGCTTGGCTGGGAGGAAAAAAAAAACCATAAAACTATTTACCTCCCACTGTTGTATTAAGTATTTGCCTTACCATCCTAGGTTGTAGATATTTTCTAATTACCAGCGATGAGAAGTCAAGGGATGTCATGAAGAAGGTGTGTCATAAGGGGAGGTGGGAAATCTTTCCAGTCCTATTGCTAGGTCAGGGGTGGATGAAGTTTATGGTGAGACCTGCACATTCTGGTTACCCCTCTGTAGGCCACAGGTCCAAACATGACCCATGTTATTAAATAGAAAAAAAAAATGCCCAGAAAAGGGCAAGGTTGATACCACTTCCTGTTTAGAATCTGGGAGGAGATGCATATGCAGGTTCCTGCCATATCAAAGACCAGCCCAGGCTTGCTCTACTGGAGATCAGCATGGTAGTAGCCAGCAGGAGGCCAGAGGGAGGCTTTTGCCCAACTGCATGAGGAATATGTTTTCTCCCAGCCTAAATGCTATCTTCGGCAGAATGAAGGGAAGTAGAAAACAGTGTTGATGGGAAACAACTTCCAATTGTTTCTTTATCCATAAGACTACTTCATATAAAAAGAAACTGTTTAGGTCACCTAAGACTGAGGTTAATGTGACAAGTTTCAGTTAAACTTTTGCCTCCACTAACCCATGGTGTGTTTTGGATGTTAACTATCTGTGGAATACCCTTCTTGTATTTGGAGCATTTGTCACATTTCAAGTATAGCCTAAGGAAACCAGAGTTGATTCTGCCAGGTTTCCTTGTTACGGACGTGCAGATTCTTCTCAGATGTGCTCAAACACAAAAGTGAGCAAAGTGCCACAGACACAGCAGCGGTAGCATCTGCTTCTTTGGAGGCAGTAGTGATAGAGTTTCTGACATCAGGCCCTGCTTTTGTTGGCATGAACTATGTGTGGGTCTCTAACATCAGTGCAAACTTCATTATCATTACTAATCCTGACTAGTCATGGCAGTGTGTTGTCATTGAAGTAACCATATTTTAGGAGCTATCTAGCATGTTTTAAAAATTCCTTTTCCATTTAAGCTAATCTTAGGTAGCTAGGAACTATAGCTAGTAGGAGTCAAATGTATCCAATGCTTGTTATGTACTATACATTGGTTTAAATACATTGCATGTATTATTTACTGCAAATAATTAACATAGGCAATATTAACAAAATAGATACTATTGTTATCTACATTTTACAGGTGAGGAAATTGAGGTATACAGAGATTCAGTAATTTGTCCAATTTTAACCAGTAAGTGGTAGACTTGAGATTAAAACCGAGGCATTCCAGCCTCATAGCTCATTCATTAATATTTCTTACCTCCCCTTTTGTTGCCTGTTTTTATAATGTATAATAAATCACAAACCCCACACACATACATTGAGAATGCTTTCCACCTATCTCATTTCTGCTTAAAAAACTATGTTATTTCCTATCCTTCTTGCCATTCCTAGACATGTTGAAAGCACAATTTACTCTTGCTTTCCCATTCCATCCCCTATCTTCCACTTCCCACTCCACTGATCCATGGCTTCCTTTCCTAATGCTCCCCGTAAGTGCTCCGTGCCAAAGTCACCACAGGTGTTATCAATAGTCTCTTTTCTGGTCTTTATTCTGACTCTATCTCCTATAGCATTTGGTATGTGATTCCTTACTTCTTTCTTCATTCTCTTTAACTGTGCAGTTTCTGTGATATTTTTGTGGCCTGCTTTTTACTCACAACTCTGGCCAGTGTTTCTTAGGGTCCTTTGTGTATTCTATTTCCTCTGACACATCTTAGAGACCTTTTAAAGTTCACAGTCTCATTTTCCTTTTATATTTTTTACTTTCCCTGGATAAACCTATAAATATTCTAGATACAGAAACATTGATAAACCCCTAATCTATACCTTATCATGTAGATTTCTCCTAAGATCTACAATTACGTATCATATTATCTGCTGGGAATATGTTCCAAAGATATCTCAAGTTCAAATGAATATTCCCCACATTAAAGTCATCTTTCCTTTTTCCCCCAAACTTCTCTTGCCCTTCCATGTCTATCATTAGATAATACTGATTAATTTTATTTTCCTCAAGTCCCATTTCCAATTAGCCATGAAGTCCTACATACGCTCTGGCTTTCATGTCTCATGTCTATCCCAACCTTACCATCTCTACCAGTCCTGTTTTTATCTCTTAGTCCTGCTTCCTGCAATAGCCTTCCTAATTCATCTGCATGGGGTTTCCTCTCTACATTTCCTACATCATGCACAGTAAGCTTTCCAGAGCATAAAGATTATTGTTTTACTCCTCACGTAACATCTTTATGTGCCTCATTACTTTCAGGGTGCAGTGTGAACTTTTCAGCCAGCCCTGTGTGATCTGGCCTGTTCTTATCTAGATACTTTATTTTCATACAATTCTGTGTCTACATACCACATTTCATCTAACTGGTTTATTTGTAGTTCCCCTAATACGTATGCTGCCTCATGCACCTGTTTGTGTTTACTATTAAATTCATCTAACACCGTTGGCTTACTTTAACTGATCCATCAAAATTCATCTCAGATTTTACCTCTTCCCATGTCTTTTTTTGTGTTCTTCCTAGTGGTAACAGTGTTAAAACTCTGTCTTACTCACTAGACAGACTTTCAAAAGGCATTTGCTATATCTTTTATCTCAGGATATTCAGGCCTTCCATGATGACTGGAATATTGTAGAAACTAAATATTATTTTGCCAAATTAAATGGCATCTCATATATATATATATATGTATTTTAACGTTGAGTAAACTAAGTTTCCGAGGGGTTAAGCAATTTGTTGAATGTTAAACTGCTAGTAATTAGCAGAGGTGTAACAACTCTTCAGTAGTCTTTAGTTTACATTCTCAGGACTTAATAAAAATCATAAAATGTAGAGGAGACTCAATATATATTTGTTGAAAGGATAAATGCCAAAGAAATTAGAAAAATCTCATTTGTTTTAAACAAAATGCTAAAAAGAAGTGAATTTCAAAATAGTACAAAGGAGGAAAGCTATAATGTATTATTTTATAGTAAAAGTATTCTTATGAAATGTAATAAATGATTTGAAGCAAATTTTTGAGTGTGGCTTTTTGATTTTATAGGGAGCCAAATTGTATCTGTATTTTTCATTCTTTAAATGTGCTGTGTAGTTAGTTAATTATATTGAATAATATCAAATTAAAATTAAGATACAAATAACTTCAATGTGTAAAGGAAAGTAAACATCTCACAGATTTATGATAATATTTTGAATGTCTAAAATATTTTCTCATAAGCATGTCTTTGTCTTTGAAAATGAGTAAACCTATAGACATTACTATATGCCATAGACAGGATTTGAAAACATGCCCCAGTAACCTCCATCCTGGTGCTATGTCTCATATAGTTTCTTCCCTTTGATTGAGGGAAGGGCCTATGATTTGTTTTCTGTCAAAAGAATATGGCAAAGGTAGGATATCACTCCCATGTTTGTTCTATGCTTTATAAGACTTCTTTTAGGAGACCAGAGCTGGAGTGTCTCCCTTGCCAGCTTTGAAAAACTAAGATGCTATGTTACGAGAGGACTTCTGAGAGCATCACCTGACAGGGAACCTTGGTGGTCTGGAAGCTGAGAGTAGTCCCAGTTTCTAGCAGCAAGAAAATAGGGAAGTCAGTCTTATAATCACAAGGAGTTGATTTCTTCCAGTACTCATATGAGCTTGGAATAGGCCCTTAGCTTCAGAAAGGAATGTAGCCTGGTACTCACCTTAATGTTCTCACCCTTGTGAGTTTGAGCTAATGATCCAGTAAAAGTGAGCCTGTACTTCTGATCCACAGTGACTTTGAAATAATAAATATGTGATGTTTTAAAACTTGCTAAGTTTTTGGCAATATGTTATGCATCAGTATGAAATGACTACAGGTGCCTCTCCAACATATTTAATATGACAAGACTTGCTATAAACTTCTAAATTTTAAGAACAAATCAGTACGTTAATTTATGAAAAGCAAAGCTTAAAAGCATTAAAGGAAAATAAAACCTAATGATATCTTAAATAATTTGGGTTCTAAAAAATGGCCGATAAATTGTTATGAGAAAAATACATGATAAATCAACTGAATGAATAAAAATGAATGGCAATGTTATATATTCATTTTAATGAAATGGAAAATAAAGGAAAATGCAACCATGTTTATCTTGGGTTTAAATTAATATTCACTCACTGCTCTGTTTTAAAGTATTTTATGGTTATGGTTGTTTTACAAACCATGGCAGCTCAATCTCTGTTTTATTTAGAAAAGGAAAACTATGTCAAAAATACATAAAAGTTATACAAAACAAGCAATAATTTTTAGAGAAATAATGCAAACTTCAATTACTTCTAATGTTATTTAACACTGAATATCAATAATCTGTTTCTCTAAAATAATTATGTCTTGTATTGATCTTTTCCCAAACATATTTCTTCCTGTCACAGGATATAAAACATCTGATTTGGTCATTATCAAAAATAACTTCTAACATTTACTTTAAGAATATTCACCTTAAGTTTTAAGAATATAGCAGAATAAAGCTTAAAGAAAATAAACGTTGAAGCAATCAAACTCTTAGTAGTTTTAATTCCCGATTTCCAAAAGGTATCAGAGGGAAAAAATACAAATCGCCTATACATATTTTAGACTGTTATGTTCAATATAAAAATTCAGATGTAACAGACACCTTATTTGGAAATTTGGTAGATAGAATCTGCCAGGGTTGATCACAACTTGGAGAAGAGACTCAGAGATTGTTACATTGGGCTTGAGAATTCTATTTACTTAAAAAAAGTATGGAGAATTTAAATTCTCAAAATTTGCTATTTTAGGACACATGAAACTCAAGTAATGGCTTTTATGGCTGCCTAACTACCTCTCATTTGTAATTTTAAAATGTTAAAATTAAGAATATTGGAAATAAATAAATGATACCCTAAAAATTTATCTTCCAATTGTGTGAAAAATACAACAGTTATATGTTACTATCACCTCTCTTATTTTTTCTTGTCTTAACAAGACTTTGTTACTTCCAAATTCTTAAGAGTTCTGAGTAGTCATGACATTATCATTCTGTATTTGTGATAGGATGACTAGCCTTAGATAGCTCATAGGAATTGTTATTCATTTCTTGCTTCATGATGTTCAGGGTACAATATGTACCAACACTTTTTTCTCTGTTTTCCTTCCTGCAGCTGATCTGATATTAAAGTGTTGGCTTTAATAAGTTTCCACTTCAGTCTAAAATAGATAATGTAAGAAATCCAGAAAGCAGAGGCTGCCAAAGCTCACTGTTTCCTGAAGCCAGATTGCTATTTTACTTCTTCCATTGTGAGAAAACACAGGCCTCCAGAACCTGCCCCACCTCTTCCTCAGAGTCAATTGCACCTTCTGTGTTCTAGTCACTTCACTGAGGAAGTGCTCTATGTTGAGGGCTATCATCCAATTTCACTTCTTACTTTATTGTTTGTTTTTTTGTTTAAATTTCATTGCTTTCACATCTGGCTGGTGCAGCTTTTATGTGGTATTAAAAGTATGTGTCCAAAAATGTGTCCCAGATGAACATCCTGTTTGCCTTTTGATTTAAATTTCTGTTTAGTAAACCTTTGTGGTTTGGATACAGCGAGGAGTATTTTCGGCAGAACTCCCTACCCACTTCCTCAAAAATAATGACTCCCCTGTCTGTTCCTTCCTTCCTTACATCCTCTGCTAAATTAATATTGTCTATCAGATGCATTCTGAGTGATATTCAAGAATATTACCTCCTCTCACAGTGATAAAAATCTATATCTAAAACGTTACTGTTTCAGAAGCTCTTTCCACAAAAAGGTTTACATGCTGTGTCATTAGTAAATTGAAAATGCACCCATCAGGCCCTAGTAGAAAAATAACCAGTTTTTGAATTATGAGATATTTGCTTCATTCAGAGAAACATAAACAATGGCTTTTTAAAAAATAGGTTAGCAACTGAATTTTTTCTAGTCAAAATCAGAAAAGAAATATGGTGAAGGTATTTTAAAAATATTTCCTGCAAATTGGTCACAGAAATTCTATCACAGATGAATATATTTACTTGACATATTGCATAAAATTATTTTTTAAATAACTATTGTTTAAGCCAATTTTTTTGAAGCAAAGTCTTTGGTTGTTCTTGGCATTTCTTAATTTGCTTACTTGGGGGCATATTCTCTCCGAATCCACACATATAATTTTCATTGCCTTTAAAAGGGGTTATGAACACACATCTGAAGGAGAATTGACCACTTGTTTTTTGATGTTTTAAAGCCAACTAAAGCATAAACCTCTTGTTTCCTTTCTGATCCCAGCCTTTTTTCAATGAGAACAATGCTTATGCAAGATTTCCTGGGGGATTTTGTGGTTTGAGGTTTTAATAATCTAGGCTAAAATTCAAATAGGAACCACAGCTGCTTGGATAAGACTCTTAGACCTTTTCATCTGAACTGTAGTGAACTTACCAGAATTTTTAACTATTCTGAGCTCTATCTGATATACAAGCAAGGC
Organism: Rhinopithecus roxellana; assembly: GCF_007565055.1. NCBI lineage: Eukaryota > Metazoa > Chordata > Mammalia > Primates > Cercopithecidae > Rhinopithecus > Rhinopithecus roxellana. The sequence continues at coordinate 192,786,387 of NC_044550.1, forward strand.
ATGTGGTAGCTGTATTTCCCACATAAGAATATCTATATACTTGCAAATTATATAAAATAACATAAAATAATATGCATTTTTCCTTAACTATTTGTTAATTTGTTTAAAACAGATTTGACTATTTTAAACAGTAATTAATATTGGTGTTCTGATTCAGTAAGGGGAACCTATGAAGAATTCTTTAACAATTAGATCTTTAGGACTGTTAAAATAGAATCTCTTCATTTTCTGGAAAAAAAAAATAAGGTATGTCTTTGCTATATTACTCTTTCATGATACTTTTTATAAAATTGAGTTTGTATACAGATGCCCCTTGACTTGATGGGGTTACATCTCCACAAATCCATTGTATGTTGGAAATATCATTAAGCCAAAAATGCACTTAATACACCAAACTTACTGAGCATCATAGCTAAGCCTAGCCTAGCTTAAATGAGCTCAGAAAACTTAAATTAACCTGTAGTTAGACAAAATTATCTAACACAAAGCCTATTTTATAATAAACTGTTGGATATCTCATGTAATTTATTGAATGCTATACTGAAAGTGAAAAACAGGATGGTTGTATAGGTACTCAACATACAGTTTCTGCTGAAAGCATTTTGCTTTTTCACCATTATAAAGTTGAAAAATAGTAAGTATTGTAAGTCAGTGACCATCTGTACTTCTAAAATAGTAGTATTGTGTTTAAAATGTAAGATTTATTGAAAAATCTGGGTTTTACAGATGCCACTGGTTGACCAGAGTCCCCTGTTACCAGCCATGGTCAACCCCACTACATTCTTCTGTATTGCCATCTGTGGTAAGCCCTTGGGCCCCAACTCCTTCTGGCTGTTTGCAGACAAAATTCCAAAGACAGCAGAAACCTGTAGTGCTCTGAGCACTGAAGAGAAAGGACTTGTTATAAGGTTTCCTGCTTTTGCAGAATTATTCCAGGGTTTATGTGTCAGGGTGGTGAGTTCACGTGCCATAATAGCACTGGTGGCAGGTCCATCTATGGGGAGACATTTGATGAGAACTTCAAGCTGACGCATACAGGTCTAGCATCTTGCCCATGGCAAATTCTGTATCCAACACAAATGATTCCCAGTTCTTCATCTGCACTGCCAAGACAGAGTGGTTAGATGGCAAGCATGTGGTCTTTAGCAAGGTGAAAGATGGCATGAATATTGTGGAGGCCATGGAGCGCTTTGGGTCCAGGAATGGCAAGACCAGCAAGAAGATCACCACTGCTGACTGTGGACAACTCGAATAAATTTGACTTGTGTTTTATCTTAACCACCAAACCATTCTTTCTATAACTCAGGAGAGCACCCCTCCGCCTCATTTGCTCGCAGCATCCTAGAATCTTTGTGCTCTCACTGCAGTTCCTTTGGCTTCCGTATTTTCCTTATTCCCTTCCATGCCTCGCTGGATTGCAGCGTTAAGCTTATTATTATGAAATAAAAACTAAATAACAAAAAAGAAGATCTGTTGAACAATCTGTTCATGAAATTCCTGAAGTATGAAGTACATTAAATTATAGCTATCAGGTATATTTAAATGAGGTTCCAATGTTCATATAAAAGGCAAACATTCAGAGTCTATCACAGCATTATAACGTTATTTAAACATCTATTTGATCAACAAATGACTGTATACTGAAGACTTTACAAGGAGAGAATATAATAGAGAGAAAGTTTATGAATCGTCCAGCACTAAATTTAGGTGAAGGGCCTAATCCAAAGAGGAAAACTTTTAGAGCTAAGAAACGTTAGATGACTTCAGGGCTCCTTTTCAGGGCACAGAGCCTCAAAGATGCTGGGCCTGCAGCCTGGGAAGAATTTCTCCGGGCAAACATAGCCTTGGAAGGATACCAGGCTTGAAAGTCTCTGCCTTTGCTGGGCATCAGCCCCATGTGCCTTTATGCACAATGAAACTTAGTGCTTCTCATCTAACCAGTTGTTTGCAAAGTTTTCTACAGAATCCTATACGTTTACAGAATTGTATGATGGATTTCCACAGGGAGAGGGGTGCCCTCTGTTGATGAGTAAGTAGGATCTGGATATCTCCTTCAATTTTTGCCAGAATTGTTCCGTATTTTAACAGTCTTATATTAATTTTTTGGTTAAGATTTAGTTTAAACCCATCCTTTGAAGAAACGAGAAAGGACAAGTTTAATTTTTTGCATTATAGAGTATTAAAAGAGTCACAGCCTATCACATGTTTCCTATGACCCCAACTCTGAATATGAATGGTTAATAGATCGCCCCTGCTGCATTATGGCCAAGACAGTCTGGGACTCAGATGACACCAGCCGAATCCCAGCATATCAGAATTAGACATTACACTGTGGGCAAGCATGTGCTAAAAGAAAATTTGGTAGATAACAGGTACGAATGATAAATGACGTCTTGAAAAGAAATCAACCAAAATGTTAGGACTGTTAAGATAAATGTTAAGATTTATTATCCTGGCAACTACAGATACAAATCAAAGCATATTCTTTCACTTCGGTCATCTATAAACCCTCTGCATTGGATTTCCTTTGTCTACTGGTTGGTTCAGTAATGCTTTCTCACCATTCACAGATGAAATATTACTGATAATTTTTAGTTTTTATAAAAGAATATGAAATCAGCTGTTTCAAATCTGGGTGAACATTCTAAAGGACAGCAGGAGCCTCTGCTCCCTCAGAAATATGCCTTCCTAGAATAACAGGCTTTGAAGACCATTCTCACCCTTTCCCAACTTGTGAATCCAGGGACAAATGAAGGACAGCACTTTCTAGGGATAGATGTTTCTTGAATGGCTTGTTTTGACAACTACAAAAACTCTCTAAATGGATATCCCATTTGAATCCCTAAACTAAGAGACTTCACCAAACTTTAACACAACTTCTGATAGCTTAGGGCCACTTTCCTGGAACAACCTGGCCCCCACTTCGAGTTTCTGTCTATCTGAAAAATCTCAAGGTTGTCAAAAGAAGTTAGTGTTTGTTTTAGGCAACACCTGACCATAGGTCCCTGACCTCTCTTCTTCGAGCATTTGCTGAAAGGGGTTTACAATTCTGAATCCTTCCTCTGTCCTTTTGAGATGTATATGTATCTCCTACAACTCAAGAGCGTCTTTCTAAGTATCTGAAAGCCGTTCCTTTGAAATATAATCATCAGCAGGGACAGGACCTCTGTCTCACAGTCTCTGGGGAGGAAAGAATCCTAACTTCCATAATTGCCAACTAGCAGACTGAGCTTCCCTAATCACATTCGTACTGACCAACACTTTGTAATTTTTCAATTGAGTTCCCTCTTCTTCTCCCTCCCTACACCCTATTCTCCCTTTAAAATTCCATATCATTTTCAGCAAATTGGAATGAAGCTTAGCTCTTTTCCTTACTGTCAGTAGTTAGAGAATACAACACTTTCAACACTTTAACTAATGTCCAGCTTTGTTTATCTTTGACAGTTTTAAAAGAGGAAACAATGATCTGGCTCTTGAGGGAAACTGTGGAGAATGGTCTGTGAAGAAACTGAAGCTCAGCACTGAGGGGCATTGGTTTTCAGGAACTTGCTAGCAATGCTAGGGAGTAGTTCAGCACGCCCTTGAGGGTGATGGGACTGTCTTTGATAAGAATCCAAGAAAGTGTTACTTGACTCATAGATGAGAGGCATAGAATCAGGAAATACAAGAGACAGGAAGCCTGGTGGAGGGTGAATTGATTACCAAGAAGTTATCTTCCAAATTGGACAAGACCTGATAGGTTTGAAAATTGTTGAGATAGTTCAGCTGTATTTTGCATACTCTGACAATAGTTTGAGGCCCCAGAGGGAAGAAAAGACTTTAAAATCTAAGTAACTCTGAAAGCATTAACTTTGGAAATCCTCTGAAGTGAGGCAGGCTAGGAGAATCAAGTTACATGAGCCACCATTTAATCACCATAAAGAATGACATCATTCCATGGAAATCTCTGAAAAGCAGACATGAACAAAGCATGAGACAATGATAATAAAGGATAGGATTATTAGATATCTCAATCAGCAAGGACCACTGAGAAAAACTAAAAAGGAAATGTCTCTTAGTTACCATGTCCAATGTGAAATAGATAAGAACTTACCAATTTTCTTTCAATTGTTTTATGTGAAAATCATTTATACTTTTGAAAAACTTTTTCCATATCATGCCTGTATTAGTCCATTTTTATGCTGCTGATAAAGACATACCTGAGACTGCAAAGAAAAGGAGGTTTAATTTGACTTACAGTTCCACATGGCTGGGGAGGTCTCATAATCATGGTGGAGGGCAAAGGCACTTCTTACATGGTGGCAGCAAGACAGAATGAGTAAGAAGCAAAAGCAGAAACCCCTGATAAACCCATCAGATCTTGTGAGACTTATTCATTGTCACAAGAATAGCACGGGAAAGACCAGCCCTCATGATTCGACTACCTCCCCTTGAGTCCCTCCCACAACACATGGTAATTCTGGGAGATACAACTGAAGTTGAGATTTGAATGGGGACACAGCCAAACCATGTTAACACCCAATATTGTGCTTCTTTTTATAGGTTCAGTATGGATTAGAGGAAATATAATGTTAAACATTGAGTATGTAAAACATGAATAATATTTATTTGCTGGTTAAACATTGCCAATGAGATTTAATTGGATTGGTACTGAACATGTCTAATTTTATAGTTGTTATAATGATTTGGATAAAGAGGACACAGTCACAACTAAGCTCTTCAGTGAAGCAGAGTATGCAGTTTTGTAGCTAAATTTCAGAATGATTTGATAAGACTGTATAAGTAGGTACAACAATATGATGACCAGCTACCTAAAGTGAAAGTATCATATTTTATCTAGATAAAAGTTGTAGCAGGATGTTGCAAAGTGGAAAAGAGTTATTCTTACTTTGCCAGATATGTCATGAGAAAAAAGAGATTGCTGAGTATAAACATTTTGAGCCCAAACGAATGGGAGAATCGTTTTTAGCCAGGATCCAGAAATTTATAAGAATGATCGAGATAGAAGGTGGAGACAAACAACACTGTAGTTTGGGAATGTCCAAGATTTAATCATTAACAATTTCACCTGCATCTTCCTCAATCTTATGGCAGTTCACAACAGTTTCTCTTTCATGAGAACCCTGTCATTTGTTTGGTTTGTCTTTTACTTTTCAATCATTAGGCCCTTTGTTTTTTGGACTCCTCTTTTTCCTGTTCCCCAAAATGGACTGTTCCTTAAGATCCCATTTTCAATTCTCTTATTCTACTACAGACTTTCCTTTAAACATTTTATTAATTTCATTAAATGTATTAAAGTAAATACATTCAAAGCTCTGGCACTGTCTTTGCACGTATTATTGCTCATCGGCTGGTAGTAGATAATATTTTGCTCTCTGATATTTCTTCTACTACTATAACGACCACAGGAGCTGCTGCCCCTTAACCACTGTGAACCTGTCTTAACACGGTGAATTAGATATAATATCTACTTCATAGGATTAGCTTGAAGTCCAAATGAGTCAATATATAAAAAGTGACTAAGCAAACTGCTTAGTCTGAAAATAATCTATTGCTTTTTCTACATTTGCTTCTTTTTTTGACCTATCACATGAGGATGATTCTCAGGTTGTTCTCCATTCTAAATTGCTCTCCCCTACCCCTCCTTTTTTAAAAAAAACAGAAAAAGTATTAAAGGTCTAAATTGCTGTTGAATGTCCCTGATTTGAGTTCATTTTTAAAAGAGAAAATCTTTCATTGGCTGGTCAGATGGAAAAATTATTTCTATATGCTAAAAATATTTCATAATACAAAGAGGGAAAAAAAGCAAAAATAAGAACTCGTTAACTTTCCATTTACATTTCCTGACTTTTCTTTTTCCTTTGGGAGTTCTCCTATTTTTGTACTGCAAAGTTTGATATTTCATCTTCAATTTCTGAAAATTGATAATTTTTCTTATTACATAGCAATATATGTTTCATGAGATAAAATTCATAAAATAGGACTAATGAAAACAGACTATAAAGAAACTCCTAAAGTTCACCAGCCTGAGATGATATTTTGATGTATATTCTCCAGGTACATATGGTATATGTATTTGTATATTGAATATGTATATTATTTTATAAACCACTTTGTTTCACTTAAAACACAGAAATATTATCTACATCATCAAACAGATTTCTAAAATTACTTGTGCAGCTGATTATAATTCCATTTAACTTGTTTATATTATAATAAACAACCTATAGTAAAATTGTATGTGTCATTTTGACTTACAAATTTTTTCTCCACCATATTCTATTTTTGTTTCGATTTTATTTGCAAAATTTTTCCACATATATTTTGTCTATTTCCACTGTTATCCTAACTTATTCCTTTTATTTATTGTGAAGACTAGTAAAATAGAGTAATTCAATTCAGCTTTTTAATTGAGAATCTACTGTAGGTCAGATATGCTAAGTACTAAGTAAAGAAAGATGAATAAGAAAATATTCTTTCTTTAAACTAGTAAGAGAGATAGAAATGAAACTTTCAATGCAGTGTGGTGTATGTGATAAAAAGTGCTTGCACAAAGCAATTATTGGAGTAATGAGTAGAAACTCTTCTCAAGTATTCATTTAATATATTACACATTGTATGAAACATGTATACATTTTTAATAATTGTAGTATGTTATTAGTTGGTATATTTTGAACTATTACAATTAAATATTAAACATTATTAATGTTTTAAGTGTTAAAGTTCAAACAACAAATCTCAATAAATTAAATTTAAAAAACATTATATTAATGAAGTGCACCTATAATCACAAAGGAGAAGTGACTCAGAATTTATTTTTAAATAAAAGGAGCATTGAGTCTATACATATGTGAACACTCATGGAGTCAATACCCAATCTAGACTGGGGAGATGTGGGGATGGGGAATATGAAAGCTGTGAAAATATCAAATAGTTAATTTGAAATTCAAACTTAACTTCACGTTTGTTATTAGGTTACTGCAAAAGTAATTGCAGTTTTTGCCATTAAAAGTAATTGCCACAATTACTTTTGCATCAGCCTAATGCATCTGTCAACCCTAAGTCTAGGCTATCTCACTGAGGGCAGAAAGCTTGACCTGAGATATGAAGGATGAGCATGACCACAAGAAAAGCTAGGAGACTGCAGGAAATAATAAGAGCAAAGTCCTTACAGCAGGTAAGAGATTGGCCTGCTCCACAAACAGAGAAGGGGTGGGCACTGGAGCACAATGAACAAAAGAAAGTTGGAGAAACAGAAGTTCAATAAGGTCACCAGAGAGAGGGAACAGCAAAGAAGGAATGATGATGCTGCTTGTCAAATCCATAGAACGCATTGAGAAAAATGCTGTGGATATTAATATATTTCAATCAGCGGATCAAAAATTCAAAATCATATTCCAGAAAAAGCATATTGGTAGAAGTGTTTAGGAAAGATTGGAGAAGATTAAGAGTAAAAGCAGTTAGTTTCAGTTAGTCATGTGAACAAAAGAGGAGAGCCTGCATTAACAAAGGTAGAAAATACCCTTCATATGAAATGTGAAGTTTGAATTTCAGAAAACCAACTAGTTTATAAAGAAAGATAGTGGGTTTTAAATTTCTCATTTGTGATCTACCATTAGAAACATTTTAATCCAGTACAAACTATGTGCATAAACACACACACATATACACACCTATCAAGAATCTTACAAAATAATAATATACTTAGCCTTACTACAGGAAATCCTCTCTGATATTTTTATTCTAATCGTGTCTGTTCTCTTTCATTGAAAATCATTGGTAATCACTCACTAATTTTTGTGTCTACAAATGGATTATGACAAACAACTTAAAAATGTTATTTTTTTGTTATTTTTTTATTATACTTTAAGATCTAGGGTACATGTGCACAACATGCAAGTTTTTTACGTATGTATACATGTATCATGTTGGTGTGCTGCACCCATTAACTCATCATTTACATTAGGTATATCTCCTAATGCTATCCCTCCCCTCCAACAATAGGGCTCGGTCTGTGATGTTCCCCTTCCTGTGTCCAAGTGATCTCATTGTTCAATTCCCACCTATGAGTGAGAACATGCCATATTTGCTTTTCTGTTCTTGAGATAGTTTGCTGAGAATGATGGTTTCCAGCTGCATCCATGTCCCTACAAAAGACATGAACTCATCCTTTTTTATGGCTGCATAGTGTTCCATGGTGTATATGTGCCACATTTTCTTAATCCAGTCTGTCACTGATGGACATTAGGGTTGATTCCAAGTATTTGCTATTGTGAATAGTGCCGCAGTGAACATACGTGTGCATGTGTCTTTATAGCAGCATGACTTATAATCCTTTGGGTATATCCCCAGTAATGGGATGGCTGGGTCAAATGATATTTCTAGTTCTAGATCCTTGAGGAATCGCCACACTGTTTTCCACAATGGCTGAACTAGTTTACAGTCACACCAACAGTGCAAAAGTGTTCTTATTTCTCCACATCCTCTCCAGTACCTGTTGTTTCCTGATTTTTTAATGATTGCCATTCTAACTGGTGTGAGATGGTATCTCATTGTGGTTTTGATTTGGATTTCTCTGATGGCCAGTGATGATGAGCATTTTTTCATGTGTCTGTTGGCTGTATGAATGTCTTCTTTTGAGAAGTGTCTGTTCATATCCTTTGTCCACTTTTTGATGGGGTTGTTTGTTTTTTTCTTGTAAATTTGTTTGAGTTCTTTATAGGTTCTGGATATTAGCCCTTTGTCAGATGAGTAGATTGCAAAAGTTTTCTCCCATTCTGTAGGTTGCCTGTTCACTCTGATGGTAGTTTCTTTTGCTGTGCAGAAGCTCTTTAGTTTAATTAGATTCCATCTCTCAATTTTGGCTTTTGTTGCCATTGCTTTTGGTGTTTTAGACATGAAGTCCTTGCCCATGCCTATGTCCTGAATGGTATTACCTAGGTTTTCTTCTAGGGTTTTTATGGTTTTAGGTCTAACATTTAAGTCTGTAATCCATCTTGAATTAATTTTCATTTTAGGAGTAAGGAAAGGATCCAGTTTCAGCTTTCTACTTATGGCTAGCCAATTTTCCCAGCACCATTCTCCATTTCTTGTTTTTATCAGGTTTGTCAAAGATCATATGGCTGTAGATATGTGGTATTATTTCTGAGGGCTCTGTTCTGTTCCATTGGTCTATAGCTGTGTTTTGGTACCAGTACCATGCTGTTTTGGTTACTGTAGCCTTGTAGTATAGTTTGAAGTCAGGTAGCATGATGCCTCCAGCTTTGTTCTTTTTACTTAGGATTGTCTTGGCAATGCGGGGTCTTTTTTGGTTCCATATGAACTTTAAAGCAGTTTTTCCAATTCTGTGAAGAAAGTCATTGGTAGCTTAATGGGGATGGCATTGAATCTAAAAATTACCTTGGGCAGTATGGCCATTTTCACAATATTGACTCTTCCTATCCATGAGCATGGTATGTTCTTCCATTTGTTTGTGTCCTCTTTGATTTCACTGAGCAGTGGTTTGTAGTTCTCCTTGAAGAGGTGTTTTACATCCCTTGTCAGTTAGATTCCTAGGTATTTTATTCTTTTTGAAGCTATTGTGAATTGGAGTTCATGATTTGGCTCTCTGTTTGTCTGTTACTGGTGTATAAGAATGTTTGTGATTTTTGCACATTGATTTTGTATCCCGAGACTTTGCTGAAGTTGCTTATCAGCTTAAGAAGATTTTGGGCTGAGACAATGGGGTTTTCTAAATATACAATCATGTCATCTGCAAACAGGGACAATTTGACTTCTTCTTTTCCTAACTGAATACCCTTTATTTCTTTCTCTTGCCTGATTGTGCTAGCCAGAACTTCCAACACTATGTTGAATAGGAGTGGTGAGAGAGGGCATCCCTGTCTTGTGCCAGTTTTCAAAGGGAATGCTTCCAGTTTTTGCCCATTCAGTATGATATTGGCTGTGGGTTTGTCATAAATAGCTCTTATTATTTTGAGATACGTTCCAACAATATCGAAGTTATTGAGCGTTTTTAGCATGAAGCGCTATTGAATTTTGTCAAAGGCCTTTTCTGCATCTATTGAGATAATCATGTAGCTTTTGTCTTTGGTGCTGTTTATATGCTGAATTACGTTTATTGATTTGCGTTTGTTGAACCAGCTTTGCATCCCAGGGATGAAGGCCACTTGATCATGGTGGACAAGCTTTTTGATGTGCTACTGGATTCAGTTTGCCAGTATTTTATTGAGGATTTTTGCATCAATGTTCATCAAGGATATTTGTCTAAAATTCTCTTTTTTTGTTGTATCTCTGTCAGGCTTTGGTATCAGGATGATGTTGGCCTCTTAAAACGAGTTAGGGAGGATTCCCTCTTTTTCTATTGATTGGAATAGTTTCAGAAGGAATGGTACCAACTCCTCCTTGTACCTCTGGTAGAATTTGACTGTAAATCCATCTGGTCCTGGACTTTTTTTGGTTGGTAGGCTATTAATTATTGCCTCAATTTCAGAGCCTGCTATTGGTCTATTCAGGGATTCAACTTCTTCCTTGTTTAGTCTTGGGAGAGTGTAAGTGTCCAGGAAATTATCCATTTCTTCTAGGTTTTCTAGTTTATTTGTGTAGAGGTGTTTATAGTATTCTCTGATGGTGGTTTGTATTTCTGTGGGGTCAGTGGTGATACCCCCTTTATCATTTTTTATTGCGTCTATTTGATTCTTCTCTCTTTTCTTCTTTATTAGTCTTGCTAGTGGTCTGTCAATTTTGTTGTTCTTTTCAAAAAACTAACTCCCGGATTCATTGATTTTTTTGGAGGGTTTTTTGTGTCTCTATCTCCTTCAGTTCTGCTCTGATCTTAGTTATTTCTTGCCTTCTGCAAGCTTCTGAATGTGTTTGCCCTTGCTTCTCTAGTTCTTTCAATTGTGATGTTAGAGTGTCAATTTTAGGTCTTTCCAGCTTTCTCTTATGGGTATTTAATGCTATAAATTTCCCTGTACACACTGCTTTAAATGTGTCCCAGAGATTCTGATATGTTGTATCATTGTTCTCATTGGTTTCAAAGAATATCTTTATTTCTGCCTTCATTTTGTTTTGTACCCAATAGTCATTCAGGAGCAGGTTGTTCAGTTTCCATGTAGTTGAGCGGTTTTGATTGAGTTTCTTAGTCCCGAGTTCTAGTTTGATTGCACTGTGGTCTGAGAGACAGTTTGTTATAATTTCTGTTCTTCTACATTTGCTGAGGAGTGTTTTACTTCCAACTATGTGGTCAATTTTGGAATAAGTGTGATGTGGTGCTGAGAAGAATGTATATTCTGTTGATTTGGGGTGGAGAGTTCTGTAGATGTCTATTAGGTCTGCTTGGTGCAGAGTTGAGTTCAATTCCTGGATATCCTTGTTAACTTTCTGTCTCATTGATCTCTCTAATGTTGATAGTGGGGTGTTGAAGTCTCCCATTATTATTGTATGGGAGTCTAAGTCTCTTTTATTTTATTCTTTTATGAATATGTGTGCTCCTGTATTGGGTGCAGATATATTTAGGATAGTTAGCTCTTCCTGATGAATTGATCCCTTTATCATTATGTAATGGCCTTCTTTGTCTCTTTTGATCTTTGATGGTTTAAAGTCTGTTTTATCAGAGGCTAGGATTGCATCCCCTGCTTTTTTTTGTTTTCCTGTTCTTTGGTAGATCTTCCTCCATCCCTATATTTTGAGCCTATGTGTGTCTCTGCATGTGAGATCGATCTCCTGAATACAGCAAACTGATGGGTCTTGACTCTATCCAATTTGCCAGTCTGTGTCTTTTAATTGGACCATTTAGTCCATTTACATTTAAGGTTAATACTGTTATGTGTGAACTTGATTCTGTCATTATGATATTAGCTGCTTAGTTTGCTTGCTAGTTGATGCAATTTCTTGCTAGCATCACTGGACTTTACATTTTGACATGTGTTTGCAATGACTGGTACCTGCTGTTCCTTTCCATGTTTAGTGCTTCCTTCAGGAGCTCTTGTAGGGCAGGCCTGGTGGTGACAAAATCTCTAAGCATTTGCTTGTCTGTTAAGGATTTTATTTCTCTTTCACTTATGAAACTTAAGTTTGGGTGGATATGAAATTCTGGGTTTTAAATTTTTTTCTTTAAGAATGTTGAATATCGGCCCCCACTCTCTTCTGGCTTCGAGAGTTTCTGCCGAGAGAGCTGCTGTTAATCTGATGGGCTTTCCTTTGTGTTTAATCCGACCTTTCTCTCTGGCTGCCCTTAACAGCTTTTTTTCATTTCAACTTTGGTGAATCTGACAATTATGTATCTTGGAGTTGCTCTTCTCAAAGAGTATCTTTGTGGCATTCTCTGTATTTCCTGAATTTGAATGTTGGCCTGCCTTACTAGATTGGGGAAGTTCTCCTGCATGATATCCTGAAGAGTGTTTTCCAACTTGGTTCCATTTTCCCCCTCACTTTCAGGAACCCCAATCAGTCGTAGATTTGGTCTTTTCACATAATTCCATACTTCTTGAAGGCTTTGTTCATTTCTTTTGCCTCTTTTTTCTTTAGACTTCTCTTCTCACTTCGTTTCATTCATTTGATCCTCAATCGCTGATATTCTTTCTTCCAGCTGATCAAGTCGGTTACTGAAGCTTGCGCATTTGTCATGTATTTCTCGTGTCATGGTTTTCATCTCTGTCAGTTCGTTTATGGCCTTCTCTGCATTGATTATTCTAGTTATCCATTCCTCCATTTTTTTTCAAGATTCTTAGTTTCTTTGCGCTGGGTACGTAATTCTTCCTTTAGCTCTGAGAAGTTTGATGGACTGAAGCCTTCTTCTCTCAACTTGTCAAAGTCATTCTCCGTCCTGCTTTGATCCATTGCTGGCGATGAGCTGTGTTCCTTTGGAGGGGGAGATGCGCTCTGATTTTTTGTATTTCCAGCTTTTCTGCCCTGCTTTTTCCTCATCTTTGTGGTTTTATCTGCCTTTGGTCTTTGATGATGGTGAGGTACTGATGGGGTTTTGGTGTGGGTATCTTTCCTGTTTGTTAATTTTCCTTCTAACAGTCAGGACCCTGAGCTGTAGGTCTGTTGGAGAGTGCTTGAAGTCCACTCCAGACCCTGTTTGCCTGGGTATCAGCAGCAGAGGCTGCAGAAGATAGAATATTGCTGAACCGCGAGTGTGCCTGTCTGATTCTTGCTTTGGAAGCTTCGTCTCAGGGGTGTACCCCACCGTGTGAGGTGTGGGGTGTCAGTCTGCACCTAGTGGGGGGTGTCTCCCAGTTAGGCTACTCAGGGATCAGGGACCCACTTGAGCAGGCAGTCTGTCCCTTCTGAGATCTCAGCCTCCGTGTTGGGAGATCCACTGCTCTCTTCAAAGCTGTCAGACAGGGTCATTTGCATCTGCAGAGGTTTCTGCTGCTTTTTGTTTAGCTATGCCCTGTCCCCAGAGGTGGAGTCTACAGAGACAGGCAGGCCTCCTTGAGCTGCTGTGGGCTCCACCCAGTTGGAGCTTCCTAGCAGCTTTGTTTACCTACTTAAGCCTCAGCAGTGGTGGGTGCCCCTCCTCCAGCCTCGCTGCTGCGTTGCAGTTAGATTGCAGACTGCTGTGCTAGCAATGAGGGAGGCTCCATGGGCGTTGAACCCTCCCAGGCAGGTGTGGGATATAATCTCCTGGTGTGCCATTTGCTAAGACCCTTGGTAAAGCACAGTCTTGGGGTGGGAGTTACCCGATTTTCCAGGTGTTGTGTGTCTCAGTTCCCCTGGCTAGGAAAAGGGATTCCCTTCCCCCTTGCGCTTCCCAGGTGAGGCGATGCCTGGCCCTGCTTCAGCTCTGGCTGGTCGGGCTGCAGCAGCTGACCGGCACTGATTGTCTGGCACTCCCTAGTGAGATGAACCCAGTACCTCAGTTGAAAATGCAGAAATCACACGTCTTCTGTGTTGCTTGCGCTGGGAGCTGAAGACTGGAGCTGTTCCTATTTGGCCATCTTGCCTTTTTTTTTTTTTTTTTTTAACAAATAAGAAGACAAAGCCCTATCAAGATAAGTAATCTGTAGAAGATCTCATAGCTGTTAAATTTTGAAGCCAGGATTAGAGCTCATGGTCATCTCAGACACTGTTGTAAAAATCTATATTCTTTCCACTATACTGTATTTCATGAACTAACCCTTCCTGCCCCCATATTTGTCATTAGGGAGATTTTCATGAGGATATGAAAGGACATATTATCTCTTGATATTAATTTCTAGATCTGTGATAAACCGGATATCCAGATATTGACCTGAAACCCTGGGGAAAAACACATATTTAGGAAAAGTATCTTTAAAGAGGATGTTTAACTAGTACTATTAAGAGCCTATTATTTTTCGGACTAAATGTTGATTGCTTTTATACATGATCTTTTATTTAATGTGGGATTTTCAAGTGGGCTTGAAAGTCTGAATGGCTAGACTGAGTAAGTGCAATAGATAATGTGGTTGGTTCTTACAAATTACTTTCTACCTTCAATCCAGTTGACCCCTGGCTGCCGGTCCTCCAGCTCTTCCCGTGATTTTGTAAACATTTAATTATCTATAAGTCCTTTTCTTTTTGAAATGCTTATGGTATTTTCTCTTTCATACAACTGGAGCTGACAGATTAAAGAAGGAAGTTCACACTTAGTAAAACATAAGACAAGATGAAATTCAATCACAAACTCTAGTCTTTTTTTTTCTAATAGAACGCTTAGACGTGTGTTAAATATGCCTTGATAACTTTTAGTCTGTTTTCACCATCTTCTCAACCTAGATAGACTTGCTTATTAGATTGGTAAGTTCTAGGTACTAAGTATTCAAGCAAAGAAATTTCTTGAGGTACAGAATAAATGAATATCATCCTCAGAGTACCAACAGTTTGAAAAAATGAGAAGAAAAGTGGCAACAGTAAAAGACCCCATTATGAACACAGGCTAGTAACTTTCTTAATCCAAAATTTCAATTTGTTATAATGACAAATAGATTTTATTCACGACAAATGTAAAGTATTGAAAGAGAAATAATCAAATAGTCTATAGTCCTCTATTTCCTGGGGATGCTGGCTTTGTAATTTTTGATAGTCAAGAAAATGATCAGAAGCCTAATGCAATGCTTTTGTTTGTGCAAATATTCTGTCTTATTTCACTTGGAATATGGAGTATAATTTTGGCCACTGCTTTTTGGGTGACCCATGATAAAGATATAAATTGTCTAGAAAGGCAAATAGATTAAATAAATGAGTTTCTATATAAACCAAACACAAACAAAAAGTTGAAGAGTAAATGAGATGATTAAACATCACAAATTAACATGGTGCCTGTACTCAATAAACATAGCTATTATAATTCTTTAAAATTAATACAGAATTAATACTATGTTCTTTATAAAATGAAACACCAGGACAAGAAAATAATGCAAAGTATAGCTTAACTGTGAAAAATAATTTAATATTAAATAATGCTGAAAGTTGTTAATCCCAATCAATACAATATATATCTTTTCAGTCTCTTCACATAAAGCTTCTATAATACTATTACACAAGTTTGTTAAAAGAAAAAAAAGTACTAAAAATAATTGTGTGTGTGATTTTTAGAAGACTACATATTTATATGTTCTACATATTGAATCAATTTTCAAACTTCAAATTTTTAGAGTGCTTTTGGAGTGGAACACATCCTGAGTGTGCCCTTTCAGTTCAGTCTGTTACTGATGCTCTCCTAATGGCATTCACACATGCATACAGCTCGCCTCCTTAGAAGCAGCCTGCTTTAAGATTGAAAATATGATTGAGAGTGGCCAAAATACAACTCTCTCTGAGTGATCCAATTATGTCCTAACTAACTTTCAATGTGTCAAGTTCAAGTGATAGAAAATAGTCAAGAAATTAAGGAGGTAAGCTGAGATTTTACACTTCTCTCAATTTTAAGCTTGTTATTAAGTGGAAAATAAAGACTACATGCTTTTATTGCTTTAAAAAGATCAAAAATGACATTTAATGACATTCTTGAAGAAGATGAACATTTGCAATTGCAAATGGAACTTCTTGGAAAATAAGCTTTCGGTGCCTTTGTTGCGCAGATCTTTCTTTTCCAGTTCAATATGAATCTCAAACTTTTAAAATCCAGATGGGCAGCACATGACAAATAAGTGTAAACTCAGCCAATGAAACAAAAGTATTTGTTTCCACCCTATTTAATGTGTTACTTCCTCCAAGTAACAATAGAAAACCAAAAATTCTTGAAAATAAATAAAAGGCCAATAATTTAAAAAATGGTGAATAAATTCCAAGAAAATATGATTAAATTCACTGTTATTATACCATCAATCATATTTGAAGGGCATTTTGGAACTGAATAAATTAAAATGTCCAACTAAATGTATAGTTGTGTCTTAGTTAACCTTTCTGTTTCCAGAAAGAACATAAATAAATATATCTCACAGCAAATTCTTAAGCTTTATATAACTTTCTTTTCTTTTCTTTTCTTTTTTTTTTTTTTTTTTTTTTTTTGAGACGGAGTCTTGCTCTGTCACCCAGGCTGGAGTGCAGTGGCGGGATCTCAGCTCACTGCAAGCTCCGCCTCCCAGGTTCACGCCATTCTCCTGCCTCAGCCTCCCGAGTAGCTGGGACTACAGGCGCCCGCCACCTCGCCCGGCTAGTTTTTTGTATTTTTTAGTAGAGACGGGGTTTCACCGTGTTAGCCAGGATGGTCTCGATCTCCTGACCTCGTGATCCACCCGTCTCGGCCTCCCAAAGTGCTGGGATTACAGGCTTGAGCCACCGTGCCCGGCCTATAACTTTATTTTCATCACTCTTTATCTCTAGGATTTAACAAAGAGCTGCTGAAGGTTTCGCTGATGTGGAAGCAGTGAATTCATATTTCAGAAGGAATACACAGATAAGTGATGGATTCAGAGAATTTATAAGCTTAAAAATGAATTTTAAAAATATAAATCAAATGACATCTGCTTTGTGATCAAATCCATTTAGCTCCATGTTATTGTTTTAATGCCCTAATGGAGCTACTTCTCTGCACAGCTTTCTAGGAGTCCAGAGACTGCTCTATACGTTGGAAAATATGATGAATGTGTTCGAGAGGGGCGTGACAATTGTTCCGTACACAGATTTTTCCAAGCATTCTCTGTTTTCTATACTTTATTTTGTATTCTTTGACCAATTATTACCTCCAAGCCCAGTGTTCTTTAGGAGAAAATTATCTCCTCTTTTTTGGTATTCCTGTCTGCACACACTAAGTTTTCAACCTATACTCTGATAAGATAGTTACCCTTCCATGAGCCTTCTCTTTCAAAAGTAATTAGGCACCGTAGTTGAAATTACTAGTCTGTGTTTGGCTCCTCCCCTGCCTTCCTTTCTCTCTCTCATCTCTTTTCATTTCTTTCTTTCCCTTTTACTTTCTGATAACTTAGCAGAATTTGAAAAGGGAGAAGTGGCAAGGGCACATGGATGCCTTGATGTGTAACGAGACACACAGACTATGGGTCCTAATACGCTCTCTGCTCTATGCAGAATTGGCTTCAGATTAGGCTGCCCTAAGGCTGGAGGTTAAAGACCTAGATGATTAGAGCTGAGCAACATGAATAAAGTAGGGGCTGACATTTCCACTCAGTTGCTTGATTAAATAATGCTCCTAACTTTAAAAAAATCTGATTTTTTTGTTCGTTTGAGTCACATCATTGATGTAACTGTGGGTTTTCCATTTCTTGGCAGTACATTTTCTGGTCTCTATGATTTAGTTGATTTCAGCTTCTATTTTAAATCTGTTGGTGTTTATCATGTCAAAGAAGCATAGAGACAGATATATCCTTCCTGCAAATCTGTTCCAGACTTTTCTCTGATTTACATCATAGGCTTATCAAGCTGCTGTGCCTACTGCTTTGGGTACAAATACCTCTACATTCCTTCTGTATGCTTTTTAAGGCCTCCCCTAATACGATCTCCTAATCAACATTCTTTCCTGTCACTCTTTACACTTCTTGGTCTGGCCAGGTGAATCTTCTGCGTCACCAACACCAACCTATGCCACACCATGGGATCCTGTCCCTTCTCTTCCAGAACCCCCATTTACAGAAATGACTCAGACCACTCAGGACTGTCTTTGCCTCTCTGGAAGGTTCATTTCACTACTGCCTGTCTTCTAAAACTCTATCTCATCCTCAAGTTTCAACCGAATGTTCTGCTTTCTTGCACAATATAAGCACTTCCTGGTTTTTTCACCTACCAGTTTCCTGCATAATTGTCCTTATCTCCTTGAAATGGATTTTAAATTCTGATAACAGGAACCATTTTCCATTTATCTCCATGCCTCACAACATGAATCCTCTTTCTGTGCAGGTATCCATTGATTGGTCAATTAAAACAAAACAAAACAAAACAAAAAACCGGTCTCTTTTGCTCTTCAGTTACTGGTTTCATAGGTCAATTTAATTTCCTTATAATATGTTTATAAAACTAGATTTTGAGAATTGGGAGGTTTAAGTTTTCTTTAGCTAAATCAACCAGTTAAGGGAGGATAGTTTTGTTTTCTGCTTCCAGTGAAACAATTTGGAGTATAACTAAAAACCAGTTGGATTTACTTTTTGTTTTTTTACTATTGTTTTATTTACTATTTACTATTGTTTATTTCAACATTTTTATGTTTCTCTGTGGGAGGATACACTAGCTATTGATATCATCTATACCGTTTTTAATCCTTATTTGCATACAGTTCCTCAGTTTGCAGTTTTTATTTTTTTCCTGAGTGTTCCTAAATTTCAAAAAATTTTTGATATGTTTGTAGAGATTTTTAAAAAATTTGTTTCATTTTCATTTTTATTTTCATCTGTTACATTTAATAAAAGATCACAAAGTAATTTTCTTCAAGTTTGTTCTTAAGTCTATCCCATGTTTAGTTAGACTAAGTGCCAAGCTGTGTTTGGCAAACTTGAGAGGGTAACTGCTAATTAAGCAAAGCTTGTTTAATGATAAAAAGGAAGCAAGAGAACGCCTTTAAACTAGGTGTGAGAAAGTGATTCGAGCATGTTGAGTACTGCCAAAATGCTTCAGAATCCTCTGTTAATGATTTAATTAGTAGCAAACTGTCATCAGCCTTAGTAAATGTCTTAACACTTGTTTCTTTCAGTCAGCCCCTAGTGACTTAAACCTGCAACTTCTAAGTCATTAATGTTTTGGGTCATTAGGGTATGTTAATGTAAGACTTCATTTAGTTAGTTTTAAACTATCTATAAAAGTAAGCTCTTTTTTTCCCCTTTCTCTTCTTATTGCCTAACCATCACATTTTTATATGTTTTTCTTGCCACTGCTGGAAAACTGTAGTGCTTCACTTGTAAAGATAAATACCACTGTAATGGATTTTAATATTTTGGCCACCCAGCACCACAATTTAATTTGAGATATGCCTCTCCTTGAAAGCCATCTTGGTGGAACATAAAGTTCGTGAGACTGCCCTCCTACTTCAGAAGCTACCTTCAAATTACTAGGAATGCTTTCTGTATCTTACCACACTGGCAAAGCCAAGGACTTTGAAGCTGGAGCAGTGTAAAGCAAGGCCAAAAGAGTGATGTGGGTTTAATCCATTTTCCTAAGATTATCAAGCAAACCTTGCCACTGAGACACTCTGAGTTGCTCTGGTTCTGGACAGTTAAAAAGCTGTTCATCTTCAGCCTTCCTTCTAATACTGTGAGCTCCATCTTCTTCAAAGGGAGTCATTCTTTATAAAGTCACCCTAAAGTCATTATTATTTTTTGCTTGCAAACAGACCACTTCTGTGATGTACTCACGATTATTTGTAATTGTCTCTTTCCTTGTGTGCCAATATAAGAACAAAGCTAAGTGGTGCCTTTTATTACTAAATATAATTTTTCCTATTATTTAATATTTCAGGGAAAATTATTTAACTTGTATTTACTTGTATTAAGTGCAAAGAAACCTTTCTAATATTATGTCATGTGTCCTGGTATCTGGAAGACCTAACTCAGGTGAATGTGAGATACTCAGAATGCTGGACTATCTATCCAGAAGTAAGAAAAAGATAAGTGACCAGAAAATGAGTCTCTTCACATTATGAGAATGACAAAGTTGTGGAATTGCAAGAAAGACAAAGAATATGAAGATGCTTCATTTTTAAGTGTATAAGGCTTTGCTAAGAATATAATCAGATTATGATTATGTATTTGGAGTAGTGAATGAAAATGTAAATGAAAATACCATTTAATTACTGCAATTTAAAAATGATTTGGAAAAGAAAGAAACTAAAATTTGCTACATGTTTTTAGAAAAAGTAATATGTACTTTGTAGACATAAAACTTATTTGAGAAATAAATTGTGGTTCAAGACAATATTATGGAAGCTTAGAGTTCATTAAATAGAGTGTCTTCAAGTGGTTTATCATGTTCTACAGTACTTTAGGTCTAATACAATTGATTGCTAGGGCAAACAACTGGTGTCACAGACCAATCCCAATGGTTTGGGCCACCTGTCTGTTTCTACCAAGCCTAATCCTAAATCTTCATAACTCTCTAACCCTTTTTTCCAGAACACTGAAGACTTTGAGAAGTTAAAAGTAGATCCTCTTCTGGAGAAAGTGGGAGAATCCTTATCTAATTTAATCTAGTTTAACAGATCAAATTAAGGATTTACAGGAAATTACATTTGTATCTTCATTCACCTAAAAAGGAGTAATCTTTTGAAAATTACTTAGAAACCACTTTATTTTTACATACCACAATTGCACTGAAATTCTACCATGTGAGACGAGTGAGTCTTAGAACCAATTTAGATTTCAATATATTTCTTTGAGACATTTACAATGGCTTAAAGGAGAGGTTCAGTTGAATTTATCTCTTAGCTTAATTTTTTACTCAGTCCCCTCCCTCTGCTCCTATTTTCTGTCTCTAGGCAAAACATAATACAAATAAATCTTGATTAACTTGTCATTCTTTTTTAAAAAACTAATGTCAGATTCTGTAGCTTCAAATTGTAGTTTCAGCCTGTTTTAATCAACATTTTGGAAAGGGAATTTCTTTTAGAAAAGTGTATGACCCATGTACCATAAAATTGAGTTTCCATACTTGTTGCTTCCTTGTTTTTCCTGTTTGACAGCCAAACCCAATGAAAGGTTTGCTGATACACTTCCATTATTTTTCAGTGAGAAGAGGATACTGTTAATTTCTTTGAAATTTTATTTCTTGAAAATATATTTGTCATGTACAGTCTGCCATTAAGAAAAATAAAACAGCACTGAAAGCATTATGATCAAAAAGAAAAGGATGACATATCTATTCTTAACATACAATAAATCAGTCAACTTGGTGAAGAAAGTCTTTGTGGTTTCAATCAATTCTACTCATAGTACTACTGCATACATGCCACTTCTTTTAAAACTTAACACATGAGAGAGAGAAAAAAAGGTACATCAGCTAAAACAAAATGTGAGAAATTCACTTCATTGTAAGACCTTTATACTGATTTTTGTGGTTATAAAAAATTATAGATTTATGAGTAGACACTTGATTGGGAGACGTGTATTTTTGATATTTAAATATCTTGATATTTCAAAAAGAGATTATGCATAATAGAGCTACTTTCTTGTCAAATATATTACAAACACATAGAGCCACACAAAAGCACTAATTTAGAACTTCTAAACACAGGGTGGTTGGGTTAGATGAGCTGAAAGATAGCAATTAACAGAGAACGAAAGTCTTCAAACCCAAATGGACTTTTTTTCTTTTTAAGGTAAGGGAAGAAAGAAAAGTCAAAAGAGTGAAATGAATATAGAAAAGCAAACCACAAGCATGTCAAATAACTTTCCCTATAGTCAACTCTCATTTTTACCACCTAGTCTTGTATTTGCTAGCTGATTAGTAAAAAAGGCAAAATTTGTTGACCATTTTTTGATCCAATAAAGTGATCAAATCCAAAACGCAAAAATTTAGTAGTTATAATTTCCTTTAGTTTCTTTCATTTCCAAGTTCTATATGAAATGGATTCTAGAGGTTTCCATTGTATAATAAACATACCTATGTGAATATTTGTTGTTGCTTTCCAATGCCCAGATTCTTTGGTGTTTCTTAATTGTATATTAGTAGCTGTAGCTTCAATCTGGTTGAAAGGATGCTTTACATTTTCAGTCAAGATAGGCCTTTTCCTTGGCATATTTATATAAAAACAAAGAAATACTTTCAATAGTTCAAATGTATTGCAAGGACTTAGACTAAGGAAAAGACTTGAATTTTATTACCAGGCAGGGAGTTGACCACAGAAGTAGGCAAGTAGGGCATAGAGGTTGACTTCCACCTCTAAGGGTGGTTTTTGGTGTGTGTGTGTCTGTGTGTGTTTTAATTTATCGTTGCTCTTAAAAAAATGAAGAGAAAAAAAGGAACTGAATAACTTCTGGTTGGCTGAATGCCGATATTATTTTTATTGGCAAGAGCCGCTGAGTGGCTGAAAGGTGGCCATTAACACTCTGACAGAAAGTGCTGACAGGGTGATTATAAGATTAACACCCTACGTTATATTAAGAGTGTCAAAACCTCACTTTTACCTGTCAATGGAAAATAACAGCAGGCGTGGAAGTACTACAGATGCAAAACGATTTCTAATGTGGAAGCACCACGCTTTGGTGTGTCTAAACTTTTTTCAATGCCCATATTAGCTACTGAATTCAGCGGATGGTTGAAGGCATTCATTTTTTACTCAATAGCATGATTTCAGAAGTGAATGATTTTATAAAATCTGCATATTATAGTCATTCTCAATTGGAATAAGACTGTTACATATGATTTGGCAAGGAGAAACTAATAGTGAATATCACTTCTTTTATAAACCCAAAATGTAGTTTTAAAAACAATTATTTACCTCAATTATGAGGAAACATTTAACAGACAAGCTATTTTCTAAATTGCCCCATACCTCTTTGTAGCTCCCAAACTGAAAATTCCCCCAAATTCTGGCTCCAAAACCACGTAACTAGAAAGTTTTCCTTTAACAAGGTGTTTGGTTATTTGTTGGCTTACTCACTGTTAATCACACAGGGTCAGATCCTTCCTTTGCAACACATACAAGACTCCACTAAATGTATGTAAATGTAAAATACTAGCATCAATTAAGCCATAAAAACCTCTAGTACTTTCTCGTCTAGGAATGGCTATTCAACATGTTGAATTCATCATTCTTTTGACTGAATTCTGCTTGGAAAACAAATGTGAAAAATCAAGATTGGCAGAATAAGTGACAGTTTGGGAAGGTGCTTAACCTAAGGGTCCTAAGTCAGGGAAGTGAGGGGTGAAGAGAGAAAATTCTCTATTCCATATCACTGAGAGAGCCAAACCAGGTCAGTCTTCTTTTGGGTTCTAATGAATCTGCACATCATCCAGGGATCTTGGGCTCAGCCTCATTTTCTACTCTGTCCTGCACTAGAAGATTCACTTAGAGAATGAGCGCTGATAAAGGGGAGAGCCCAGGACTCCTCAAGCCCCAGGAATGTGAGAGCAGTCCTTTGGGAGCAGGGTAACTATGGGTGGGAGGACAGGAACTGCACATGGCTGTGGGCCTAGATTGACTTACAGCTTTAAAATCTTTGGATACATGGTACATCAATCTCCTTATGTAGCCTTGCCCTGTGCTCTTTGTTCACAAACATTAGAGGTGGACCTGACTAGAGACTATTCCTACCCAAATATTTCTTTTTCTCAACCATGAAAATAATTATCAAGTAGTCCTATAAGTTCAATCCATTAGACTTATATAGATAGGATATTTACTTATGTTGTTTTTTGTTGAAGATGTGTGATTTTCATTTCTATCATTAGGTTAGCTAAGATGGTTAATACACTCAAGAAAGTTTCCAAATATATGTTAATGGCTTGGTGATCAGTGAAAATCTGGGCCACTTTGTAGACACCTCATAGAGCTCCATTGGAGGCAATGTGGTTATTCCCCTGATTTGTGCTAAAAATAATAACAGAATCATTTAACCTGGATGGATAGGTTCCCAAACAAACAATAAAGAAGAATGGTTTTAAAATCCAGAGTGGAAGAACCTAGACTTGGAATTGAGACAGTTTGATTGATTGATTCCAATATATTACAATGAGGAGTATTTCAATATATTACAATGAAGAGGTTGGAGTATATTGGTGGAGTTCTATGGCCCTAAGCAACCTCTAAGGACCAGTACAGGAGATAGGGCGAGTAGTGGTCAGGGACTCCCACCCCACCCAGGTTAATGCTACAGTGTGTCTTTAATAACTAATTTGGCTATGAAAACAATAACAGTTTTCAAACCACAGACTAGATAATTTTAAAATTCCATTCTATCTCAAAAACGTTATCATTTTAATTATGTAGAGAGACAAAGAGGAACTTTGGGTAATTAAACCTAAATGAAACTCTTCTTCTTTGACATTAAAATAAAAATGAAGAGAAAAGCCCCAAAGAAATTGCTTCATGAATCTTATTTTCCTACTTGATAGAATCATAAACTGATTGAGACATGTATTTTTCAAACCCCTGGAATTCAGAAAGGCTGAGTTATCTCAGCACATATTCTCTGTTGGATTTATTAGTGTTCCCACTTGAGCAGATCAGTTTGGTGAGTATAAACAGACAGTAGATTTTGGTCACTGAGGAAGTAAAGGCCAAAAATGAGAAAAGT